>NC_088354.1:6482500-6825000 GCF_036884655.1 Musa acuminata AAA Group
CGGCTCGGTTCGATTAGGTTCTCGAATCAGTACAGTGTCGTTTAATAGGCACCCGGTCAGCGCTGACTTGGCCTCTGTTTTCGTTCGATTTGTCGAACACACGGAGAGGCAATCTGCTATGTTCCTCGATATATCCCGGATCTGTCTTCCTCCCCCGTTCTTCTTCTCTCTGTCGAACGATGATGAGACCTCTCCATCTCGTTCCCTTCCTCCCCGGTGGTAGTGCGTCTTTAAAGGTAGCTCTTTGAAGTAGGGGCTATAGAAAAGTTCGGCTTTTGGTAAGAGGAGTTGGGGAATGGCTAGCTATACGAAGGGTAACTTCGGTAGGGAGGAGGAGAACCGCTAGTGGGAGAAGGCCGTCCATCGACGGCGGAAACTGTGCGGCGTCGTCGCCGGGTGTTGGTTTTTGGTATCTACTGCACTGCTTCGGTTGACATTCCATGGGTTGACTCTCCAGTGTATGAAATTAACAGGGGATGCCTTGGCAAAGCATCTGCGCGCACCATGTTTGATGAAGTTATCGTTGTATTACTGGCAATAGGTGTTGCAGGAACTGAGGTGATTTATGGTAACACCAAAGCATTTTACTTCTGCATGGAAAGGGGAAATAAACTATAGTAGCCTCTTTCTGACGGCTTAAATGCCTCGTAAAGAAGACATGAAATGATTTAACTGATGTGTGTTCCCAAAACATAGATTTTGTCTGTAAATTTAGCCGTTATATTCCATAGTTTGATTGGCATTCTCTCATTTACATCAATATGATGAAGCTGTGCAAGTGATATTGTTATTGGTTCCATGATGCTACTCTGAGGTTTGCTAATTCTATGTTTACAATCATCTATGTAACTAGCTATTATTGTGGTAGCTTCATGTTAGATAATAGTCCAGGCGTATCCTAAATGAAACTTAGGCCTGTTTATGCCACATTCTCCACTATTGCTTTATTGTGTCTGCAGTGTTTCAGAAAAACACAGAAAGATACTTATTCTCATCAATCTGTGATTATGCAGGTGGAGAAAAGATTGCCATTGTTGTCATCATCATGGATGAAAAAATCTCAACTATTTTGACTTTGGAAAAAGGGGGTTTTTCTGTATACATATTAGCATTCAGAAATTTGCACAATTTCAGCTGACTTTGCTCTAATTGTAAACTTTTTATCAGCATGGTTAACAGGTAAGTTTACTCCTCTAATGATACTGAATAATTCATATGCTTGTGTTTTTCAAAGCTCGATCCCTCATTAGTCTCTCTGGTTTGCTGCATTCATGTTAGAACATGCTCCTACCGGAGTGGTTCAGCTGCTTTGGGTAAACTTGGTTATGGACAAACTTGGAGCACTTGCATTAACCACTAGGCCTCCTAATGATGAGTAAATGAAGCAAGCTCGGATTGGAAGGGAAGGCAATCATATAAGCAATGCAATGTAGAGGTACTTCTGGACAAGTCTTCAATCAGTTAATTGTGATATGATATCCCAATTCTTTTGTCTTTTCAAAGATAAATTCATGGCTTATGCGGATCTCCTATAACTTTATTGCTCCACATTATTTTTTAACTGTGTAAATGATACGATGAATGATTAATGAAGGATTATATTTTTGCTGCAGTATTGTGAAACTGAAATAATTGAACAGGCACATCCATGTAAGGATGGCTTACAAATCAATGCTTTAAGAAATGTTCTGAATTATTCCAATAACTTATAAATAGGGAGAATGTTTATATATAACCACTCAACGAAATGTTTCAAATCATTTGTTTTCCATCTGTCTTCACAAGAATGATGGATTCTATTGCTTGGGGGGAAAGAATCATGTTCTCCTTCCCACTCTGCCTTTTCAGGTTTAATAGAATGCGATCTGACTTTCAACAATTTTCACTTATTTTTTTATCTGTTTCTTTAAGAGAACTTAATATTTTAACGATTGTGGATATTTTAGACATAGGAAATTCTATGATTATTTTCAGTTGAAGACTTTATTGCACTATATTTACAAGTAATGTAAACTCCTCTGCGAGCACAAGGTGCTTTGAATATTATGGTACACTGTTCCAGAGATTTTTCATTAGCGGATAATATGGATATGTGAAAAAAGATCTATCTGAACTCTTTCTGGGCAACTGTTGTCACTTTCTCAGGATCAGATTAGAAAGGCACATATAACTTCATAATCTGGATGAACTTATTTAAACCCTTGACTTTTTCTCAGAAACCCAAATATGGATGTTTGTCTGGATAGTTGTTAAGCCAGTTTCATTTAGCTGCAATTACTTATTTAACTGCACACTCTGATGTTGTACCGTCTACACAACTGTGCACTGACCATTGTTGGTACAACTTATCTAGTTTATGAATAATTATTTTAATTTTTGCTCATATACATCAATTGCTGATTAGAAGTCAGCAAGTCTTTTCTCAGTGCATTAGCAAAGGCATATAATTCCAGTAATATCTAGAGCTTCTTGTGCAGGTCGTCAATTCGATGAGCTCTAGAGAGATGGAGAAGATAGATGCATTCCAGGGCATAGTAATCGAATAGCTGTGTAATTGTGTGTCACTAATTGCACCATCATATTACAATCTATAAATGTCAAATTTCTTCGAGATTTCACAAATACAACACCATTGTCATTCTCGTAGTGAGTGGTATACGCATGTTGATTGGATTCCTTGGTATACCCATTTCTGCCACAGTTAAAAGGATTCCGATATATTCCAATCTGAAAATCCAAAAGCCAAACTGGTGCAGAAGGTATTGATTTTATGCTATAATGGCTTCTTTACATGACTTGTTACAGGTGTTTGTGAAAAAGGACATATGAAGCCAGCCATGAGAATATTCTATGGCAAATTGGATTTTAAATCACTGGTGATGGTTTGTGGGAGTTTTCCATGGAACTCAGATCATTTGCACTAGGACTAGATGCAGAGGTCTAACCATCTTTAAACTGCAGATTCCTATTCTTTGGTCAAGAAATGACCAGTAGATCACTCTCTTCTTGTTCACTGATCCATAATGGGTCAAACAAGTCTACATTAGTTCCAAATGTGATTTCCTCTGAACTTCAACTCGATCCTGTATTCATTACCAATAAAACTAATACATTAATATACTAATGAATGATTATATTCTTGATCAGAACTCTTTATTTTGTTCTTCCCTCTATGCTACCCACATGTTGGAAGCAGTAAAAAGAACAAAGATCAAGGAGGTGATCTTGCATTTTGCTCCACACACAGGTCAGTACATTTTGCTCGTGCAGTTCTGTTTCCTTTGGGTGGTTACATGGTCAATTTGATGTTACATCTTTCATGTGATCTCAGTTTCATGCTAAGACAAATCTGATCCATGTGACAGAGGAATTGCAAAGGCAGAAAACAGAAACGAACAAGATGTGTGTGACAACACTGCAGAGCTATGTTGGAAGGATAGATGCTTTAGTCTTGTTCAAGGTTCACGAGAAGAAGAGGAGGTTTCCTTGTACCTATGCATCTTGCTACGTGAAAGTTTCTTTAGTTGCAGCAGATGTTGGCCAAAGATGTTCATTGGTAAAACAAGACAGTAAAATTTCTGCTCAAGTCTTCTAGTAGATATCACTGAATTCATTGTTTGGAAAGGACAAGACTCATCATCACTGCATATACTAGAAGTCCTAAGCCACTGTATACACCACAATCATCACTGCCACCAGTAAATTCTTTACTTCTATCTAATCCTTTTTTTTACAATGATAAACCAAAGGCTTAATGTACTTTCTACCTCATGGTAAACTGATCAGCTGCTGTCTTTTCCTCTGCACTCTCAAAATGTCTCTGCATCATTCATCAGGACCTGGAGAAGTGTTCTCTTGACCAAGTCAAGATGGATGTGCCATTGTTTTCACATCGAGTTTGGTAACATTGATTTGTTTACTTGCTGCTCCTGAGGAGAGAGAGAGAGATCCTTGGCTTGCAAAGGTTGGCAGGCCACCATATGCAGCAGCCTCTCCTTTAGGGGAGCAGTTTGCTGTGTAAATTCCAGCTGCACAGGTGAAGCTACACTTCAATTTCTTTAAATCCTTCGTTTCTGCTGCTGCTGTGACAGGGCCAGCCCACTCATTTTTACCAAACCATGTCCCAGGCTTTGTTTTTGACTGCATCTACATCAATCAGGGAGCAAGGAAACCCCACTGCAGCAACACCAGCCATCTGATCTGAGATCAGAGAGTGGTGAGAGACAAGGATGGGAGACTCACACATGTTCCTCAGTGAAGGAAGGTGAAAGATAATGGCACCATCACATGCTGCTCTGGTCAGCATGCTTACATAAGAAAAGAAACCCACAGCTGCAGGTGGTAGAAGCTGAGGATATAGTTTGGCTTTCTTCATCACTGACCCCCACCCAACTCTTTTATCTTATCTGCTGCTGAATGATATGAAACATTAGATCTCAAAGTTGAGCTCCATGGATCAATTTACTTATCATATGGATAAGAAGCTTTTGAAGTGGGCATCTTGATCAGTACAACAGACAAATCTCCATGAATAGCAGCAATATTAGCCCATCTTTGAACAGTTTTATTATTCTGATTCCAACAGCAAAACTTAGATATGACCTGTGAAACATCACAGAGCACCAATGGAATGCAGTACCAAATTCATTCCCATGATTCAAGCAAACCCAATTACAATTCATCCAACATTATACTTTGCTCACTGCAAAAGAAGATAAAAAAAAGTAGGGGAAAGAAAAAGAAACCCTTCACCCACATTACACATTCATCTGGCCAGCATGCAGCAAAAGTGCATCTGATCACAGCCTTTAAGATATCAAGAAAGCATCCCAAGCACCTCCACCCAAAGTGCATGGCTACAGGATCTCTTAAACAATCAAAGCACCAGACTCCCTCCACTGAAAGAATCAGCATCTCCACTCCTCGCATTCGGAAGAACAAAAATGAAAAGCCATATTACAATGAATAAAGGGGAAGTGATCCTCAAATCAAGAACAAGAAGCTGAGAACCAACTCCACTGCTTGCCACCCTATTCACAGTAACACTCATCCCTTCTTGTTTTTTCAGTTTTCTTTGTTTTATCTTCAGTCAGTCTTTTTATACTTTGAGCTGTAGCTTTAACCTCTCTTCTCTCCTTCCTTTCCCTTCTCTCTACACCAGTAACTAGTGAGTGTGTGAAACACCCTCTCAACACCACACATCCAAACCTTTTCAAACTAAACCATCAATCAACTATACGATATATATGTTTACTAAGAGAATCAAATCAATCCTCATGGACAACCATAAAAACCATTGCCTGAGTCCGAGTTCTCAAGTTGCTATTCCAATACTATTGCAACCTTCTTCTCTTGCTGCTTGCAACCACAAAAGAGATGGTTCCGTCAGTATCAACCGAACTGTCGACACTCAAACCATCAGCCACCGAGTGATCAGGAGGAGCCAAACCCTTTGATGTTTTCAGCTTCTCCTTTTGTGTCTCGTGAATCAACAGACTATAGCAGGAAAAGACATGATCCTGTGCCACAAGATTGTCCATCATATTATTTGGGCACCTCATATTGAAGGTTGGAGACGAAAGAATCTAGAAGGTTTTAGCACTTACGGTGTCCAAAGATCTGCATGATGAGACGGTACTCATCTTGGACTTCACTGACTTCTGAGTTAATCCTTCATCCGATGCAGCAAGAACTGCAGCAGCAGCTATAACTGAAGCTCGATAATCCACCAAATTCATTACTGCATTCATCGACAGCAATGACAAGACGCTAAAAGATCGAACGTTCGAACTCCTTTGGCATTAAAGATCTACAGAAAGAACAAGAATAATCTGTCTAGCCAGCCTCTGACCTTCGATGCTTGCAAATACGAGCTTAATGGCCTTCCACAGTACGCCCTCCGATGCATGCTGTTGGAGCTTGGATGCGAAGTGGCTCAGATAGGAGAAAGGCGTGACCATGCTCATCCTCCACTCCAATGTACCCAAAACCAGCAGCTCCATCCTCTGTATGGCTTCGGTATCGAATCGGTAGTCTTCTGTTTGGAACTCCGACAACGCCGGAACCTTGCGTTCTTCCATCTTCACGGCCAGAGATAAGCAAGCCACCGACAGCAACCGAATGGCCCAGCTCTTGCCTTTCTAATCCATGCACCCAAACAAGCTTAATCAACGAGAAGGATCGGCAACCCAAACAAAGAGGAGGAAGAAGATCCGAAGTAGCACTTACGATCGAATCGGTAGTTCGATGCATGAAGAAATGATCCAAGTAGATCACCGCCACGTACGCCGTTTTCATGCTGAATCCAAAGAAGGCCTTCGTCTGCATCAGCACACAGCAAAGACACAAGAATCAAGAACACAGAAACCGAAATGACTTGCTTCGCAGATGGAACGCGGACTAACTCTGAGAATCCATCGAACCGCATCAGAACGAGCAGAGTTAACTGAGTTTCCAGCTGCTGCATCAGGAGTTGCGCTGCAGAAGCAGCTCTCTCTGTTCAGCAGCATCTCTACGTATTCATCAGAGTCCTCTTCACACAACATCACCTTTGCATTCTCCTCCTCCTCCTCCTCCTCCTCAGTTTCCTGCACATCGAAGCATGTTTCATGTTCCTTGCAGATGAGAGTAGACAGAGAAACCATGTAGCCCGAATCAGCCATGCCGGAGGTCAGAGTTGTTTCCTGGATGGAGGATATAGAGGAGGAGGTTTCGAGCCTAAAAGATGGCCTAGTAAAAGCAGTGCCTTTGTAGAGCTCTCGTGGTTACACGAGAAGAGACAAAGGTTCCTCTGAAGGATCCCCCCATATGTGTGCAGGAGTGTGGAATATGGTGGCCGCAAGCTGTTCTCCCTGCTTGTAGTCCTCACACACACTCTCTCTCTCTCAAAAAGCTTCACTGTCCATGAATAATAATAATAATTGATATTTAGATTGTTAGAGTGAGGCAAAAGCAATAATAGTCCAATAAAAGATTAAAAAAAAGGGTTAGAGAAAAGGAATCATTAAGCAAATGCAAGGTGTGGAAAGTACCATCTTGCTTGATGGGACCATTGACCATATAATATTTCTTCCTAAAATGGGATGGTGAATATGTAGGCATTGCAGGTAGGTCAAACACATGGTAATTGGTGAAGAGATCACCCAAGTAATGGTTGGAGTTGGCATCAAAATGTTGATTGAAGTCCTAAACCAGGGTTTCAACTTGGAGTTTATCTTCCATATGATCCAGGAAGAACAGTTTGAGTTCATCATTGACTCTATTCTCAGAACATTATCTAAAGGAGGGAGGAGTGACATCTTATCTTTCCTTACATCCAGTGATGCTACTTATACTTTGCTGACTACCCACTGCCATCACCAACTCTTTAATGCTCATAAATCTGTTCCCCTACCTATGTTTCTTGATGTGGAAAATAGAGTAGCATTTCTCCTCAGAATCAATCACAAGCTATGTTCTATAATGCTTTGGATCTTAATGTTGAGAAATATAGCCAAATATATTACTTGATCCTTCTGACTCTGTCTGCATGGCCCAAAAATTCTCTCCTCCCTCATTAGTATAAAATTAATCTCTTGAGGAAGAGAGCAGGAAGCCCAATCATCCTGTAAATGTTGTAGCTCTCAGCATGTATCCCTGGTTGATATGGCATCTGATCTAGGCTTATAGGATTGTCTCCAAGTTGATGGCATTAACCTAGGAAGAATAGATTAAGAATCTCAATGGAGTTTTGATTAAAATGCACACAGTCAAACTGGTAATCTGAAAATTGACAGAAAGCTACACAAGATCCAAAGCCTGACCAAGTTGCCAACCATCCATCCAAGTTTTTGTCTCATGGCCTGAGCCCTGAGGGGGTTTGCCCTGACTGCTTTGTTCTTTGTTAACTCCTGGTTGAAGCATTGTTTTGTCATCTGCTTCTGTTGCAAGCTGCAAGTGACCTGAGCAGAGAGTGAAGTGGAACTGTTCATCTCTCATGTTTCTTACTCTACGAAGAAATCCCAAGGGACATACCTCATTTCGTCACTCCATTGCACCTGTAAAGCATGTGTATGCCAAGGTAGCAGCAGAGAGTTTCCATGGAGGACATTTTGGTAGGCACACATGATGTGTTGTATAAAGAAAAATCTGAGGTACAAAAGCACAGTAAAGACAGGTTCTTCTGAAAAAGGTTCATGATGAGAACACCACAAATGTACTTGGCCTTCTCCATCTGACCTAAAATCCCAGAAAGGAGTCAAAATGGCCACCAGGGAACTTTTTAAGATAACAAAGTTGGATTTTTTTGCTTTCTAACAGTAGCATGATTCAGGAAGCACACATTGAGCAGGACAGTCTTTCTGAGGCCAACTAATCCATTGTCATGAAGCTGTGCCAGGGCTTATCTGAAAAAGATGTTTACAGTTGTAGCCTCTCCATCTAGCAGCAGCAGAGTGCCATGACACCATCAAACCATCTGTGTATGTGTATGTGCGTTAATGATGAGGCTGGCATTAATGACCTTCAGTCATTGTCTGCTTTGGAATCAGTTCCTCCACAAGGAGAGAGAGAGAGCACCATTTGCACAAGCATGTGGAGGATGTCAGATCTAATGCCACTCTCCTTTTCTTCATGGTTACCAAAAGAACCTTTCACCCTCTTGAATGCTGCTAGTAAAGAAAGAACAGATGGATGATTTGAAGACCCTACCTCTTCTTCACCTTCCTGGTTCCTACTCCCATTCCACAAAGGAGGTGCAAGTGCTTACATTTCAAAGGGTGTCATGTCATGGGTCCTTTCTGCTCCTTGGAAAAGAGCAAGGTGTGCATGTCTCTGTGAAACAGAAAGGTAGCACGTAGCATCGTTTCCTTTAGCTCTCAATAAAGCCATGGAAAAGAGCTGTTGCGTGCCTCTCTAAAGATTGAAATGGAGGACTACTCCATATCTTCTGGCTTTAAGAAGGCCATTGTTAGGTGGATCTATTCTACCCACACCATTGTTTGCCAGCTAAAGCTTGTTAGGGTTCCAAGAGGCCACCTATCTATATACTGAAACATTTTAGAAATGACCTTCATTTCTTGAATTAAGTAGTTCTTCAAGAATATAGAATGATCAAAGACTAAAGTTATGTTTTGTCTTTCGAACAATGAAGAGTGATTTATCCCAAAAAAAAAAAAAGCTTTGGTTCTTCAAGAAATATCATATAATGTTCCACTAAATATGGGCCCATTGTAGAGCCCAACTTAGTCCAATCTATTCAATTAGTCGTGGCTCGTGTATGGGCTCATATTAGGCCGTGTTGGGTTCGGCCCAAGTACAAATGTAAATTTTTATACAAGTCCTCGGAATATACGTAATTAGATTTACATCCAACAAATCTGAAGCGGTTATTGTAGTGTTGGATGTAAATATGCATTTAGCTCCATGTTATCGCTTTTATTTGTTTTCGAATCCAAATCACTGGGCGACGACTTGCGGTGGGTTGACTCGGAAAGTTGTCGCTGACTTCAATTGGACTTCTATTAGTAGAATTAGGGCTTCTTTGGTTCTTCCGCCCGCGCCAAACTGAAGTCGAACGGGAGGAGGAAACGAGAGGGCTCTGCGCTCTATAGGGCTACTTCGATCCTCACATGGCTCTGCGCTTTTACGATATAGCTGACCCCTTCGTCTTTAGGTGCTTCTTGCGAATCTCGCCTCCCGGCTATCTTCGGCATTCGATTCCCGCTGTCTTGTTGGCCTTGTCCCGGCTTCTGTTCCGATTGGAAAGCTTGGTTTTGACGTTTCAGGGCTTTCGCCATGGCAAACGGTAAGCGAATCTGGCAAATTCCGTGTTAGATGCTCAGTTTTCACCTCGTTGAATGTCACTTTGTGAAAGGATCGAATTCTCGTGTTGGGGGCTTGTGAAAGCTGCGGTTTTTATTCGAATTGGGATGTTGATTTGCTTAAATTTGGATTAGGTTATACTCGGAACAAAGTAAGGGTTTCATAGGGATATTGATCGTGCAGGTCACCGGCGCAAGGCTGGTAGTCATCAGTTTGACAGCAGCTGTACTGGCAGCGTGAGCTCCATCTCGACGAGATTTTCGGAGCTAACGCTGGATGATGACGAGACAGAATGCGTGGACTTGCAAGACTTCGATCTAGAGAAGTATATTGGATTTCTCTACGAAATGAATCCTTTTCCTCTTCTTTATGCTTCCTTTGTTTGTTCTCTTGTGACGCAAATTTAATTTCTCTGTCAATGCGCTCAAATAAATTTCTTCTATACAATACGGTTTTTCTATTCCCACTGCGTCCAAAATTTAGCGTCTAATATATATATATATTCTTTTCAACGGAAGTGGCTGCAAGAATGATTGTCAAAACTAGACACAAAAATCTCATGACATTTGCTACCATGTTTCTGTTTATTTGTACTAGCATTTCATTTTATGATTATAGTTGGTATTGTTGTGATTTTCAAAGTCTGAGTTCAGCTGAATTAAACTTGTTGATGTCATGATGTAGGGGATCTACGAGAGAGAAAGCTTTGTCCGGGGCCATCGATGCATTTGAAGGACTTGATCTCCTAAAATTTGTTGAAAACAAGTGAGTTTAATTTTGCAGGATTTCTAGTATGATAGCACCAAAATATGCTTTATTTTCTGATATTTTATAGATTCTTTAGTTTACCTTAGTTGTAACATCATAGGATTTTCCAATGGTTTTGAGATTTAGCTGTCCTCTTTAAGCCCATATGCATTTGATTTGGCAAAGCAAATTCTTCAGCTATATAAACTTCTGAAACCAAGCTTATAAATGGAATTCTGGTGCTTGACATTCAAGCACTGTTTATTCTTGCATAATTATAATAAAGCTAACCTTATCTGCATGTAGTTTAGCCTGGTTATATGAAGTAATAAAAATGTTGTTATCTCCGAGTTGGCTAAGGCATGTTCATTTCTGGCTTGCTTATGGTTTGCTGCAGATCTATTATGTTATTACGGCAGTTCATTAACTTTAATTTAATTAACTTTATTCGATTCTTACTTCTAATCTAATTAAGAAATTAGGATTTCTATTAAATGTCCACCTCTATTTTTATTTCAAGATACATTCTTGAGTCTATGAAGACTTTCTAAATTTCAAGTCCTATAAGTCAATTTTAGTTTTTCCCACTCCCGATACAGGACCAATTGGGGTGTTACAATCTCTTCCGCTTAAGGGGTTGTTGTCCTCGTCAAGGTCCAGTACAGTCCAGATCAAACCCTAGGATGGTGCAGAGGTCGACTAAATGAGATAACTAGCCTATCAATTTTGTTTGGCCAAACCACTTGTCAAAATGCTTAAGCTAAAGTTAATAGTAATACACCCATTATATCTTTATAATTCAATCATAGTTTTTCTCACTTTCGATATAGGATTAATTGTGGTGTTACGATCTCCTCCGCTTAAGAGCTTGACGTCCTTGTTAAGGCTTTGCATAACTTAGATCAAATCCTAATATGGTGCATGTGAGACATAACCCACTGATGGCTCCACGTCGTGATGAGTCATTTGACTCCATTCATGAGTAACCTTTTTCTACTTGAGCTCCCTCACCATGCTCAATGCTAAGTCTATTCTGATACCAAATGTCACGATCTGACTTGGTAGGATAATTAGTTTATCAATTTTGTTTGGTCTAAATCATTGACCAAAATACTTAAGCTAAAGTTGATAGCAATAATCCTCTCATACCCTTATAAGTTAATTTTAATCTTGCTCACTATCAATGTGGGGGACCAGTAATAAATTTACCTTATATTTATAGAAACTAAGACCACTTCATCCTTGCCATTGAATTACATGAGAAGTCATGCTTCGTTCATGCATTTTGATGTCGATCATTTGTTAATAAATTTACTTGTCATTGAATTACATGAGAAGTCATGTTTCGTTCATGCATTTCGATGCCGATCATTTGTTAATCATGTGACGTCTGCAGCAATGGAAACGAGACCACTTCATCCTTCAAGAAGAATAAAGAGCAAAGCACTTCGAAGAATTATTCTCCCTCTGGCCTCCCATCTTTATTTTGGTCATTATGATCTTGTAAAAGTTGACATGTAAATGACATTCTTGTCGGAAATCTGATAACTAATTTTTCTTGTGTCTTCATCCCTCTCAATGATTGATGGTAGATCCACTAATCTTGGTGAAACACTTGATGTGAAGCTCAGTTGACTTTTTTCTTTTTAACAGCAGAAAGTGTATTAGAGCAAGTCAAATAATGACAATTAATATCCTGATTTAGTCTCTAAGAGATTATTTGAATGAGCTTATGACAATTAAGATGGATCTACTATCATAAAATAGTTTGAGCGAGATTCTAATATCCCGACTTAGTCTACCTAAATACTTTTAACGAGATTATAATATCTTGATTTAGTTCCTTTGCCATTGGGCATAGTTTGACCATAACAAAATTAGAGGATCTCCATCTCTGTAAGATGAAGCTGCCTGCTGCAACAACACTCTACTCTCACACCACAAACTCATCTCCATTGGGATGAATCTTATTGCTTTTTTTGTAGTGTTGGACTATGTGGAATGTTCAAATCAAACGAGACCAAAAGATGATACAATCCTTTTGTGATTTTGTAATTGTCCTCCTTGTTTTGTTCATTTGTGAATTGCTTCTCACATAGTACAATTCTGAAGCTGCTGGCTTTGCAAACACGCAGCTTTTAATGAGATTATTTCCTGCTGAGATTTATTAGTGCAGTCCATCAGCACTGTTTTTTGCTCATCACTGGAATGAGATTTGTCATTCGAACCATTAATCCTTCTCTCGAGACATTGCCATTGCAATGTAGAACTGAGCCAAAGAAAGAAAAGATCAAACAATTGTGACAAGAACGAAGAGTAGGAACACCATCATATCCCAGAGTCATTCTCCTCTGCTGAGACGATGGAGGGATCTTTTAGGTCGAACCCGAGACTCACGCCATTGTAAGCAATGGGAGCATACATCCACATCTCATCAGAGCTCAAAAGCTGCACGAATCAATGTTTCAGATCTCATGAAACAGCCAAAGAAGAGTAGAAGATCAGTGCTGACCTTGATTTGGAGCTGCAAGAACTTCACATATTGAACTGCCTCTTCAAGCATTGTGCTGATGTCTACCTGTGGGAGTAACGAGATTCTAGTCAGCTGCATTAAACTGATTGAAACGAAGCCAAAAAAGGATCAGTTTCTTCTTACCTTTGTTCCATTTGGCACCAGGTTTTGCAGAATTCTCAGCCTCTCATTGATCCTTTCTCTCCTCTTCTGTGAAACATATTGATCGGCATTAAGTGAAGGGAAAAAAAGGAACATTAATTTAGTCTTTACATTAAATGCGAGTCAGATGTTTACCTTTGCATAGAGGCTCTGAGGATTTGGATTCAGAGCTGCAGATCCTTTGGAGCTTGAGCTCATGGAGACTGCTCCCTTCAGCTCCCGGGAACCATTCGAGTCATCCTCAGAGCCGTAGCAATAGGAGCTCCGAGGATTAATGTCAGCACTGCTGTCTTCCTCATCGGCAGTGCCGGCACTATTCTGTGCCTTCTTCCACTTCTTTCGAGAAACTTCTATTTGGATATCACCACCACGCAACCTTCTCTTGGTGCCTTGTGAGGCATCAGCAGGAGGAGGAGGAGGAGGAGGAGGAAGAGGTTTCACGACAGCATCGACGAGTTCATCTCTGCTGGTTTCCTCGTTCACGGAGATCGCTCGATCGTGTTGATCATAAGCACCAAGAGGAAACCATGGGCCGGCGTTTCCCTCTCCCCCGACGCTAGAATTCATCGGTGTCGAGGTAACAGCCATGTCGGGGTTGCTCGAGTAGCAGCCATCGTAATCGGAGTCAGACCAAAACATGTGCTGAGAACCGAAGAGTTGCGCCATGGCTTCCTCGGTCTCCTCGACGGAGAATGATGGATCGAAGGAGCTCCAGTTCAGCTCCGAAGCCATTCCTTCGGCCTCCATCGCCATGAACATATCCGGAGGAGACGAGGAATGCTGGAACAGCTTGCTGACACATTAGCAAGGTTCCATGGTATATATAATTGAAGGCATTTAACAGTCTCGATAGCACGGGGATCGGGCAATACAGCTAAGGTAGATGCAATGATGTAATAGAAAACAGGAGAGGTGATTTAAGATGAGAATGATTGATCGAAGTGTCATCAGCTGATGCTTAGTTTAGATGAGGTTTAAGGAAAGTCATTAAGAAGTCCATCATCTGGAAATGGAGGGGACGTGTGGGAAGTATTGTAGACCAGAGGATGAGATGAAGAGAATAAAAAGAAAGAGGAGAGGAAGATACGGATAGAGGTCGGCATGTCGTGGAGAGGGACACCCGACATTCCCAAGAACACCACACACCGAGGCTGTGGGGGAGAGACAAAGCATCAAAGATTCCGATCCTTGTCCTGCAGAGAGGCTGCACGCCATGAAAGCCTTCTTCCATCGTTCAGTGAATCAGGCATTGCAGCAGTAATTAACATGTGGATCCACAGAGTAAAGAAAGGAGAAGAAGAAGACAAATTAATTTCTACGTTGTTAGAGAGAGAGAGAGAGAGAGAGAGAGGAGGAGGAGGAAGAAGAAGAAATAAAAGAATGGAGTCATCATGGGCTCTGGAGGTCACGAAGATAGTTGTGTCCGGGATCTCAGTGCCTGGTTTGATTTCTTACTCCTATAAATCCTTATGTTCGTGCACTCCTTCAATCTCGAGTGTGCATAGTGATCTCATCGCAAGTTCATAATCCAAGTAAATGAATTCAATGATTACAAAGATTATTTCTTTGAGAGGAGCTAAACTTGCATGAAAGCAATAAACTGCACATTATTTTCATTAGTCTGATGAAGCTGGAAGGATACTAACATAGACTTTTAGCAACAAAATTTCCGATTCAAGAGAATAAAGTAACACAGAGGATCAAAAATGAGGTGCACGGTTGACCGTGTCATCATCAACTTTGCGGAAGTCAACTCTGAGGCTTCTTTCACAGGTGAATGTTCTTTGTTCCCTGTGGCGATCAACTTTCATGGGAAATCGCTGTCCCTTCCAAAGGAGCCATGCAATGATACCGACAGAGGAAAGCAGAGCATGTCAGCCTTAGATACAAATGGTCGGCCGTATTCTCCCTCACGGAGTTGAGCGAGGGGTCGTGAGGAGGAGGAGGAGGAGGAGATGAGCTGCAACGGGTGCAGGGTGCTGCGCAAGGGGTGCAGCCGCGCGTGCGTACTGCGGCCGTGCCTCCGATGGATCGACACGGCGGAGGCGCAGGGCCACGCCACCGCCTTCGTCGCCAGGTTCTTCGGCCGCGCCGCCTTCATGTCCCTCCTCTCCGCTGTCCCCGACTCCCAACGCCCCGGTTCGTACGTCCTCTGCTCCCGCACCCTCTCCTCCTTCCTCCTCCCCCACCTCTTCTTGGCTTAAAACCCCTTCCGGTTGATCGGTCGCAGCCCTGTTCCAGTCGCTGCTCTTCGAGGCGTGTGGCCGGACCATCAACCCCGTGGGCGGCGCCGTCGGGCTGCTCTGTACCGGCAACTGGCATCTCTGCCAGGCCGCCGTCAACGCCGTCCTCAACGGCGACGCCCTCGCCCCCCTTCCCAGCCATCTCACCACCGGCAGCTTCCCGCCGACCCCAGTGTCCGACGCCAAGCGGCGCAGCGCGGCGTCCCCGTCTTCCTCCTCCGCTTTCTTCCCCCGAGACATGGACCTGTGGTTGTTTCCGAGGCCGGCCGCTGCCGCCAGCGAAGAGACGCCATATATGAACTCGGAGGGGTCGGTGGCGACGGCCAGCGGCGCACCGACGCTGCTCAACCTCTTCGGTTGAGTGGAAGGACTTCCGCTTCACGAGTGCGCTCGCACGCGCGCACGCCCGCCATACTATATATATATATATATATATTCTGTTGTACAATGGATGGACTCGATCCCTCCGTATGGGGAGGGAGGTGGGAGCACCGGCGGTGACCGCATCTCGTACAGTGTAATCCACTTTCGTCTAATAAAGTAAGTAAATAAATAAATTGTGGCATTCTTTTGGCGGCTACCAAATTAATGATAATAAAAAAAGGTCGTTTTAGTTACCACTTCAAATAAAACTAAGAAAACAATAGAAAGATTTCAGTCCAAAACCTCGAAATCTATCAGTCTATGAAATGCATACGAAACCTAATAATTACACTTTTATTAGCTATTTTTCTTTGGTCTTCAAAAATATCAATAATTCATTCCAGTCTTTTTCAGAACAACACAAATACAACCATTAAACATTCACATTAAAAAATATCAGTTGAATGTTCTATGAAGATGTTGGACTAACAAGTTGATTACCTGTTCAGAGACCTCAAATTGTAATGCAAATCCGAAATCATATCACAGTTACAAGATCTGTACCTGAAAGCATACATGATTTTGACTGCACCACTGATGACTATGGTTTATCCTGTTGAATATACCTTGTTGTTAATGACCAGACACATTTTATGACATTATGTATGCTATTGCACTCACTACCAGCATTAGAAAGTCATGCATGCCACATCATTAATTAAGAGACACACAATATAACATGTCATGAAGAATTGCTCAGATTTGGTCCCATGTGATTTCTGCAACAAAGTAAAAGTTCTATGGACAACAATAACAAGAGAGATGGTCTTAGATATCTGCTGATGCAATGTACCCACAGCTGCTTATTGTAACTCAATCATAACACTTGAAATCTTGGTACATTTTGCCACCAAAGAAGCATCAGGTAGTAGGTAACATAAAGATCAGATTGTTTAAAGACTAACAACTATTTCATCATCTATGATGTTGCACAAAATATTCCTGCACTGTTAGTTGATTATACAAAAAAAGAACACATAGGCAACTGAATTAGTATTTGCAAGAACCCTCCCAAAGTATTCTAACATGTCAACAGAAAAAAGGAGAAATGGAACAACTGAATCACAATCTGTCCAAGAATCTCAGTCTTGGGAAAGCAGCAAGATGTTGAAAGTGCATAGATTCCTAAAGATAGGCCTGGTAGAGACATATGGCCTCAAAAGAATTCCATGTTACATTCAACATCAGAACAAATATCAGGACATACAAGCTGCACCTGTTAACCTCGGTGGCCAGATCGTGATCGTCAAGTAGTGATGTTGTTCGCCAACTTCATCCTCAAGAGAACATATATATGACATTTGTTGCCAATGATTGTACATAAATAAGAAATAAACTGAAGAATGAGCAAAGGAAATTTTGCTTTGATGAAATATGAGAACAAATTAGCCAAGGTCATTGCATCAAGAAATATTCGTGACTACAGAGGGCCTAGAATTCCAGCATCATTTTGCTTAAGCTGAAAACAGTTTTCATAGGTAAACTTCTAATACCAAAAAATTATTGCTCCTTTTCACAGTTAGTAAACAGCTCTGACACGTAAACATCCTTCTAATGTCTTAAATGAAGAAACAAGTTATTCTTTTACTTTGTGAAAAGAAAAAGAAAAAAGAAGGCGCCAAAACACATATATACATAAGCTTCACTTTGATTAGCATATGAAGACATAATCTGTATACACAGCAAGGTAATTCCTGCAAGGAAAAATAGCAACACTGTGGTGATATGCATACAAAAGACTACATGAATCAACTGCCCTAGAAAGATGAATGCCTGCATTTGCTTTGCACCCAACAAAACCCAAATGTCATTATTGTTACCTTCGCATAATCTCCAGTTAGAAACTGAGGAGGTTACTTTGATGTTAGTGATCAAAGAAGATTGTAAGAAAATCTGCTCTACAGTTGCATTTGGCTGACTTTTCGTTTTACTTGTATCGTATGACTTTGTAGGCTACATTGTTTGACCTGTCATGAACTTTTGTGTCAACAAACAATTCAAGAAACTGGAAACGAGAAAAAAATAAAAAGGTCCATCACAGCACTTACATGCATAGCTGCGACTGTGGACAAGAGGTCTCTGGATTGATCAAGTAATAGGCGTTCTTCAGCAGCCACTTTAGCAATTTCAGATATCATGGAACTCATTTCTTGTACCTGTAAATGATGATGGGTTTAGAGCTTGAATAAGAATATAGAGAACAAATTCTTAAACAAATCAAGCTTTCATGATAGAATTGTTAAAATGAGAAATGTGAAGAGAACTGATTTTTAATTGTCATTCTTTATATGTCAACTCATGCAAACAGATATTTGCTAATCAAGAAGGGATCTTCTAAGCAAATACAGTTCCTTTTGTGTGTTAATTACTAATGCAATAAAAATTATGTTCTATCCTATACTATTCAAGAATGCTGCTACTTGCAAGAAGGTAGATGATGAAACAGACAGATAAAGTGAGTTATATGTCACTAAGAGAGATTTTAAAACAAGTATAAGCACATCATAGAATATCAAAATCAACTAAGCTAAATTGAGAAACAAAACAACAGAAGAGACAGGTTGAATATGGGAAGTCATTAAGGATGTCACCTTCGACAACTGAGAGCATACTGAGGATCCCATTGTTTGCATCACTTCCACAGCCGAACCAACAGCATGTTTCACTTTCTGGATGTCTGCCTACTTATATAAAACACAGCTATGTGATTCCAAAAGCACTTGTATAGAGATCATTAGTCATATGGTAATACTGCAAATCTTGAAGCACGAACCTTGGCTCCACCAACAACAGGAAGACGGAGTGTTGTAGCCTTTAGTGCTTCAATAGCTCCAGATAATGCATTTGAATGGTCCCTATCCATGAGAGACCATTCTTCCAGATAGGTCATCTGCATTAATCAAGTTTTACATTGTTCAACATCATACATCTCATAAGTTGTCCAAATATGTCAGTAAAAGAATTCATTCTCTTAAAAAGAACTTCTAAAAATTTATCAATTATAAACAAATGCAGAATACAAAATGACATATTCAATATTTTATGTTCATGTCTTGCAGTGTCCCTTTATTTCTCAGCATCACTTAAGAGAAACTTTTCAGTATATTCGAGAACAAATAATATATAACCTTACGGTTCCAGTCCTTGATATTTGACGGTGACATGAAAAATAATTCTGATCCAAATCAATCCAATTGATTAAATAACTAAACGAAATTTGATTGAGAACAGAAGAAATGATGAGAGACGACTTACTTGCCCCTCAAGAACAGAATTTAGCTTTAAATTTTGTGTCAGAAGTTGTAGCTTGATCCTCTTAAAAGCAACAGAATCACGCAATTTTGAGGTAGTAACCCATGCATCATACATAGTTTTCTGATACAGATTAAAAGAAAACCATTAGCAAAAGTACCTGAGGCTTGACCATTATAAATGAGATCAAAACAGTGAGCAGGAAGAGAAGAGAGACAAATAAGAATAAGGATGGCTAGTTTCTTGCTCTACATGAAGAAGAGATTCTATCTACACATCTACTCTCATTTAATTTTGGCTTCTTACTAAATTCAATTTAGTTGAAAAACACATTTGAGCATGCCAAAATCATCACTTGATTTTGTGAAGTCTTTGCAACACTATTGCTATTCACAAAAGATATTATTCAAAATAATATTATTATTTCGAAAGGAACACTGTTTTAGGGGATTTCTTGGCTAGAGACTCTTACTGCATCAATGAATACCAACCACATCATCCAAACAATATTTCTCACATTATAGCTGATTACAGACAACTCTAGCACATGGAATTAAGTAGCTAGTTCAGAATCCTATCTGATTAATGAGGTGAATCAAATTAATTGTACAGGGAGGTCCAAGTGATATCAGTGCAGCTGGCATCTTTCTTTTAGTACAGACCTAAATCTATAGGGCACTGAAAGGAAAAAAATAGAATACATGAGTTCTCTATTTTGAGCCTTCATATATGCATATGGCTTAAAATTAAAGGGTCAGCTGGGAAGGACAAAAGAGCTCATCATGGAAACTACACCAAGTTCATTCTGCTGGCCTTTAAAACTATATCTAGTACTTAAATGCATAAAAAACAACATCATCCTATCAAGATCTTTCCACACTACCGTGAAGGATCTAAATTTAAAAAGGAATGCAATATCTGGATAGAATAGTTAAAGCTAGATGTGCATTTAGAATATGAATGGTGCTAAAATTCAAGAACATTTAACTTATACAAGTTCCAGAGTTCTCTCGAGCAGTTATTCTTCAATTATAAATTAGTACAAGTATCAAAAAGTGCTTGTAATTATATATCAATCAGTCTAAAACATCTTGCAAGGTGACAGCTGTGTGAACAAAACGGAACTTTGGTGACATAATTTAAGATCTAGGGAAACAAGTTAGATTGAACTGAGGAAAATAATATACCAAAATGATTGGTGAAGCTTGTGTTTAAATTTTAGCTGTTACTTGATGGAGATAACAACTTACTGGATATATCAACCGTAAGCTAAATTATCCAATCAGAAAATACAAATTGGAAATCCAATACAAGCTACTACAAGATTGTGCGAAAAAAAGCAAACTTGGAACCATTTTATGAAATCAACATTACCTCTGCAGTCACCTTCTGCAACAGGAATGCTGCAGTGGCCCTCGCATTAGCAAATCGCCATTGCAAGTGTCGATTATCAAATACCCTCAACATGTGTGCCTCTTCAATCCTGTTCTCTCCTTTCTTTGCTCTCCTCACTTCAGCAGCAAAGCTTAGGATTGAAGGTGCATTAGCTGGCTGACTGATCGGAGAGACAGTCACAGTTGTGCCAATCCTTGCCCTCAAAGGACTAGTCATTCCCCTTGATGGGGAAGTCATGAGCTTACCAGGAGAAGAAGGTCTCATGGGTCCATGGAGTGGCGAAGAAATCGACCTTGGAGACGACGATAACGTCCTTTCCACTGACAATTTCTTCACCGAACCAAGCTTCGGATGGACCATGTGCCTCGTACCTGAAGACTGCAGCGAGCCCGAATCCGGCGGTTGGTGAAGGCGGCTATTTGTCTCCTGCCAAAACCTCGCAGGCACACTGATTCCCTGAGGAGTGACCTTCGCCCTTGGTGGCATGCCGAGCTCCGGCGTCCCCGAATTGCCCCCTGATGACACGCTATCAGTGTCAGAGGAAGCAGAGAGATCGCCCCCATCGTATGAAGCCTTCCCCGGGGCATCATTGAACACCATCGACTGCTGCAGCAACCGGACGGTGAGCAAGATTGGGTCTTTGTGCTCCAACGAGCAATCCAAGCTCCTCGTCAACGGATTTGGCGCTCGAGTACTTGCGGCAGGCCACAGGCGGTGGTTGTCCAAGGGCACAGTGTTCTCCGAGTGATCTCCTGTCCTCGCTGGTGTTGCGGAAACGCCACTGGCACGTCGGCGTTCCGGGCTGGGCCTGCGTGCCGGACTAGGGGAGGCGGTCTTGGCGCGGCTGGTCTGGTAGAAGAAGGATTCCCCTTGGAATGAGACCGAGAGGCTTCGGGTGGTCGTGCTTAGGGCTCGAGCGGCAGAGGAGGGTTCAACCGGAGCGGGCCGGGGATCACGTCGCGGCGTCAAAGGCCGTGCGCGATCGACGGAATGAGATCGCCTCTGGGCAACGGACTGGGGCAAGGCCGGCGGCGTCGAGGGCCGCGGCCGCACGGGAGGGGAAGGGAGGCGCCGCGAACTCGAGGAAGAGCCGGAAGAAGAGAAGGTAGTGGGCGTGGAGTACGAAGTGGCCGTGGACGAAGAGGGAGAGGGAGAGGGGGCGTTCGAGGGGAGGCAGCGCGATGAGATCTCCTTGGAGGGAGGCCGCCTGGGGGCGGCATTGTACTTCTCGGAGCGGACCAGCGGCAGGCGGTGGGGGTTCTCGGCATCGTCGCGGTACTGAGGAGGAGGGTTCTTGGGGCTTGGAGGGCGGTTCCGGGAGGCGGCGGTGTTGGCCGGGGTGGTGGCCACCATGGATCTCGTCGGCGCCGTCTCGATCTCGGGCCTCGTGTCTTCCCTCCCTCCAATTCCGCCAGAACACTTGGGGGGTTTACATTACCTGGCGGAGCACCGGACTCGTGCTCCTCCAATACTTACTCTCCCCTAACAGAAGAGAAGAGAGGAGTGAGGTAAAGCAAAAGAGTGAATAGTTTGCATCACTCACACACACAACAGAGAGACATGAGAAGAAGTTTCTTAGATTTGTTTTTGTTTCCTCTTCCAATTTCTTTCTTCCACTCCCTCACTACATCACTCTTATTGTTTTTTGTGTTGATTTCTTGGCTCTGTTGTTTGTGTTTCTTCTATTATTATTAGTATTTTTTCTTGCACTGCCTCTCTACATCACTCTTGTTGTTTTCTCTTGATTTCTTGGGTTCTGTTGCTGTTGTATTGTTGTTGATGGCTGTAGTCAGTGTAGTGTTGCTGCCAAGTAATGCAAGGCTTTGCTGTTTTGCTAAGATTGGAGTCTTTCAGTGTCAGATTGATGCATGTGTGTGTGTGTGTACAGAGAGAGAGAGAGAGAGAGAGAGAGAGAGGAATTTTTATTTGCTAGAGTCAAAATCATCATGTGATTGGAGACTGCATCTGCAAGCTAAACAATTTGTGATGGGAAAGAGGTCAGGAGAGAGCCCCATTAAATGTTTGTAGTTAGTATTTCCCTTTGACTTGTTTCATACTTCTGTTGGAAGAACAAAGAGGGCACCTCATTTTAATAGTTTATTTTATGGGTACATTTGGACTCACTGAACCAAAATATTTGATGCAATGAATCAGTATCTTCCACAGCTAAGAACATTTGGTGATGCAAAAAGGTAATGAACTGAGAACACATCTACATATCTTCCAACAAAGGAATAAGATTTATGAGAAGGTTTCAGTTGATCAGTCAAACTATATGCAGTGCATTTGGGCCAAACTATATGCAGTGGTATTAGGTTATAGATGGTTGACTTAGAAAAGAAGCAACCAAATCCTGTTGACATTCTGCAAATGTAGGTGTCTATACTGTGCCATGATTGGAAAAAAACTCATGGAAAGTCAAATCAGAAACCTAACTTTCTTTTATAGCAGAAGATGAGGGTTAAAAGATCACATCAAGATGTGCCAAAACAAGCTTGAAAGACATCAAATTCTGATGGCCTGCAAGCCATGCTTGTTCTCACTTTGATAAGGGAAGTCCCCTCTTCTTTCTCGCATAACTAATGAGTAATGATGATATTAATTGAAGTTTCTAAGGTTCAAAGTAACAAGCATTAATCAAAAAGATATTTTCATACAGATTTTGAGTTTCTAGAAATTATACATGTAAAACTTATATCTAGAAGAATAAATGTAAAAACCACTAATTCAAAGGGATAAATATCTGCACTTGAATTATATTGCTGAACATTTTGCAGAGTAAACTCTGATAATTGAGAGCTGTTGTGACAGCTTCACTAATATTGGAGAATTTAGCTTTTTCCTCATGTTTTATGTCATTAATCAATTTGCATTTAAGAGACAAGATCAAGAATTACATAAATTCATGAAGAACAAGGAACCCATTGTGACAAATCTAAGAAGAAGAATGAATTCAGAACCAAGATATAAGGCCACAGGTGCAGTTGCTTACCTTGATGAAGAGCATGCAAGCCAAGAAAGCCACTTCAAACCATGCATACATCACAGCTATGGCCTTAGAGATGCTAAGCCCTCAAACAGTGTGGCTGGAGAAATAAAACCTGTACCACCACCAACTAGCTTTCTAGCCCAAAGTCATTGTAATTTGCAGCTTAAGCTTTCTGAGTTGGTGTCAAGCATCTTTCTCCTTCCTCCCCTCTCCTCTTTTGCTTTCAGTGAGGTTTTGTTCACAGCACTACTGTATGCTGCATTCCGAGTCCCACCACCTGTCTTTTTACAGTTGGTCACAGTTCATCAAACAGTGGCACCAAGCCCACCAAGTGGAGCTTTTGTACTTTGTATGGCAGCTCAGTTGGCTGAAGCCATGATGACATGCAGTGTGCTGACCCTATTTTACTGAGGTCCTATCTTTTTCAAGAAATATAGAGATTTAGATTCTTATTTCTTTATATGAGCTTTTATTGTCATGATCCCAGTGCTCCCAGTTTCTGAGTATTTGCATTGCTGGATCATGTGAGTGCTCCCTGTCAAACACCAGAGTCATCTAGTCCCCTGCATTTCCATTGCACTACTCTGTGGCTGTTTCTTCATTTTTACTCCAGAGAATGAAGACTACTACAAGTAGTCAAACTGTCTTTTGCCATTAGATTTACCTGTAAATATGTTTCTGTAACTTTCACTCAAGAACCATGTACAAAAAATCTACAGGAAAAAAGAAGAAAATTCCATTGCTTCTTATACCTGACATATTGCAGCAAAATCTACTTATCAGATATGTAGGTGACAGATAACTCTCACAGATATATGTATCTCTCCATTAAATTATTAAGAACAGTTGCTTTTCAAAAGTTTATGAAGTGAGAGGACTAGAAAAGCAACATCTTTGATCAAACATAATCATGTTTCAGTTCTTCAGCAATGCATGTTCTTCTTCTTTATTCTCAGAAAGAAGAAGAAGAAGAAGAAGCAGGTTTCTAGATGTGAAGGCTCACCACCCATCATGTCAAAGGCCATTGATGATCTTTTTGGGGCAGATAGCATCCTTCTCGCAAAGTATCTTTATGGGCACTTAACTACTTAAGGAATCACAAGAACGAACAGTGAAGGATGCTCTTCCATTGGCATGAAATGGAGTAGGCTAAAAGATTTCCTACTAGTAAGCTGTCTCTATTGGTTGGAAGTTATGGATTCCAATGATGATTTGTTACAATATCCTAATCAGTGATAATTTCTCCTTAACTGAAAATAATCCTATGGCCATGCCAGATTGTTCTATTCAGATTAAGAAATTCCAAGTGGAATTTTAGTCTATTTTCTCAATCACTCCATCAAATTCTTTGATACAGGCAGAGGTTTTTGGATGGCCCAATGGAGAGTAGTACAAGCTCAGCTGGGCTGACTAATCCAACACTTGCAGATGACCATTTGAAGCTTCAATCCTCAAACTTGTTAACATCTGGAAGAAGATTTGCCAGATATCCACCAACTGTTCCTGGTAATGACAATTGATACATGGAGTGAAGCTGTTCCCCATCAGAAAACTTGAGCCTCTGATATCTTTACTGCTTCAGTGCCATCAGTTCCCTCTCCAAGTTCAATCTTCTTTCTTACAGGACTCAAACTACCAGATGAATCCTCTTCTGTCTCCTACCACTGAGCATTAGCCAATGTTCCCACAACTCCCAAGAAAAACCAAGATGAAACCGAGCAGATACATTGACAACTATTCACATTGATTTTCTATGTCACAAAGGTGATAAAAGATTCATGCGTTTTGTTTTCTCCTGTTGAATCCCTCACTGTTGTTCCGCTCCTTCTCACATGCATGAACTGTTCTTCTGCAATGATTGGGCAGCCATTCTAGAGTAACATGCATAACTCGAGTAGCATCTTTCAGAGTAGGACGTGCCCTTTTTGCACAGCTCGACATCCCAGAAGACTGTCTTCATCTCTTTGGCCTCCTCATGTCATGGGCATGTTTGCCCTCACATCAGTGTACCCCAAGCTTGTGTGCTGCCAAACCAGTCTCGTCTGCAAGCACCCCACGGAGAGCTAACGATGACACCTTGAGCACATGTTCGCATTCCTTACTTTCATGTCTGAACCCTTGGCTTATCTGATGTCCTCTTGGAAGTCAACAAAGCATGCAGGAAAGCAAGAGAATTCTCCCTCGATTTAAGATTAATCCACGCATGCAGTACTGTCATAAGGGGATTTATTATCAAACCTCTCACGTTTAACCTACATTGTTCTCCTGCTCTGTTTTCGTTGTCTGTGCCATGGATATCCTGCAGATCTTTCCATGCAACATAGAGATATAAATAATGAAGTGGTCAGCTTTCCATGCAAGATCAGATCTAATAGAGAAATCTCTCTATTTTGGCCCATTCCATGGCACCAAATGAAACAAGATGATAAGTTGCAGAAGAAATGGATCAGTTCTGCCACTAGGAATCAAAACAACTCATGGTAGATCGTAAAATCTCTATGTACTTTTCATATTCATCAGAATAAACATGATCATAAATGACAGCCAAAACCAAAGCCTTCAAATGGTCAGATAATGCGGAGAAAAAGAATGATGGATCATGGATGACAACAGGACAAGAACAGCATTTATATAAGACAAGTATGGTGGACTCCATGGACCACCATGAAAGAGTACACCAAGAACTGGAGTGTCCTCTGCTGCTGCAACAGAAAGATCAAATTTATCACCTCATGTGTGGAGGAATATGGTCTCTTTCTACCGGTGAGCACTTTTGAATCTTGGCATGAATGATGTGGGCAAAATGATGTGGTTGATGAGCACATCTAAGTTTGTGCACATCAGGGAGGGTATCAAGGAGATGCATTTGGACAAACACAAAGGTGTGGAATCGAGTCATTCTTTTATTTGGAGAGGGGGATAAAGTGGCGGACAAACTTGGCAAGATGCATGGATCATACAAAGAGTTCTTGTCGACGCCAACAAGGAGAGATTGGTTCCTAAGTTCACCCTACTTGCACCATCTCTCATCAACATAACATAGCACAGAAGACTCTGTCTCTCTCTCTCTCTCTCTCATCTCTTTCGTCACCCCGACAAGAGGACAAATTACACATCTCATGTACAGCCAATCCATAGCCGGCCTTTTCACATGCCACCAAAGCCGCCTTATATGAGCTCACCGTCTCTAACCTTCATCTCTTTCAGGCGCTGCACTCGAGCATGAAAAAGAGTCAGCTTGCAGGTTTCTGACTCTTTCTTCTCTCTCTTCGCCTACTGTTTCGTGTTTCTGGGTCGGTCATTCCTTGGAATCTTCAGATCTAGTTGCTACCTTCTTGCCATGAGATCCCAAAGTACACAACCTTCTGTATATTCCTTGTGCAAGCACCAAATTCAACTCCTCTGCTGCGCCTTCTGCACTCTCTGCTTCTTCGTTCTCATGCTTACCCTCTCTAGATCTTTGTCTCTGTCTCTTTATATATGACGCAATTCACTAGAAGTGCACCGGCGCCTCCTCCTCTGCACCCCAATGGGGTAGGCCTGTGCTTGGGCATGGACGCATCGAAGCCCTCCTTGTCCCGTTCCCGGCCGTGGCCCGGCCTCCCTGTCTCCTCCTCCAAGTCCCTCGGCAGCTTGAACTCCGTGAACTGCATGGAGCAGCTGCTCGTCAACTGCGCCAACGCCGTCGAAAGCAACGACGCCACCCTTGCCCAGCAGATCCTGTGGGTTCTCAACAACATCGCACCCCCCGACGGCGACTCCAACCAGCGTCTGACGTCCGCCTTCCTCCGGGCCCTCATCGCCCGGGCCTCCAAGACCGGCTCCTGCAAGATGCTCACGGCTGTCGCAGCCCGTGCTGACGCCGATCTCGCCCTCCACGTCCACCGTTTCTCTGCCATCGACCTCGCGAGCTTTATCGATCTCACTCCCTGGCACCGCTTCGGCTACACCGCGGCGAACGCTGCCATCGCGGAGGCTGTCGAGGGGGTACCTGCGATCCACATCGTTGATCTCACCACCACGCACTGCATGCAGATGCCAACCCTGATCGACCTGCTGGCCAATCGTCCCGAAGGTCCGCCGCTCATAAGGCTCACCGTGCCGAGCCTGACGACAACTGCGCCACCACCGCCGATGCTGGACATGTCGTACGACGAACTTGGATCGCGGCTGGTCAATTTCGCGCGTTCCAGGAACGTAGCTATGGAGTTCAGGGTGATCCCTTCCGATCCCAGCGATGCGTTTGATTCGTTGATCGAGCAGTTGAGAGTCGAACGATTAGTCTCCGAAGACGAGGCCGTGATAGTGAACTGCCAGATGCTGCTGCATTACATTCCGGAGGAGACGGTCGGAGCAATCGCGACCACCATGAGCGTCAACTCACCAACACTATCCCTCCGGAAGATGTTCCTCGAGGCTCTACGGGGTCTCGAGCCTACACTAGTGACGGTGGTGGACGAGGACGCCGACTTCACAGAGAGTGACCTGGTAGGAAGACTGCGGTCGGCGTTCAATTATCTATGGATACCATACGACACGGTGGACACGTTCCTCCCCAGGGGGAGCGAGCAGCGGCGGTGGTACGAGGCCGGGGTGCGCTGGAAGATCGGTAACGTGATCGCGCAGGAGGGGCTGCAGAGAGTGGAACGGGTGGAGCCGAAGGGGAGGTGGGCGCAAAGGATGAGGGCGGCGGGGTTCCGGTCGGCGGGGTTCACGGAGGAGGTGGCCGTGGAGGTAAAGAGCATGCTCGACGAGCACGCAGCCGGCTGGGGGTTGAAGAAGGAGGAGGAGGAGTTAGTGCTCACTTGGAAGGGGCACGATGTGGTGTTTGCCGCAGCTTGGGTGCCCTGCTGAGAGAACTTGCATGAGAAGAAAGCATCTGAGTGCTGATTTAATATTACTTAGATTAGCATTTGTTCCGAATAACCAGTGATTAATTTGCCAGGATTAGTATCAGTTCTGAGTCTCTCTTTTGGCTCCCCCTCTCCTCTCTCACAATTGAATTATTTATATTTAAGAAATATGATATCAAAGGCTGATTTAATCAATAAAAAAATTAATTTCAAGATTGAAATAATAGACTTTATTATTATTATTATTATTATTATTATTATTATTATTATTATTATTATTATTATTATTATCTCACTATGTTATTCTATATTCCCCCTTCGGCCAAAAACCTATATTACACTTTTAACAAATGAGGACACTGGATGGTGTCGCATCCCTCACACCGTTAACATAAAAATATGTTCTTCTACGAAGAAATCATCTAATTATCATATTTTACAATCCTTACATCCGCAAAGGAAATATAATATCTCTATATTTTCAACAAATGAAGACGTGAGTAGTGTAATATCTCTTATTAATATGAAAACATGTTTCTAACAATATTTAATTATCACGTTTTGTAATCCCTATATTCACAAAGGAAATATAATATCCATACATTACTCATTAATATGAAAAAAACATATTCCTCTCAACAACAAACAAACGAAAAAAAAAATCTAATTACCATAACTTATAATCATTTGCAAAGGAAATCACCTACCAATATATTAATCTTTTAGTGCCCTTGGTAAGGTCAAGAATAGTCCTCTTCTGCTCATATCATCTTATATAACATGTCATATCGTCCAGTGCAACTTTGTAAACTCATTTAAAACATATACAGAATATCATCAAATATCAAATTATCAAGAATCAATGCTCTAATCAATCATTAATTGGGCAGATGGATGAAGCTGAATTGGTAAAAAAATAAGTTGTGACGCAAACCGTCACATCCGAGGCTTGGACAAGAATGCCAATAATGACTTGATGAGTCTGATGCACATACTGTTCCAGGTGGATGAAGCTGTAAACCAAATCCAAAGCAAAAAATGAGCATTGAGTCCAACAAGCATTATGTGTATATATATAGTGAGAATTTACATTTATTATGTTCTACTTCTTTCAGTTCTAGCTAAAGACCAAGGACAAGGCAAAACCATCAGACTGAGAGTGCAAACATACTTTCTGGACTTCATTCATCTTAAACCACATCAAGCCATACATTTTAGTGTTTTGAACACTATGGATTGATGAACAGAAAATTATCATGTAACAGTCTAAATCTTTCCAAATTAAAGATTCTCAAAACCTTCAAGTCTTACTCGATCATTGTCTAGATCTCTTCCAATCAAGAGATATGGCACATGAAACCATAGTTCAAATACCTTCATGATATTTTGAATCACCATCATGCAACAAAGTCAATGATGAATGTGTTATCAGACCAAAATGACTGCATCCAAAAAATCCAGTAACTAACATTTTCTTCACATGAACAGCCACTGGTGACCGATGGCTGACACGAAAATACAGTACACCTTGGAACCTGCTCTGAGACATGCTGCTACTGTTGATGGCATGAATGTGGATGAAAAACAATTTTAATAGAAAATAAGCATGCTCAAGGTCTTTTGTACACAATTATGAATTTGCACGATCTGCGATGGACTAGTCAATGCTACAATCACAACAATTGAAACATATGAACCAATTTCTGCACTTCACGTATGACAAGAAACAAAAAAAAAAGTGGCAAAATAGCACATTGACAACCAAAATAATTGCATGAAATTCGGCTTAGTACATTGTTTAACTAAATTGAAGTTCAATAGATGAACAAAATCCAGCAGATCACATATCTAGAGTTTGGTAAAGATAAGTGCTACTTCTGATGCATAGAAGAGCACCATTCCAGAGGCTCAATCTCAATGAAAACAAACACCTTCAGTGGTACTGCACAATCTAAAAACAAAAGAAGTTAAAAGGGTTTTTGCCCAAAAAATCCTCCATTAACCAAAAGAAAGTGAAAAAAATCAGCAATTGTAGATATGAAAGACAAGCAAATCGGGATCCACTGAAAAGGCCAAAAATGCATATTCAAACTTTAATTAGTGAAACTTCAAAATTGGAATTGTAGGACTAGAATACTTTGAACATGACATCACAAACTTCAATTTCAGGTAAACAATGAAAGCCAAAGTAAAAGCATGGTTGGCAATGAATATGACTTTCTTTTCCACTAATCTTGTCATCTGCACAATTCTCAAACCTGGAACGAGTGAGATATATTTGGTTCTCATGTTGTAGAAAAATCATCAGTATATGCATACGTCAATTGGCGAGAGCTCCACAAGGAGCACTTTTTTGGAATACGGCCCATTTATACAAAACTGAAGATGTTTGTCATTAACCTATGCAACACATGAACATGAAGAACCAGACATGATGACTAAAAGGAGCACAGCCTCAAATAAACAGATCATAATCTTATAATGCTGTATTATCAAAACATATTAATTCCATTTTACAGCTTTTTGATGTGATGAAAGATCTAAAAAAGACCTCTCATTTCATTGTCAACATATACAAGCCAATTAATAAATCTTTAAAGTTAGCATACCCTAAAGAAATGAACTTCAAATCAACTTGTAGGGTATCTTCTGATGGTTGCGTAAGTAGATCAAAACTGAGATATCTCTATGATTACATGTTTATTTGAAACGATCAAACAATATTTTGTTCCAAATATATATATATATATATATATATATATATATATATATACATATTATGTAAGTAAACCTAATTCCACCAACTAAAAAAATATCTTCCTCTAATAAACCATACATTGAGGAAAGGGTCTTCTGTTCACCAAGGAAACAAAAAAATTCAAAAAGGACAAAAGACAATTTAGAAGCACGATAACTAATTATATGGTCGAGATACCACTAGATGTAGGAGAGATAGTATAAATTTACCTTAATGAATCCAATTTCTTTGGCATTACTGCAGAAGCACTGTCTGCAACACATAAGTCCATGCTTCCTTATCGGTCCATGAGGATTCCCACAAACTCCGCTAGATGGAAGGAAAACCACAACTAGATAGCATCAAATGAAGAACAATGCAAAAACGTAACCACTATCATGCATAAGGGGTTTGTATCTCAAAATTGTACCCCATCTATCATTTACAAGGTTAAATGGAGACTAATCAATCTAATGCAAGTCCACAGTACATACAAAAAAGTGAAATAAGAGTGCTTATTGGAATCCACCCTTTTTCGCCTACATCTAGTGATATACATGATGTGTTCCATGTTTCTATGCTCCAGAGGTATGTCAGGACCATCTCATGTCATTTCATATCAACATTTGGGTCTGAAAAATACTGTTACTTCGGAGAAATCAATCCAGATATTAGAAAGGAAAGAGCACATCTATAGAAATAAGGTTATACCCCCTCGTGAAGGTCAAATGATAGCACCACTTCGACCACGAAGCAGCTTAGGAGAGATAAGATGACATCAAGGACCAACACCCAACTATGTTTCACTAAGGTATGAATAAATTTGGGACCAAATTTCTCTTAAGGGAAGAATGTAAACCCTAAAAAATTTTAAATTCGAAACAATTCCAAAGACAATTAGGATAAAAAATAGTCATCCCAATTAGAATATATTATCCTTATTTATTTGATTTGGATGATTAGATTATCTTGAAGGATATTTAAACCTAAACTCAATCTTCTAAATTAGGAAATAGATAAGATTTGATTAATTAAGATTAATTTTGAAATTATCATTATTAGAGTCTTAAATTTATTGAAACCCCTCCCCCTCTTCTATAGAAAGATGAGCAGTACCCTCTCTATTCATCACAACTGAGTGAGGCCCCGATCCATACAAAGAGGCACGAAAAGATCGTCGGAAAGGCACGTTCTCCGACTCTTCCCATTTTATTATCATATAAATTAGTATTTTCATAGTTAAAAACCTACAAGATTTGATTTAAAATTTTAATTTTTTTCCTATAATCTACATATTAATTATTGTATTTAGATTAACCACATGAAAATCATGATTAACTATTACTAGAAATTTTGATTCTAAAGATTATTTAATTTCATTCTGTTTTTCCTATTTTGTAAATACTTCAAAGCTTTTAATCTGATTTTTTATGAATTATAAGAATTTTTATGTAAATATATTGATTGATTACACTTTTAATTCATAAAAATAGCTTCAAAATCCTATTTTATCATGTTTTTGTTTTAGATAAATTGTATTACATGATTAGAACTCTACTATGTTAATTCTGTAATTTTGAAAAATTTATAAGAAGTGTAATAAATCAATAAATTCGTGTAAATTTTTTTTATAATTTATGAAAATTTCAAATTTAAAGCTATGAAATATTTACAAAATAAGGAGGACAGAATGAAATTAAATAATTATTAGAATCGAGAATTCTTACAACAATTAATCAGGATTTTCAGGTAGTTAATCTAAACACAATAATTAATCATTTTAAAAATTATAAAAAATCCCTAAACTTCCAAATCAGATTATGTAAGTTTTTAACTATGAAAATACGAAATTACATGATAATAAAATGGAGAGAGTCGGAGAGCCTACCTCTCCAACAATCACCTCACAACTCTATGCTCAGATCGGTGATGAACAGGGAGGACTTTGTCCATAATTTTGAAATTATTCTTAATCAATCAAATCTTATTTATTTCCTAATTTAAAAAAATTAGGATTAAGTTTAAATCTCCTCTGGGGTAATCTAATCATCTAAATCAAATCAAAAACTGATAAAATATTTCAGTTGGGATGGAATGTTCCCTGATCCTAATTATTTTCGAAATTATTCAGAATTTAAAATTATAAGGGGTTTACAATGAAAAAACTTAAACGCTATGATGCACAAGGGGTTTGCATCTAAAAATTGTAACCCCGCATATGGACCATCATCTGTCATTTACATGGTCAAACGGATCCTAATTAGTCAAATGCAAGTCCATAGTACATAGAAGAAAAAATGAAATAAGAATGCTTATTGGAACACCCCTAGTTAACTTCCACAATGGAAGCGGAAGAAGAACGGAATTGGGTTATACGGGCTTGATGATATATTACTTGGATTCAACAAAGTTAATGTGTCAGTTAGGAGTCGAAATAAAAGAAAATACTGCGATTGTATTGCCCTCAACATCGATGGCGGAAAAGATCAATGTAGGGTTGTTCCAAAGATCTCATCTTTGACTAAACCAGCTAAAGCAACTATATATGGATTCAAAATCCAAGCGCTTAAAGCTCGAAATGTTTCCACAAAATCTAAAGAACCCTTAACAAGTCCAGGAGACCAAATTTGAAGTGCATATCCTTCGAAAGTTCTCATCTTTGATTAAATCGGTTAAAGCAACTACATCATACGAATTCAAGTTGCAAGGGCTTAAAGCTCAGAATATTTTTGCAAGATCTCAAGAACCCTAAACAAGAAGTACAAAACTAACAAGAAAAGAGCACCAAACTCGAAGAGAAGAATAAAAGCAGAAATTGGCAAAATCGCTCACCAACACCGAGACCCAGGGCCGTAATTCTTGGGATGCGAGTTCCACACGTTCGAGTGCCCCATCTCTCCGTGCTCGCCCCTCTCAAGTTCGATCGCACGAATCCATAATCCCTCGCCGCTCGGCCGGCGAGGAGCAGCGCTAAGCTTTTGTAGCACCACTAAGAACCTTAATCTCGACCGGCCCCAACGCGGGAGCAACCTATCCACCGTCCGTTGCTCAACTCATCAATCTCGACTGTCCTTTCTTGATCGGACGGCTGATATCGCCTAGTAAAATTTGGTCACTCGTTGTGAGAATAAGAGAACGATGATCCTCTGCTTCTTGAAGCTAATCTCTCTGTGTTCATGGCAGTATCGACTTCGTTTCCGCTGCTTGAAGCTAATCTGTTGTCTTCTTCCCCCTCTACAATAATCGCTTCTGGTCTGTTCTCCTGCCCTAAAACTCGCTGCTGGACTACAGAAATAACATGCGGCATGCTCTCTGCACGATCACGTGATGCATCTTCTCTCAAGCTCGGGATACATCCCGAGTCCGTACAAAATGCCATTAGCTTGCGCGGTGCTGATTCCTGGTAACTTCGCTCCGATTAAAGAACACGAGTTGCCACCAATCCTGCGCGTTTTGATTCCCCAAGCATGCATGCTGGGGATGCTCACACCACTTAGCTTTGTCCTGTTATTTGGACGCCTGCCAGCCCATAAAGTCCGTCCACCGACTCCCACCCTCCTTTGTCACCCTATAAACGCACACTACGCCTCTCCACGCTGACACCCCATCCACGCTTCTCTCTCTGTTTTCCCCTCCGATCTTTCTTACTATCTCGCTTGAAGATGAAGCTCTTCTCTGCCGCCACCCTCCTCCTGCTGCTCGTTTTGACTTCCTCCTACCTCCGTGGTTCCATGGCTGCAGACTCAGGTAAACACTTGTACCCGTCGCCATGGCAAGATCCTCGTAATGTGTCATCAAGATGGCATTGACGCGTGTTGTTTCTTGGATGTCGTTTTTCTGTGTCAGCCTATTGCAAATCCAAGTGCAAGGTGAGGTGCGCCAAGGCCGGAGTGATGGACCGGTGCCTGTACTACTGCGGAATGTGCTGCGAGGAGTGCAAGTGTGTGCCTTCCGGGACTTACGGGAACAAGGATGAGTGCCCTTGCTACAGGGATAAGGTCACCAAGGACGACAAGAAGAAGTCCAAGTGCCCATGACTGGTCTCTCTTAGCGAAAGCACTCAACTCATTGTACTCTTCTCTTTTTTTCGTGGGGAATGTACTGGTACGAGAAGATGTCATCCTTTGTCTGGAATAAAGTCATTTGCAATCCAGGAAAACTAAGAACAAGAAGATTGATCACCAAACCTGAGGTTAGATCAAGAGCTGAGTAACAGAGAAATCATAAGATTCAAGGAAGAATTCAAGATCACACACTTTAAATCACACGCTTGCTGCCAAATCTTCATTGCCTACCATCAAATTCTAACTTAGCAGCAAAGTGCATCCAAGCTTCTGCTGATCTCATCTACATACCTGATTGGTGTAAAGACTGGAACTTGTTGCCAGAATAGTTCTCAGAGGCTGATGAAGCAGATGGCAGTCCAGTGTTCATACAATTAGAACAGCTGCAGGACCATGATGGAATGTGGTTTTACCGTATCTCCCATATGCTGCAGAAGGGGCTCTGTCATCTTGACAGTGATGTGCCGCTCTCAGCATCTGCTTCTTGCCCATATGCAGCAAGTATAGATGGCACCACAATATGGTCCCTATGATCAAAAAGGCTGTAGGGATGCATTGCCAGTTAGATTGGAACTTTGCAGCATAACTTGCTCAGTTCAAGTTGAGCAAGTCGTTTCTGGAGAGGATCGAGAGGGTCCTCTTCTTCTTGGAGCTTATATTCTTTGATACACTTTGGGCCATTATCATTTTGAACCATCATAAAGTAACCTCAATTCACCACTCAAGCTGCTTAAACATTCTTCTTGTCTATTCCATGCCACTGCAAACTTTTTGGACCTTAAGTTTAGAATGACACAAGTGACTACTCTGCTCAAGTGCTGTAAGAAATCAGATTCAGTCCAAAAAGTTCAAGAGAATAAGCTCAGAAGCATGCCAAAATATGTTTTACTTTTTCCATAGTGGTGTCTTTTTAGATTTGAAATGGAACATAACATTCATCAAGTCAGGTAGAAACTATACAGAAATCATACACCAGGTAACATGCGCAGCATAATGTGGACTGTACTGAAATTGGAAGTGTATCATCATGGTATATTTCACCATACAAATTTATAAACAATGTTTTCCATTATGTACATCAGACAATTTTTCTTGTTTGATCTAAGAGTTTATATGATAGTGGTGGAGTCAATACTGTCTGATGACACCTCTGGAAAATAGCAGAAAACCTACAACGCAACAGCTGTGGGAGGAAGAGCAATACACATCCATCCCTGTAAGCAGCATCAGCTTCTTAATTGCTAGAGTTGTGGTATGGAAAGCAATAGGGTGCACCATTATGAAGTTGCAGAATGGAAACAGTTTGGATAACAAGAAGACACCAAACTGATGTGAAAGCTCCACACAGTCTTGCAGTTTTCCTGAGGCATGTATTCAGTGACTTCCTTGCAAATTGTAATAACCGTGCTGTCAGTTGCCACTGCGGAAACTCTTCCTGATTGCTATAGTAACCCAAGCATACAAAGTGCTACCCCACAAGACAAGATAAACGATGAACATAACATATAGTGCTAAGATGAGAGAAAGAAGAGAATTAAAGAGCACGCCATGTACTTCAGCAGAGAAGAAATCAAGCAAAAGGTAACCATTGATGACTATTAGAAAACCTGCCACGATCCAGGTTACCACCTGCATCAGAAAACCTGGTAGTGTAAGACAGCATGCGGAACTTGTTTTCAACTAAGCTAATCTTTCTATCCTGAAGAAACAGAACATTACAAGAATAGCTATGCAGGAAGAACCAAACAACAGAGACAAGTGCATCGTTAAAGATCAGAAGTTAATGATCCCTAGCAGGAAATGAAAATGAAGATGACCACCGGGATCCATAATATCACCAATAACCTTTGACCAAACATCTTAAGATGATTCCTGTCATGAGGCCTAAGCTTCTGTGATCTTTTGACTTCTCTAATTACCAAAGCCTCCTCATGTTTTGTACTCTAACATCAAGCTAAAACTATCTTCCAGTTTAAACATAAAACAGAATTCAAATATTCCTGCCCCTAGTCATTCAAAATTTATCATATTTATTTTCTCAAAAAATGCTTTTCTATATTTATTACTGATTATCCCAAAAGAACTCACAGAGCAAGTAGATATATTCATCTTGTCTATAATTAGAAGGTTACTGTTTAATAGAAAATAGTTCTCAAGTATCGGATTGTTAAAAATCTGAATCCTTTGAAGAAGCATCTGACACATGCCCAAGAAGAATCCTAATCGTATCGTATTTGCCACATGCAAGATACATATACGACAAGCAATTTGAATTATCCATGTTTTATGGAATCTAATTTTCACACAGCTTCGCACTTCCTTAACCTATACACAGATTTACTTTGGTCAAATAACTAATCTATAATTCGAGATACCTACACAAGGACAACAGAAACCTTTCCACATGTTTTAGTTGACAACTAAAATCCCTGCTCAGCAGATTACCAGGTATATGTATGCAACCAAATATCATTCTTCTGTGTTCTCACTCCTTTTGCCTATTGCCGGACAGCTTATACTTCAATTATCAAACAATGAGGTCACTGAATCAAATCTTAAACTTCTTGGGACAGGTTCTTAAAAAAGTGTGTGTGTGTGTGTGTGTGTGGTATAGTAAGAGGAAACAAAGTAGGTGCAACAAAACAAATGTTAGAGAGGTAAAAATCAAATAATGTTGTCATTGGCGTCGTTATATCAAATCTATTATAAACTACATAAATGCAGAACATTCTTCTAAGAGTGTGTGTAGTGTGGTGAGAGGAAATAAAACAGATGGAACAAAAGAAATAAATATGTTAGAGAAATCAAATAACCTCAAATGATAATACAAGAATTAAATGGTGCAGTAAATGATGTCATGAAATGAATCCGACATTTGACTTCGTCAAGAACTCACCTTTGTAATAGTGCCAATCCTAAAAATTCCCATAACCTGTTCCTTTGAGACCAAAGTAAGCAGTGGGATAAGAGCAAATGGTATCTGAATGGATTGAAGCACATTAAGTGACTCATTCAGAATATCCATGGCTGAGCCCTTGGTATCAAACAAAAGAGCAACCACCATAGCTGGCAAAATTGCAAAGCTTCTTGTGATCACAGATCGGACCCACTTCTTCAGTCGAAGATTCAAAAAGCCTCCCATGATGAATTGCCCAGCATAAGTGCCAGTAATTGTGCTACTCTGTCCAGAGGCCAACAGTCCAATACCCCATACATACAGAATGGGAAATGCACCTCCATATCTCTCTTGTAAGAAGTGCCCAGCGTTCTCAAGCCCTATAGAACTGGCTGCTTCTGTACCATAGAATCCCTTTGCAAAAATTGTAGTGACGCAAACATTGATAAAGAAGGAAACCGCAAGAGCCACAGTGGATTCTACGGAATAGTACTTTATTGCTTCTCTAACATGGCTTTTCTTGTAATTGTCGATTTTTCTTGACTGCACAAGAGCAGAATGCAAGAACAGGTTGTGGGGCATAATAATGCAGCCAACGATCCCCACTGCCTGTCTTATTGTACTCGAACTTAGTTTTGGAACAACAGCACCTGTGAAGATCAGTGTATATCAGTACTATTTGTACAAGAATCTAAAGAAAACTTTACCAAAGAACAAAACCCGTTAAAGAAAAATGCTCGCGGAATAATTACCAATCAACAGTCCCTTGAAGCTAGGCTTGGTTTCACCAAACATTACAGCAAATGAGACCGCCATGGTTGCAATAAGAACCCCAAAGAAAGCTTCCAATTTCCTCACACCATAGTCCTCAAGAAACAAGAAGACGAGGCTGCCAATCAGATGGAAGATAGTGGACATCAAACAGAAGTTCTTGATGATAGTACTATAAGAGAAACATTCAAGTGCTCACAATCAACAAAGTTCTTTCCTTTTTAACCAGAACAAAAGGAAAAAGATTCCCTGAAGAAACAAAATAATAAAAATGGAAAATACACAATCAAGAGCTGAATTCAAACATAAAGAACCGTTTCTTGGATTGAGGAAACCCACCCCACAAGATCGATGCTTACCAGTCCAAAGCCGTGATGACCACCCCGGCCCAGAGGGGGATGACCCCGCCACTGAGGATTTTGATTGCGATGGCGCTCCCGACCACCTCCTGGATGTCGGCCCCGATGAGAGCGAGCTCGGCCATGAGCCAGAGCGCGACGGTGGCCCACCGCGGGTACTCGTCGCGGCAGAGCTCCGCCAGGTGGCGCCCCGTCGCCACGCCGAGCCTCGCGGAGAGTATCTGGATGAGGAGCCCCATGGCGGTGGACCAGAGGAGCAACCAGAGGAGCGCGTACCCCGCGGCCGCCCCGGCCTGGAGGTCGCCCTCGAGGTTCCCGGGGTCCAGGAACGCGATGGACATCAGGAAACCCGGGCCGGTGAACCGCCAAAGCTTCCGCCACGAGAAGGGCGGGAGGGAGCCGTCAACTTCCTCCGTCTCCGCAGCCGCCGACGGGCCTTCATCGTCGGAGACGGAGATGACCACCTTCTCGTCGGAATCATAAGCCGCCTCGGGCTGCTCGTCGGTTCCCGGCCGGTTCTCGAGGAGGGGAGCCTTCGCTAGGGACGCCATGGCTGAGCTTTGAGACACGACGAAGAAGTCGAGCTCCGGAAGCCGGAGGCGCGGGAGCGCGTTACTCTTAAGCTCTCGGTTGTGGGATGGAACAGATGCTTTGGGTCCCGCAGAGGGGAACGACAGACGTGTCATTTTTGCTTTCCTCCAAAACACACATTTTATAACATCTTAAAATATATATATATATATATATATATATATATATATATATATATATATATATATATATATATATATATATATATATATATGAATGGTTAGTTATCTTTACTATCCCAACCGTTATGTTTTAAAAAATTATATTAACATTTAATATCTTAGCCCTTATATTTTTTAAATTTATATTAATATCTTTATATATCTAGATTCACTTATCATAACATCGTCGATTTTATTAATAAAAATATAAAAATAAATATAAAGATAATTTTAACGTTCCAATTGGTAGTAGTAGACGACGATATCATGGGTCGCAAGTGACTGTTGTGGCTAAGGAAAGTGATGATGAGAGGTGAAACTCGCTCTATATCTACATCAACATCACTCGATATTTGAATCGGTAGCCTTTTCATTGCTCGATAACTATATTGATACCGACGTAGATATAGAACGACACTCATCTTTCATCATCGTTTTTCTCATCAACAACAATCACCTATAGCCCCTAGCGACGTCATCATCTGCCACCATTAACTAAAATATTAAAATTATATTTTTATCCTATATTTTCATATTTTCGTTAGTAAAACCGATACTACGATAAATGAACTTAAATATTTCACTTTCGTAACTAAATGAATGTCAATATAATTTTTTAAAGTATAGAGATTGAGATGATAAAGTAGTTAACTACAATGAGTAATATATAATTAGTTAAGATATCAACGAACATATCTTTAGCATACAATAATGTAAGAGTGAGTGGTATTTATATTCATGACATGATATAAATTATTGGCAACAGCATCATCTTAATCTGTTCAATCAATCAGTCTCGGCAATTGTTCTAATCCAAAATAATTATCGCGTTGATGATGACAACCATAATATAAATAGACTTCATGACCTAAAATATTGAAGATAGTTACGAAGCAATATTGATCCTCCATCCGAGCTCTAATCGTAATCCATCATCGTAATGACAAGGAGAGAAAACTTCAAACAAGTCATCACCTCGTGATCAAAATTGCTGTTCAATAAAATATATTTTTGCATGATTGATGTCTTGGAAATTGAATGATTCCACATTTTCCGAGAAATGATCTCCTTTTTTTTTTGACTTAATTAACATCTAAAGCTTAAGAACAAGTCTTGAGGTCACGTTAAACAATATTAAAACTTTAGATAAGGCTGAAAAAGGGGATTAGATCATGTTCATGCTCACAGGGATAAGAGCATGATGATGAGTTAGAGATGAGGAGGGCTTGTCTCACTGAGATCTTCTATCTTCTATTTTTGATGGTGAGAATGTGCCAGAAATGAGATAGATGAGTTGCATCTCAACATATGATAATAATGGCCTACAATTTGGATGATGACATATAGCCATCAAAGGAAAAAACAAACAAATAACATGACCAAGTCTACACTCGTCTGATGATTAGTCAATACAAGAAAAATAGAAGGCAATGGGGAGGAGACAAGGAGGTTTGAGTACAAGAAACACATGGATGTTGGAAATTTGGCCTTATTTTTGTTGGGTCCAATGAACATTACTTTGAGAATAATTATACTCATTGAAAAGATTCTGCACGGTTTTGTTGACTCAACCATGATTAGTTGGTACAATGATTGAATCTCTTCGGAGTAGGCCAGAGAGGATACACATCCTGATGATAAGATGCTGCACTTTAGAACACATGCAATGTTGACATCATGATGAACTATAAATATTTTAATTTTGATTGGGTTTGGTTCTTCATTTTTTTTTAGTGAAAGCATTTCCAGGACATATGGAATCTTTATATTCTTTTCAACATTAATTATCTTATATATATGTATACTTTTTATTTTATAAGGATAGAATGATTTGTTTAAGATGGTGGGAGAGACAGAATATTTGGAAAAGAGAGAGAAAAGAAGGAAGTATATATTGATGAGATCATATGTTACGAGGAGTCACACAGATTAGGATCCCAAGTAGTACGGTACTAAACGAAGGTTACATGCATGCATGCACTCGGAAATCGCATGAATCCGCGGCCAAAAATGTGTGAAGAGAGCAACTCCATCGATCGGGTTTAACATCATTTTTATTCGTCTCAGATTCAGCTTTCTCCTCATCTCCTCGCGGAGAAGAGAGAGAGAGAGATGAGTTCGCCCACGAAGAAGCCGTCTTGCTCGGAGGTGGCCGCTAAGCCATGGGCGGCGTTCCGGGGGCAGTGGCACGATGGCGAGGAGTCGTTCAAGATGCCGCTGCACTACCCCAGGTACACCAAGGCTCAGTACGAGGCCATGGAAGAGACGCAGCTGGACTTCTTGCTCAAGGAGTACGGGCTACCTTGCCGGGGAGATGTTGCTGAGAAGAGGAAGGACGCCATGGGCCACTTCCTCTGGTCACAAGACTGAGAGAGGGAGAGAGAGCAGTTGGGATTCTCAATTCTGGTAGCACAAGCTTTTTGCTACCGTGAACTACAAAATTTAGTATGTGCTGTAACACAAGTACGTGCCAAAGTGGCACCATTACAATCCAAGCAAAACATTTCTTGTGGAGAAACAAATTCCAGCTTTGCAGTTTCCAGCCATTTGTAGATTAAGAAACTCAAATGGTCAGCAATTGTTCATCGACCATTTTCAATCCTTACATCCAGTCAGAGGAAAACCAAAGTAAATTTCGACCTGGTTGCCGCGTTTCTGCAGGTCTAGAGCAAGCTTGCAGAGGATGAGGCCTTCATATCATCTGCAATCTGACTATGTTCGGAGCTGAGGACAATGCTAGCCCAATTGGATGACCTGTGCACGATCCTAGATGGGATCCGGTCACTGTCTTCGCCCCCAGATGCTTCATACCCATCACTGGCAGATCTCGAGCGCTGAATTCCGTTCGGTGGAATGATGCCTGTGATAGAAATAGAATTGAGACCTTGTGCTTCCTCAGCTCCGGATGAAGAATCACGAAATGGATGCAGATCAGGTGAGTCTAAACTACTATCAGGAGAAGAAGCAACAACTCTAGCTGATGGCATTGGCTTGTTGGGTCGAAAAGCACTCCTGGCTTCAAGCTGCAGAGGTGCCAAACCGGTGGATGTCTCGGGAGCCAGATCGCTGGCATTACTCTCAGTTGCGCTAGCAGATATTTTCGCTAGAGATTCAAGAGGAAGGTCCAACGGAACTCTTCCTCTTTTGCTCATCCGCCTACGGTTATCCGATCTCAGAACCATTCTGCCACTGCCACTGCCGAGACTACTCTCTGTGTCTTGTCCCTGCAGATTATCTCGTCTAACAATTGGCTGAAGGATTTTGGACTTCTTCCTTGCCTGTGCAGCAGCTTTCGAAACCTCTTCGGCATTAAGTCTTGCAAGGGTCCATGGACTGATCTTGACAGGTCCGGCATTTTTCCTCTTGACTGGTTCCTCTGCCATCAACTTCTTGCTTGTGTGATTTGCAGATGTGCCAATCTCTGGGGGCACAACATCAAACTACGAAAAGAATGAAACCTCTTTTCAATGAACATCAATGTTAATAATTAAAAATTTAAGAAAGCCATCAAATAATATCATCATTTTTTTTTTCTGATTAAAACTTGCAATATAGGGAATTGCTATTGAGAACAATCAGACTCGGGATTCAACAGTAGCTCAACTCTAGAGATTGGGAACTGAGTTAACCATGCTTACTCTTAATTAGCCTAAGAAAATTCTTCATACAGGAGGCTTATAATATGTAATTGCATGCGATTTACAATTCCATAGATGGAGAAAAGGGAACATACAAACAAGATTTGAAATACAGTTTTTATCAACCAGCAAATAAAGTCAGCTGTGATTTTATTTTTGAAGTAAAACATCAAAGCAAATTAAAATAACTTGACAAAGAGTGGTTTTTCTTTCTCCGTATGAAAAAAAATCAACTTTTTCAGTCATCATATAAGCAATAAATGACAAAAAATTTGGTTTCCATCAAAGGTTGAAAAGATAGTATCTACTAACTGTTATCTACAAATACATCTTTAAGTTCTTCTTATTTTATTCACTTAGTTATGTTCTGTGCACAAGGGGCCTGTCAGAAGAAAGAGATACATAGTACCTGATCCTCGAGGAATAATCTTGGTGGAGTACACCATGCACCTCTATGAATCACGTTGAAGGAACTGGTGCTGCTTAGTCCAGTAAAAGAGCTTACTTGAGACATTTGTGGACTTTGCTGTTCTCCAACAGCATGTTGTTCTTGCTCCTGCTCCTGCTCCCTTAAAGCTATGATGTAATCATATGTACTAATTCCCTGCACCAACATTCATGCAGATATCAATCATAACGAGGTAGTCCAAATCAACAACTTCTTTCCAGTTCTCATAAGTCAACAACACCACATCATGCGGTTAGCTGCCTAGTCCATTCCTCTATATCAGATTTATTTTGTTTAAATTACAAGTTGTTAGAAGAATGGTTGGATGCTTTGTCCACATGGATGCACCTAAATGATGTCAAAACATAAAAGAATATATCTTCATGAAAGCAGTATGAAATCTAGTAGAAAGAGAATTTCAGCAAGATTTACCTTTTTTATTAGAAGAATGTGAAAGAAGAAAAGTTGTGCAACTGGTAGGGTCGCAACCATGGCTAAGAAAGTACAGGAAGCCTGCAGATGTAGAGCCACATCATATGATAATCACTGTTAGTTTTCATAGGCTATATTTATTCAACTGTGAACCCCTACTTCAAGTACTCACCACCACAATAACAAAGGGCACCAAAGAGAAGCTGCTTCCCAACTTTGAGATGATTTCTGCAGAGAATCGCTTTCGCTCAAGGAAGCAGAGTATCAACACAAGGAGTCCAATTGACCACTGCAGAATAAGCTGGCCCAAGGTGCACAAAGCATGGAGACCTGTCAATAGTCAATCAGAACAAAAAGGACCCAACAAGATGCATGCTACATATCAGGTCCATGGTGCACTACGAAGTTAGTGTCTTCTGAGGTGTCAATAGGCACAATAAAAATAGTATCATACTATCACATGTCTATGCAGACCACTGTCCTAATAGAGAAAAAGGCTTGCGCTTACCAACAGAAGAGCAGACGCCATTAGGGTGAAGAACCTTTTATAGTTTTTTCTTCCTATGCAGTTGTTGATCCACTAGAAGATCAAGGGAGGATATTAAGCATTGCATGCCATCAAGAGGAAAAGAAGAAAGATTTTAAATTTGAAAAGTCACCCTGCAGTGATGATCGAAGCCATCAACACATTTGTCACAAACTCTACAGTGCTTACTATACTTCAATACCTGCAAAATGTGATAAGGGAGAAAAACCAGGTTAACAGAGAGCCCATTAGATTATTGTTGATAAATTATCATTTTTCTTGAGAGGGATGTGTAACTTTAATCCACACTTTAAATTTGTTTTAGTCAAATTTTGCCAGGAACAGCTGCAAGAAATATGCAACTTGCATCTTTAGACCAAATAGTTTTGAATTTCAATATAATATCTCAATTCATGCATAAACCTCAGTAAATATCAAAAGATATAGAAATAAAGTCAATAAATAGACTGGACATTAATGTCAACTACACATAATCGAAACATTACAAATTTAAATCGTCAGAGATTACTAAATGCTTTCCTGTAAAACCAGGGATGAGGACATCTGTCAGTAATAGTTGACTGCATTGAACATGACATGCAGTTCTCCTTGTAATCAGGATTGACACTAAGAACTACAGGTCCAACTAAGAGGGGATGTATAGGCAGACCTCCGGTGGAGACAAGACTTGATTGCTCAAATAGTCGTGAACACAGAATTGGAGTGTGCTTTATTCAATGTTTTCCAAGTTTATTAAGCATTTCAACAGAAAAGGAATGAACAACAATCCAAAATAAAATTTCTTTTAACAACTATAACAGAGATATTCTTATTTAACAGTTACCTCATCGCATACCTCAATGTGGCTAAAGGTGCATATTGTGAAAGACACCATTTTGTTTAGAACAAGGTGAAAACATAACTAGTAAACCATATCGTTCTTAGTTTGTAACTACTAGCAATTAGAATTAGAGCCACTTTTTTATTAAAGGAAATAGCCATTAGCAATTATTCCAGGAAAAAAAAAATCAAATTAGTTAATTTCTGAAGCAGAATTACTAGTAAATTTAGTTCAGGAGAGGGTCCAGGGAATACGATGCAACCTGAAGGATGACAGAAAAGATATATTTGCTAAAGAAAGGAGAATGCTATAAAACTTCGATATTTTGGTCATTGGGCATACCTCAACTTCGCATAGACTGCAGTAAAACATTCCTTCCTCACTCATTTGCTCTTCAGAAGACTGCTCATGTGACTGACACCAATTGCACATAAAAGACAGACCACACCAGCTAAAAAGTACTACCAACCAAGTTATAGTGCTGCCAGGCAATCTCTCACTTTCAACTCTAGAATGTAACTCATCCCTAGCAGCATCTGAATCAATGCTCCCATCAAGTTGCTTTTCGGCAGTTGTTTCAACATTTAGCTCCTTTGTTAAGCCTTCTTGCTTACACTCTTTGGAAACAAACTGTTCTTTGTAGTCCTCTACTTTAAGATACTTCTTTGATTTGAATATACCAGGGTCACCAGGATCCGTTGCCGCACACCACACATATAAGAAGAAAACACATGCAATCTGATAAGAAGAAAGAGCAAAAAATCAGTCTCTGTAAGTAGCCACCTGTAACTCTATTTGCAATCAGATCATCACAAGACACAATATTTTTTTTCAAATTGTACATATGGACTCATAGATATCTCGAATATAACAGCTGTAATATAACGGCACTTTCATAATATAAGAATGCATATTTATCATTTTCACACATTATACACCATGAAGTTTTCAAATCGTATCAACCATAAGTGGTAGTTAGGAAATTTCTGGCATTGCGAGAAATGTAGCACAAGTTTCACATCATTAAAAAAATGCAATGTGGTTAAAGAAACAAAATCAACTTTGAATAGTTTTTATGTTGATAATGATTCAAGAGCAGTCCTGATAAATGCACAGATTGCATATGGCGTTATGTCCAGTCTTCTCATTGAGGTTATTATATGTTTGCTTGGCACCTTTGGCAATTTCTATGTTTGTCCTTTAGAATTATTCAGATTACAGACCAAGTACCTTGTCAGAAGATCTCCTCAGTGGCTATTTCTCATAGTATACACTTAGATGTTAGATTGAACTCCCAATGACTGAATGCCAAAGAAAACAAGTTGAAGAGGGAAGAAAGAATAACAGAATAGAGGAACCTGGCAACCAAGTTTACAGGAAATACTAAGATCCTCTAAAAAGTGAATTTTGCTGCGGAAGGCATCATGCTAGACAAAGCATCTTTTATGATCATTAAAGATTCTACTATTAAAATCATAATACATACTGCCCAACTGATGGTTCCGGAATGTAGAAAGAATTCCCATGTAGGTTAAATTGTATATATTTGTGAGATTTAATCAGCTAGGGTATTTACATCTACTTGCTTACTGGTGATCGATAGCTTTCCAAAATTTATGCCATGAATCATGGCTAACTCTTGTTCCAGTGGGTATTTCAACCAAAGACATTAAAGTAAAACCCATCTTATTGGAGCCAGGTGCATGAATCCTTTCCTTCCTAGCAGACCACCTAATCAGTCGAAAACATGAGCAATTTTAAAAGCCTTTAGAGTTGAAATGGTGTGTTGTAGATGTAGTTTATTAAACAATTTCAAGGATAGTCACTATTTACTTTCCTAATCAAGTATAGATTCTGTTGTATATAGTAGGATAAAGCTATTTTCAAATGAATGAAAAATTTTCACTTGCATAGACATGTTCTTTTGAGCAAACAGACATAACATTTCACCCAAATAAGCATGACTTTTCACCCAAATAGACATGTCTTTTCATATGAACAGACATGTTTTTTCACCCTAATGAGTCTTTCCAACATATATAAATAGATCTCACCCATGCATTCATTCAATGAAAAATAGAATTCCATTCTTGCATTCATTTGACAAAGATCAAAGAGAGAGTACAAAAGCATCTAAAGTTCGCAATTTGGAGTGCTACTATTGCAAGAAGTGATTGCTGTATCTTGGGAGACGATTGCCGCTAAACCGACAAATGCGTCTTAAGGAGAAAGAGTCCAACTCTTGCCTCAACCAAATCCTTTTTAATCTAACCTAAGTTCTCCTTTCAGGTTAGCCATTTTCTTTCAGTCAAGTTATTTTGAACAAAAAAAAAAAAAACTTTCACCCGGCAGATTCAACTTATGAACAACATATGGACATTGCAGAGTCCAATAGTACTTACTGATGCATTCTAGGTGCTCATTAATGAGCTTAGGAAAAGTTCAAGAAATCCTTGAATAAATGAAGATTGACATAGCGCCAAGACTGATTGGAAAACCACGATTTTAATGGAACGAAGAAAACAGCAAGAACCGCTCAGAGATATGCACAAGTTGAGATCTTTACAAAATAGAAGAGAAAAGCAAAGGAAGAAACACTTCAGAGTGGTGCTAGTAAAATGGCTTACCATGGGAGTGTAAAGCCCCATTACTACATACTGAAACAGCTTCTTCCCAACAAATGGGACAAAGAACACATAGAAAGCAAACCCCAGCGCAAGAAAAACAGCTATTGCTACCACCTGCAGTCAGTAAAGCGGAAAAATCATAGCCAATCCAGAAAACCAAAGGGAAGAGGCACACAAGAAAAGGTAACATTACCTGAAGAGGATGATAGGGAAGCTGCCACCCATGCTTCCTCATTCTTCAGATCCTGGTTCGAAGGAGAAGTGCCCAGCTGAGATGGTTGAAGATTTAGATTTGAAGAAGCCCAAGTCCAGCTTTGAGCCCACATACACACAAGAGAAAGAGAGGTGTTCTCTTCCCCTTAAATCTATTTTCTCAGATAACAGGGAAGAAAAACGGATGCGGCCACAGATAGAAACCACAAGTCCCCAATGCCGGAACCTCAGCAGGGATAGCAAATGCCCAAGAAGAGAGGCTGAAAAGGAGGAGCATTTGGAGAAGTGAAGAGGGAAAGGGAATTCTTGCTTCAGGAACAATAAATGTAGTGAGGTTCAGACTTATTGGGAGAAGCAATGAGCTGTTGCGTTGCTATTGTCTTGTGACCCTTTTCCCAATGCACCAAAGATCTATGCTTGAGGCTGATAGCATCAAGATAGAGATCAGCATCAAGATAGAGAGTTGAGATTATGCTGCTGTTAAACCTGATCACATACTAACCAAGGCACCTCCTTGGCTCCCTGGAGCAACATGTTCCCCACCATGTTGTCCTTCTCTTCAGGGATGAGCTAGGGTTTCAGGTCAAAGCACATGGAGGATGCTGTGCTTCCCCAATTGCCCTTAGCCCCTTGGCAATCACTACCATCTACTCTCTCTCTCTCTCTCCAAGACTTTTGCTAGAAAAATGATATAAATTCCTCATTTTGTAGAAAGGAGTGCCCTCAGAGAAGATCTAGAGTACATATAGTCCTAGTGGTTGGGTCCTAATATCTTAAATGGCAATGTATCCACCAGTAGTAACTCTCTTGAGAAGGGTAAAGCATCTAAAAGCAGTTGATGTGAGTCCAAGCTTTAGCCATGCTGGGAAGAGTAAATGCCCTATAAATCAGTAGTTGCCATCTCCTCTGCCATGTTGACAACACCAAAAGCCTGTAATTGTGGAAAATGATTGCCACTAGCATGGCCCTCTTGTGTTTCTTCCATGGCATATTGTGTTGAATGCTAGTTGGCTACTATTCAATCATTTGACAACAAATGCATGAGGAATGCTTCATCCCTAACACTGCAAATGCTTATTCACAGACAAGACTGCTTCCTCTTAAAATAGTGGAGTATGCCAATGGCTTCTGACTCCTTCTACATGTGTTGTTCTACATGTATCTATGCTGCAAGCTGAATCTTGGAATCTTTTATCTATGTTCTGAGTTCAAATAGAGATGCCTTCTTACAGAATGTGTTGCTGAAAACAGTACATTGTGGGTTTTGGTTTTTGGCTTGGAGGAAGAACAGGTCAGTACAAGTCTTATCTCAGTCCTGAGTTGTTTAGGCCTTGTGAGCTGTGATCTTTGGACTTTCTTGTCTGTGTAAAAGATTGAGTACTCCCAAAGAAACGCACCTTTGTCTCCATTATCCCTGTCCTTCATCTTCTTGTTTCTCCAATATGACAAAGCTTACTTACTCCACAATAATGGCATTTCATAATTGTCCCCACAACAAGACTCTCATGCCTCTTTTTGTGACTTACAGTCCTATTAGACAAGACCACTTTACAAAAAATAAAAAGAAGGAAAGAAGAACACAACAGTGTATGATTGAGGACCAAATCTGATGTAAACCTGATAGCACTGTATCTCAAGTAATAACTTGGAGATCAAAATTTCTTGCTTGAATAGGAGTCATTAACTTTTCCATAGATCCTAATAATCAAATCATATTATATTCTTAAAGAGTATTGAAATTTCCACTTGTGAGTAGTCAGCATCCATGAAGATATCATGGACACCTGTGGGCTAGCCAAACAAGACAGCATAGAATAAGTACTTTGATTTAAGTGGGGCTAACACTGATGAACAAATGACACTATGTAATTAGAGGATAGTACTGGCTGAGTTAGACATTGATGCTGCAATTATGCATGCATGACATATAATTCTTTGTCCAAGTTGCTCTTGTAGAAGATGACCTCTTCTGCTTCTTTGAAAGCAAACAACTGGATTATTTCCCTTTTCCTGCAAGTGGAATATAGCAAAGACGCATTTTTATATCCTGAATCTATCTTCTACAGTCGAGGAGGAGAAGGTAGCAGTGACTACAGACTCATGAGTTCTGAGGATAAATCTTTGATACAAAGCTTTTGATGAAAGACATTTTGATGGATGACTAGCATCCAACTGATACATCTCCAGAACAAGGACTAAATTGTTAGAAGAGGGCCTTGTTCACCATGGCAAGTTGTTCGGAGTACAGACAACCAGTCAGTCCACTGTCTCTTCATCTTCTCCGTCCTACATGTTTTGGTTGGCTACCGATTCCAGAGTCCATCCATGGCTTGGAGCTTCCCACGAGCAGTTTGATAACCTTCAATAACTTTAGTCTGTTCATCTGTGCTTGCTTTCTCCATCCTACATGTTTTGGTTGGTTACCGATTCCAGAGTCCATCCATGGATTGGAGCTTCCAACAAGCAGTTTGATGACCTTCAGTATTTTTAGTCTGTTCATCCGTGCTTGCTTTCTCAGCAGGCACGGATGTGGCCTCCAGTCTCGGGAATGGCTATTGACATCCGAGATCAGCACGGAATCACCACATAATTCAATCACCTGCCTTCAGCTTTCCTCTATCGTGATTCTTGTACTGTTCTTGAAGCAGTAACTTCGGTTCAGACCGTAGAACAACAGGCCGATTCATTTCCATGCATGCAGGCATATCTCCTCGATGGCGATGGAGTGATCGGGACGCAGAATGATCAAGATGGTGCGACAAGGTCAACTGGTTACAGTGAATTCGACATCTTTCTCTCATTGATTTGTAGATTTGGTTGTTGATTCAATTTCACGCAGCAGGGGAAGAGAGAAGCGATCGGTACACGAGGAAGAGAGCAGAGCAGCGAAGTGACTTCACAGTTCTTGTCGTGGGTGTCGAACGTTTAAGAGTTGTCTCCTTCCCCTTTGCTGATCCAAACCCGAATCCAATAGCCACGTTCGGACTAAATCCGAACCCTTTTGCCTGCTAATGGATGGTGGATCGGTTCGCCGAGGGTTATCCGATCTCCCTCAAGATTAGGCCGCAGGGGCGAGAGAGAGAGAGAGAGAGAGAGAGGAGAGAGGCGGGCACAGCGCTCGCAGTGAGGTCGATCGGTAGCTCCCACTGCGTCCCTCGCCATGGCCGCCGGTCGAGCTCTGTTATCGTCCCAGAACGGGCTCGCCGCTGTTGCGCCCCTGTCCTCCATAGGTTACCGAGCCAGAGGACTCGCTTCCTCCCTTCCCCTCCTCCGCCGCCGCTGCCCCTCCGCTTTCGCCTCGTCTTCCGCGCGCTGCTGCAGTCGTCCGCATAGCGAGGGCGCCGGGGAACGGGTCATGAAACCCGAAAAGGATGAGGCTTTCGTGCTCACCACCCCTCTTTACTATGTCAATGCGCCGCCCCATATGGGCAGCGCCTATACCACCATCGCCGCTGATGCCATTGCCCGATTCCAGGTGTTTGTAAACCCTCTTTATTAGCCATGTCTATATGTTTTTCTGTTTTATTCATGCCTTATTTGTTGTACGTGATCAGCTTGTGCTTGAATGAGACAAAGGTGGTTGCTTTTGTATTTTTTATCTTTGCAGACTATGTAAACGTTGTGAAAAAAGAAGGCTGCTATTACTAATTTGTATATTTTCTGGATTTCAAGAATCTTCTACGATTGACTTTGAGACACTTAAGACGATTGCCATTCTTTCATTCCTGAAAATTTGCTTTCAGTAAAATGATATTGTTTATTCCATTCATGTCAAAGACAGAATCAATTATGTCATAGGCTTGTCCGACAATATTTGAAATTTATGGGGTTACGCAAGAATGGGTATTGTTAAGCTTAACTCAATAAACAACAGAAGTGGATCCATATGACAAAGGGAATGAAACATTTAGTTAGAAGAAGCCCTGATGCTTTCTTTTATTGTTATGCATGCTCACAAATACTTAAATCTATTTATTTTAAACTACAGTTTATTTTCATACTCATACCATGTAGTTGAACTTTAATGTCTTCGTTACTTCTTTTACACAGAGGCTCCTAGGAAAGAAAGTTGTATTCATCACAGGAACCGATGAGCATGGAGAAAAAATTGCTGCTGCTGCAGAAGCTAGTGGCAGGAGCCCCAGAGAACATTGTGATACTATTTCCCAGTCTTATAGGATTCTGTGGAGAGAGGTCAATTTCATTACCATTGTTGTATTAATTAAAGAACAAGTTCTTTACAATGCTTCTTTAAGTTATGGCTCAAATTATGTGAGTCCATGATGAATTTAATTGTTCTTGGTATCCGGTAAAGAGAATATTACCCTCCATTGTTTGGTTGCAGCTAGATATAGCATATGACAAGTTTATCCGCACTACTGATTCGAAGCATGAAGCAATAGTCAAAGAATTTTACTCTAGAGTGCTTAACAATGGCGATATATACAGGGCTGATTATGAGGGTCTCTACTGTGTGAACTGCGAGGAGTACAAGGTTTGGTATCTGCAAATTTTCATTAGGTTATTTCAAATGCCTGTATTATATTAATGTGTCAAAATGATTTAAAATTATGACATGCAACCAAAACTACAGGTCCTCCAGCAAAAGAGGGAAAAAGAGATTATTCTACCCTTGAAGATCTAAGTGATGTTTACTGTGAAATTTGTTATGCAGAAGCACAAGTCAAGTCATAATGTCATTGTCCACTAGAATCATTTCATTTCTTTTCTAGGCTTAGGTGTTTAAAACCACTTGTACCTTTTTTGTCTCTCTTCTTCAACTATAAACAATTATCTTAAGCTGATTACAATAATAAAAGTTTTGTCAAGAAGTATGGTTAAACTGTTAAATTTTCTTCCAACGTATACTAGTGTGAAGTACCATGTTTTACTGTGCAGATTGTAATGGAACTTTCTGTAGATGCATACTTATTCTGTGATCCTTTTGAATTATACTAATTAGATGCAATCTCTAGTCAAGAATCTGGTCCATGTAGTAGTCTGATTTGATGGTCGTGTGTTGTATATGTTATGGCCTCTGTACTCCCATGGTTGACCTAATATGAACTAATGAACTTTATAACTTACTATCTAATCCTACAGAGCTACTTTTGTGTAGTCCTTTTGGGTTTAAGTTCATGTGGTTTCAGGACTGTCATGATGGAATAGGTCATGGGAGCTGACATAGGACTATGGTTATGTAGTAAGACCAAAAGATTGGCTAACCATGGGGCAGTTTCAGGGTCACAAGTTTTTATTTGTGTCAAAATGATCCTGAGTTCTGTTTTCACACTTTTATTGTTGAGAAAGAATTACTTATAATGATTCTAAGTGAGATGATAATACGATTGACATTTGGTTGTCAGCTAACTACGTTGGAGAGAATAAGTTTTATAGGTATAATGATATCAAATTTTCGCTTCAGATCAGAATAGATTGAATTGGAATCATTAAATGCTTATGACATCATAGATGATTAGGCATATACTCAATTTTTTCTTGAGATTTTGTGTAATATGCTAGGATATATCTTTGTAATGATAACTTGATGAGCAACACATCATTATTTATGCATCCATGTTCTGTATATTGATGTTTTACAAGTAAGTTGATCTGTTGTTCCATTCTTTGTATTATCATTTTGGTACTACATGCAGGATGAAAAAGAATTGCTTGAGAATAACTGTTGCCCAATGCATTTAAAGCCTTGTGTTCGTCGGAAGGAAGATAACTATTTTTTTGCATTATCAAAGTATCAGAAAACACTGGAAGATTATTTAACATCCAATCCAGATTTTGTGAAGCCTTTATTCCGCCTGAATGAGGTGAGAGTTCAAATGTGTTCTCGCCTTTGGTGCATTATGAATTTACTCATAGAAATTGAGCAGACTACTATTGTTGATACAATTGGATCACAGTCATGAGACCCAAGATGTGCACTAGAGTGCAGTATAGTTGGCTTCATTTTCATTAGCTCTCAAATTCAGATACTTTTTTTGTTTGACTTCTTGATTGCGTGAGTTTTACGTCTTTCTACCCACCAAGAATGTACGGTTTTTATAAGATATGTCTATGATTTTGCAACATGATCATGGCCATTTTCTTTAGTTATATATTCACTGAGATGGAATTTTGTAACCAACAGGGCTTAAATTAAAATTAAAAACAATTGTCATACTTTGCAAAATTTTAAGAAAAATGTGTCATGAACCTTGAAGGCCATTGGGAGATTCCTTTGAAGCTTTCCTTCTTTGAGCACTGTATAGTTTAACTCATCCAAATATTATAATATCTTGTGTTAGCATTCTTTTAGCTTATGTGATCCCAGGCATCTGTATCCTAAAACAAATATGGATTCTTACTGCATTTACCCATCATGATACTTATTTAGGTGCAAGGTTGGATAAAAAGTGGACTGAGAGATTTCTCTATATCCCGCTCATCCGTAGAGTGGGGCATACCTGTGCCTAATGATGATAAACAAACTATATATGTCTGGTTTGATGCTTTATTGGGGTAAGTTATCATTCGGTTTCCATTTTGTTACAGTTGAAAATCCCATAGTTTACAGAATATGTGTATATAAATACTATTTAGATGAAACTGCTGAGCCTTCTTGAACACTGAGTTCATTGTGTAGGTATGTTTCTGCATTGTTAGAGGAGGGTGAGCAAACAAATTTAGAACAAGCTGTTTGTTCTGGTTGGCCTGCTTCACTGCACTTAATAGGCAAGGTATGAATTGTTATCTTCATTTCTCATCAGAGTGATAGTTACCTCATTGTTGTCTTTATGGTCTCAACTCCTCACACAACATAATATGTCTGAGGACATGACTTTCACTTATAAGTCCTCCTCCAGGCTCTTTCACTTATATGCATTGCTAATACTTTGTGCTGCACATCTGAAGGATATCTTGCGGTTTCATGCGGTTTACTGGCCTGCTATGCTACTATCAGCAGGATTAAGTGTTCCAAACATGGTATTTGGGCATGGATTCTTGACGAAGGTATTGCTGCTCTTACTGTTGCTCTTAGCATTGGCTTTTATTCAGGTTGTGGTTGACACATGTACTGTAGTTTGACTTAAGTTAGTGAAAACACCAAAAAACTTCCATATATATACATATGCATATATAGAATTTTGAACGACTCTTGTTGTCCTTGTTTTCTAGGAGCTCAATTTCCATTTTGATAGGTAGATATTTTTTTTATGATTCTTCCTCTTAGTTTACTTTTTTGTATGTGAAATGGACTTCTTGCCTGTACTCTGGTTTTCTGCACTGTTGCTTATGATCTGTGATGGAAGAAAACCTATAAGGGTGCTCAGGCTAAACCTAACTCCTCATATATTAAGAATGAAGAAACAAGGATACATCTATCTTAATAAATCATCAATAGCGTGTAGCAACTTATTTGATGCTCAGTGCAGCTATAGTTTTATCTTCATGCTTTCATATCGTCTCCCTGAACTTTCCATTATTCGGTTTTGTGTTGCATAATGTTGGTTCCTAGGCTTTGTCCTTGAATATTGAGCAAAATTGTTAGTATCATTGGCAAATATGCCAAAGGAAATGATTATTTTGGTAATCATAAGCAAAATAGTTGAAATAATTTGTCAGTCCTTCCTTGTCGGTTCATTTTCTATAATCGTTGATGCTAGGACTTCCTTCTAGTACTTCATTTGTCAGCATAAATTGTTCAAAAATTGTGGATCTTGATTATTTATCTCATATATTTATTTCCATTTCATGCAGCAATGCTTTTTATTTTGAAATTTTAGGATGGTATGAAGATGGGGAAATCACTAGGAAATACACTTGAACCGAAGGATCTAGTGCAAAGATTTGGAGCTGATGCTGTTAGGTATTTTTTCTTGCGGGAAGTGGAATTTGGTAATGATGGGGATTATTCAGAGGATCGGTTCATCAACATTGTGAATGCACATCTTGCTAACACAATTGGTAATATCCATTTCGGTATCTTTTTTTCTTGGTTGAGTTTAGTTGATCTTTTTCTTGTCTCTGGACATCAGTTCTGTTACAAAGTAATCTTGGAATGTAATAATATCATTTATGTACAGGAAACCTTCTGAACCGTACCCTTGGGCTTTTAAAGAAAAACTGCCAGTCAATGTTGGCCTTTGATTCCATTATTGCAGCTGAAGGAAACTCATTTAAAGATTCTGTAGACCAATTGGTAAGTCTGAATAACGTGTCCTTGATCGTCCGACTCATGTCCTGATGTTACCATTCTCTTGAATTGTACTTTACAACTTTTTAATCTGATCTCTGCTTATGATTCAGTCAAAGCGTCCAATGATTTTCCATGACAATATGTATTCTGTATCTTATTTGACATGGTGTTCTTGTTTTATTTTGGTGTTAGTATTGCAGACAGTAAGTATTGTTCTTGTATGTTGAAATAGCTGTTTACTCTATTGACAAACAAAAAGAACGATTAATTAGCTTCAAAGTCTTAAGCCGTAGCTGCTTAAGGTCCTTTAGATGTTTCTCTCCTCCTGTTTAACTTTCTTGAGGATGACATGTGACATCATTCTATGACATCATCCATTTGTTTGAGAGTTGTGGGATCCTTCCACAAGGGCTTCTAATCGAGTCTATACTGTTCTGTGCTCTGATGTCTGAATACACCTCAGAATTTAGTTTGACCCACTCTTCTTTTCTCGAGTCCAAGAATATCATTCAAACATGGCACTCAGATAACTGGAGAATATCGTGCCATGTTAGACATGATTAAGCAGGCAACATGGCGAGCTTTTTTAGAACAGTGATAATCTCAAAGACAACAAATAAACAGAGATCCCAGTTTCAGACAATATGAATTTTTTACATCTGGATTCTGGCATATTTGAAATATTCCATTTTAGTTTGCACTTTCTCATGAATAGCTTGCTTGCGTAGGTAGAGAAGGCCAAGTACCATTATGAGAACCTTTCATTATCATCAGCATGCGAATCTGTCTTAGATATTGCGAATGCTGGTAACCTTTATATGGATGAACGTGCTCCATGGTCTCTTTTCAAGCAAGGTGGTGCAAGTTCTGAAATGGCTGCAAAGGCAAGCTTTGAAACTGGCTATTTTCATCTTTGTATTCAATTAGTTTGTTATAATCACATGCTACTTTTACTTGGGAATTTTCTGCATATCTTTATGGAAATTACTCCTATGTTTGGCGAAAATGTTATTAATGTCTAGACAGCATACCCACTACACTAACAATGACCGAGAATTCAAACTCTTGAGATACAGCATTGGTAAAGATAAAAACAAAAAGGTTCTTTCCTGCTTGAAATATTTTCATCTGTTCGATAACACTAAATCATTAACCCAAAAGATACATAATCCTGCTAATTTGTGTTTTCTTTAATTGGGATCACTATAACAAGACTGTGTTGTAATCCTGTTAAGTATTTTTCTCAAGAACTAGATTATGTATTTATGCAATTTATGGTATCATGTTGCATTTATTTTGACCTCAGGATCTCGTCATAATACTGGAAGTAATGAGAATAATAGCAACTGCTCTATCTCCGATCACTCCAAGCCTGTGTTCCAGAATATATAGCCAACTTGGGTTTTCAAAGGAACAATTTGAAGCAGCAACATGGGTATGATCTAAATCTTTAAGGATCTTCTCTTTTTCCTTCTTATGACACACTTCTGACTGCTTGGGCAAAGACAAGTGTGTCCTGAAATCACAATGAGCAGCTCTTTTCTACCTTGTATTGTTTTGTTACAATGGGCTCCATCCTTCGAAACAGAATTGTTATATGACTCGATCATTTGAGTTGTCACCACAGCAAACCTAAGTAACATGCTGATCACAACCTTGAAAGGAGTTGTATTGTTTTGTTATGATGGGCTCCATCCTTCTAAACAGAATCGTTATATGACTCGATCATTTGAGTTGTTACCACAGCAAACCAAAGTAACATGCTGATCACATCCTTGAAATGAGCTACTTCGTGTCTTTAATAAAACTTGTTGGTGTGCTGAAGTTTCCCAGAGCATTCATCCAACTTTCATAAGTTCTATTATGTTTCATGAATTCTAAATTCGTCTTGTGTAGTTAACCTGTTTTTCTTGCCACCGCAGGATGATACCAAATGGGGAGGGCTGAAGGCAGGTCAGATAATGGCAGAGCCTAAGCCAGTTTTTGCAAGGATCGAAAACATTGACGATGGAAATGAGGTGGTCCAAAACAAGAACAAAGACAAGAAAAAAGCTTCGCGCCGGCAAGGGCTTGTAGAGGCTTAATGCTACATCTGCTAGCATTCGCAGGTTATATAATTTGTCTTTTTTTTTGTCACAATTTTTTTTCTTTTTGGAGATTATGTAGGTGCAGCCCTTAAAGCTGTCGATTGAGAGGAAAAGCTATTTATGCATCCGTCTGTAGTATCTTGGAATGTTTACTATTTAGCCTCTGCATTCAAGATGAAGTTTTCTTGGAACAATTCCAATGTACCATTTCTTTTGCTTTTTCTTTCGTCAGTGAGCAATGCCACTTTGGTTTATGTCTGGATACTATTTGATTTAATGATTATTAATAAAAATTGTGATTAATAGCTATCGTACTCTTCATTTTTTTCCGAGATCGCTGCTTTTGGGTGGAATCCTGCTGTCCTCGCGTCTTCAGGGAACATGTTATGTGGTAGACGTGGCGCTTTTCTAATTGGTAGGCTTCTTCGGGACCCACGGTCGTTAACTTGAAACGCTGGCCAGGCGGAAATACCACGTCGGATCAGAGTCCTGTGCGGTGGCTGAGACGAGACAGCTGAGCCAGCCGCCAATTGGGACCATCACCAAGATCCTGGTCTTGTCGAAATCTGACACATGGTGCGTTATTTGTCGTGCGGAGATGAGATGGACGGCCAGCGACAGCCAACCGAATCATAATAAGATCACACTGATACGATTTAGTTAACATCGACATGGATTGTGCTCTCATAGATTCGACTTCGTACTTCCAACAAATCTACGCCGTCCTTTGGTCCATTATTTGAAGTTTAGTTGTGCCACTCGACCTGCAAGTTGAAAACATAGAAGAAATTATCAACATTATTGGAAATAGTAAAGATGAATATTTTGTATGCTTTGTTTCCTCCAAAGACCAAATAAAATGAATGAAACAGAACACTTAGATTCATCACTCACTTTTATGAATGACATTATTTCACCAGTTAAACTGCAGATAAATCCCCATCCACAAACCGACAATACTGATCGATATGATGATAATTAACATGTCTGAATGACACCAGTACAAGAAACCTGTCTGAATCTGTCCTCAGTATCCACTCTATATATTTCATTTCAAAGGTTAAACATCATTGACATAAACTGAGAGGTTATACAGCTCTTTTAACCAACTATTTCTACTGTCCTATTTTTGGAGATATAGTTCGCCAATTATTTCATCTTAAAGTGCATAGTACTAAGCCTGAATAAAGACCAACATTTACAGTGCATCTCATGTCTAAATCTACCAATTAACCAAAAAAACTGTCATTCCTTTGATCCCAACTACCATACTTCTTTAACTCCTCTATCCCTGAGGAGCAGGCGCGTTGCCTGATGGCATTCTTTGTCTGCGACACCTTCTTGTTGTCCTTCCCCATGCCATTATGTTTCTCCCATCATTTTCTAACTCGGAGTGAATAGGCTGCGTTCGAGGGGGACTGTCTGTAACCTCCACGGCGGTGATGGCCAAGTCTCTCGGCCGCCTCCTCCCCCTTGTTTGGAAACTGGCACTGTTTTGGCACGTGCTCCTAGCGGAGCTAATTTGCCATGACTTGCCTGATCTTGTCACCCCTCCAAGAGCCTGAAGATCCTCAGTCACTTCATGCCTTGACAGGGATGCAAGTGCTGGTAGGACATCTTTCTGGAAATCTCTCCTCTGCCTTCTTCTTCTTGCCTGGCCCCTACGAGGCTTGGTGAGAAGAAATGCGGCCATGGACTTCTCATCCTCTGGCTTTTCTTGTCGACATGGTTTGCAACAATATTCATCTGCCTTGAGTTCTTCAAGCTTCAATGTCATTGACTCGAAGACATCCAATCCATCATCTTCTGAAGCATCACAGTTGCCTTCTCCACTTCCTTTTGACTCTGCATCGTGTGTAACCAACTCTGCCAACATGTACAAGGAATCACATGAGGACGGAGCAAAGGGGTGACATGCGACCTTATCTGAATCTTTATGTACATTCATTGACATGGAAACAATAGCATCTGCTGCCAGTATGACATGAGGATCTTGAGAGGATATCTTCTCTTGTGATATTTCAACTGTTGTCTTTGAGTAATTAATATCTACAAGCTTGGCCCCGGAAAATGTATTTTCTTCTTCCAGTTCATCAGCTGGTGCTTCCAAATCAATTTTGCATGTTGGTTTGCCAGCAACTCTTGGCCAAGGAAATGATGGTGGAATCTGTGTCTCACCTTCAGCTGACATTCTAAACGACTGAGGATCAATGATAGGCGTTAGATCAGAGTTCAGATTGATGTCGTTTCTTAAACCTGGATAGAAATTTCTGCCTGCCTTTCCTTTTCCGTAGTCCTTTGCATCATCAGCTAGAGAGTGTACATCGTATGAAATAGAATTTGAGTAGCTGAAATTCCTACAGGAGTTCTCAGGTAGGCAAAAAATTCTTTTACTATTCAAGCTGTCAGATGTTTGGCTCGTTTGAATTCTGCTTTCCTTGATGTCGAATGATGGCAAAGGTTGCTTTGCGGCAAAAATGGAAGGACCTTCGTCCTTGACTCCTTCTGTAAACTCAGTAAAAATTAGCTGAGAATAATCCCTACTGAATTGCAGATCTAATCGAGTGTCACATTCTTTTATGCCAGTAGAACCACTGGGAGATGGCTTTTCTCTATGCCAAATTATGCCCTTGGATGATTCATGATGCTTCCTGATTAAATTTTGCCGATCAGTGAGATCACTTTGGCTGCAACAAAGGATAGCCTGGTTCGATTGCACATCCTTAGCATACTTAACATCTACGAAGTGCAAACTCTTTAAGCACTTCCGGGGTTCATGGATTTCAGAGTTTGCATATTCTGAAGTATCACTGTTGTTACCAAGGCTTTGCATCCTTAGGTTACAGGGTAAAAGGTGGGTTCCAGTTAAAGAAGTAGAATTCATTTGGCTACCATGATGAAGGCCGTTCACATTGGATGAGAATTTATTATCAAGTCTCAACTGTGGTTGCAGATCCACATTGCATGGTACTTTCTCACAACCAACATTGTTGCTTTGTTTAACTGCATTATAACTCTTGCTCTGTCCATTCAACATTGAAGATGCACTAGAACCTGGAAGTGCTTGAACTGCAATGGGAATGTGGCTTTCTTGAGTTGTATCAAGTGTCAACTTTATTGATCCGCATGACAATGGAAACTTCTCATTAAATAGGCCAGAATTGTAGGAACTCACAGCAATTCTACTTTGTCCTGTGAAAAACCAGACAGTGAGTTATATATCAGATCCTGAGGAGAACTAGCACATAAACAAAGGTCGCAAAGAGCTAAAAATAGATATGCAACAGAAATTTGACTGATTAAAAAAATAGATGTATATGACTTGAATGCTTGGTAGAGTGGACTATAGTAAAGAGTTCAAAAAATAAATCTAGTATGTGCAAGAAATATCATCAACAAAGAAACATTCAGATAACATATTAAGCCAATCCATGAATATTGCTGCCGTCTAAGATGTAAGAACTTTCTGCCGTTAATGAATTGCATCTCTATAGACAAATAAAAGGTTCATGAGTTCAAGAATATCAGCCATTGATCTTACCACAATTGTTGTGTAACACTTGTTGTTCCTGTCCTTTATCAGCTCTGTCTACATTGAGGTAACTTGAGCTAACCACTTGATCACCATGTTTGTCCATGAAAGGATTTGTATGCGGAGAACTAGTTTTTGATCTCATTGTTGTCCAAGGCTTTTGAAGTTGTTTGGAGTCCACATTCAAACCATTGAATTTACAACTACCTGAACCTACGGTCCCTCTCTCACATGAATCTTCAGTAGGCTCATTCAGATCAGCAAAACTGTGAATGGGTAGACCATTTCTTGAATGCAGATTTAATTTTAGAGCACCTTTTCCAAAGCCAGGAACCTCAACACTGCCAAGAGACAACTTTACCTCATTGTCAGCATCGATGCCATGAATCATGTTAATAGTCTCAGCAGCCATAGCACATGGCTCAACATCAATTTTACCCTCTGTATGTTTTGTGTCTTCATTTTCAATATAAGCATCAGCAGGAAGGTGAAGGTCCAGAATTCTTCTAGGAAATCCACTGAGCTTAGCCTCCTTTGGTCTGTCATCCTTAACAAACCCTCCATTTTTAGCTGAAATTGAATTGCATTGTGTTGCACTTTCTTCGAGAAAATTTAAGAAGTTTCTCCTGTCATCAACATCTGTAACATTTGCTGTACTCTGACAAGTGCTTAGTAGAGGTGGGGGAGGTAAATGCCATACACTTTCGCTAAATTCAGGATGCATCTGATGAGATGCAAACATACTTGACCTAGATATCACCATTGGTCCAGAAAATTCATTCAGGTTTTTTTTCTTAAAGTCATGCATCAACTCCTTTTGTGTTCTATAAAGACGATGTAGCTCAAAAACCTGAATCATAGAATACAACTTGAGTATTAAAAAAATGGATCCAAATTTTCACGAAAAGCAATGGTAAATGTTGAATTTTCTGCCCTGACAAGGGCCAATGCTGTAATTTAAATCGAAAAAGAATTTGTCCTGGGAATGGGACAAAAAAAATCATTTTGTCCTGTGATGAATAGTTGCAGTAACTTATACAGAAAAGGAAAATACTCCCTATTCTTCAAACTATTATAATGATAGCCTTTTTATTTAAAGGGTCTCTACTGGACGATAAAAGGTTGCATATTGTAGTATCCATCAAATGCATTGTACTCCCAGCACGTGCACATCCAAAAAGATAATGCCTCAGTTTTAATACTGAGTTGCAACTATGATTTATTTTGATGTAAAAACAAACCTGTCTCTGGAATATAGCTTCATGTTCCAGCATTGTCCGCTTCAACATTTCTTTGTCATAGTCTAACCAGCTACTAACTCCCCTTAGTTTGAAATTATTGTGCATTTGCCTGCTGAATGTTTTATCTTCAGAAAAACGAGACCAACTGTAGTTTGCATCCTCATGTAGATCACTTATTGGATATCCTGGAAGATAGCTTTTACACTGCACCTTTGTTCCCATTCCCTATGAAAATCCCAAGTGTAAGAGTTGAAACAGGAATTATAAAAAGAAAGTCTAAAGGGACTAATTCTTCAATCCTACCAACTATACACTGGAGATCTACAAATTTCAAGAACAAAATTGCTTGTATCATAGTGATAAGATGCATGAGTGAAATTTTCATCTTGTATAGTTGTATTCATGTAAAAAAATATGACATTAAACCAAGATTGTGAGAATCTCATTTTTCTAGAAGATCTTCAGTAACAGGGAGCATAGTGCCATATGCTTGAACAAAAAGAGTCTGGATGCTTAAGAATTATAGCGATAGATCAAGAAGATACCATCTTTATGATCCAAAATATTCCTTTCAGAACGCAGAATATGGAATTACTGAAAGAGCAACTAAGAATGAAATAATGTGATTGGTGACACGTCCCCATCCATGACTATAATATTAATTTTCAGAAGTTGGTAGATTACACAAAAAGCATCCCATATAACTCAGTTCTCGAACCTTCTTGTTGCACGAAAAATGCACCAGATTCAAAACTCTACTAATTGAAGGGTACTGATTCATGCAAATTTCTTTTAAACTCACCCAAATGAAATATTAAATGAGGAACCGTAGCTTTTAGTGAAAGGAAGTTAGTGTTGAGTCAACTCATTTGATTAATATGAACTTCACATCAGTGTGTGTTGATGAAGTCTACCTCACATAATTTTTAAGTTACATTTCAGTATTTCACTTGACAGCTTTTCTGGTGGAAGAGCATGTCTGAACTTTTTAATAGCTTTTGCACTATTATATTACATGAGGAAAAAGCTCCGAAAGATGTTGTCAATGTTGTTAAGTTCCACCAACAGACTTGGACTATGATTATCCAGGATTGCTCTGTGATTGGCAAACTCCATCTGATAAATGCTATTTTATGGGTTAAAATGATATCTTCTGGACATCTCCAGATGGATCTTTGGACATAAAGCATTCCTATTGACAGTTTCAATAGCACGCACTATTAGTCTATTAGCAATGCTATTACAAGTGAGATCAAGTCAGAGAGCAGATAAGGGAACTTTGTCTTAGAACACAATTCAAATTACCAGCAATAGTGGCACTCACAGTAGAAAGTATCCAGCAAAGCAACTACCGGTAGCTTCACTACTTCTAGAACTTGCACATCACCTATAACTATTTTCCGCAAAGCTTAGAACTTTTATATGCTCCATGCCTGGGAAGATGACCTTGGTTTGTTTGCTATTTTGCCTGCAAAAGTGCTGCCAGGCAATCACATGTTAGAAGTATATCATGTACAAATGGATGTTTAATTTTACACAATCGGGAATGCTATAAAGAAGTTGAGAGCGTGCTTGCCAATCAACTTCTATACCAACTTGCAACATAAGCATTGAGTGGTTACCCAGGTTCATAAATCAAATTGAGATCATCGATCTAAACAGTTTGGCGAGCAATAATTTGTTGAAGAGTCGAATCAGAAGAAAACACAATTAATAAAATCCTACGGAATAACAGTTTAAAGGTAGTTCATTTATGATTCATTATAATCATAGCTAAAAATATCTACATGGAGAAGGCAACTGATGAGAAACAAGTGACATGTCTCTCGATGACGAAAAATGAAATGAAGCAATTATCTAACTCAAAAATCCAATTGACTCTATCAAACAAGCACAAGTGTTTATACGACAGCTAAAGCTTTGCCGAATTGGCAACACCTTGTGCCCATGACTGTGTTTTATACAACCACAGAAATTAATTTCAACAATGAAAATACAAGCACATTCACATATGCATGTCCAAAGCCAGTCGAAAAGAACGAACAACTTTGGATGTGGGGTGATTTCGTATGAGCATATTAACAACAGCAGCAAGAAAAATTCCATCTTTCGGCATTAATTTCAAACTTTCAACAATGCCCTGAGACAATTTACTGTTTGTGAGAGAGAAGAATTTGTCTTGCAAAATTTAACAAAGTCAAGAACGTTGACCAGGTTCTCATCATTCATCAAACTAAACGAAGACCAGAACACGGTCAACTCAATGGTACACCTTCTTCCATTACCAATACGGCAATAAAAAATTTGGACTTCCACCATGCTGGGGAATGCTAGGTCTTCAATTTTGTCATGGAACCGAAATCTCCATTTATCCATGGCGGTGATGTATCCTAAGCAACAGGTTAGCAGCAAAATACTGCTCATGAATATTGTCATGGAAACAGGGAATTAAAGAAATCTAGAATAAATGTGTAATCTTACAAATCGGGTTAATCTTTACACGGCATAATTTAAGCTATCAGATCTAAACAAAATCTGCTGGAAACCACGATTCTGGTCAAAATCTAAGTGCTTTATTTACCATAATGAGAAGATAGTCAAACAAAACCTGAAACGAGATCCCCAGATGAGGAGATCAAAGCTCTCCATCTAAAGCCAGAACATGTATCACAAAATGCAAGTCCGCAATCCATCGAAGCATCCGAGGAACTACGAAAGAAAGGAACATCGATAGCTAAGAATGCCAAAAGAATGAACTTTTCGCTCCCGAAACAGACATATAAGAAGCGAGCGACACACGAAACATCCCCCCAAAGCCAAAATTTTCGCCTTTACGAAACAATTCGATAGGAAAATCTCAGACAAGAAAGCCAAACCCAATATCCACACAAACAAAAAGTTATGCAGCCCAAGCGACGCAAATTTACCTGTGTAACCGATAAAGTGGCGGTCAATCCGGAAAGGAAAGAGAGAGAAGGAGAGGCAGGAGCGAAGGAATAGATCAAGAAGCAGTGGTGAAGACCATTTGAAGAAAAAGAGGCTACAGATCTTCATCAAGGTGGAAGGCACATCAGAGAGAGAGAGAGAGAGAAGAAAAGTCTGAGACTTGGGAGGACAGAGAGATCCAAGATAAGGAAATCTCCACCATGAATAAACGACCTTCCAGGCACAGGGACAGGAAACTTGTCAACCTCTGGTCTCACTGACTCTCTCTCTCTCTCTCTCTCTCTCTCTCTCATATTATATGTGTGTGTGTATATATATATATATATATATATATATTGTATTTTCTCACCTACAAAATATTCTTTTTTTCTTGTGGAAACTCACAATATCTTTGTAATAAATAGTTTTCGAGTTTGGATTCCGTTCTCTCTCCCATCATCGGTGTTTCCTGCTGCTGAGAACAGTGAGGAAGAATAAAAAAGAAAGCAAGAAAAATGCAGCCAAAGCTGTTTGTCTTTGTGTTTGGCTGCAAAAAAGGGACAGCACCAGAACTCAAATCTAAACAACCAGCCTTCTTCTTATTGCTTATTTTATTGTACTATCTTATGACTCTCATGGGTATGCAGATTTGGACAGATTTGAGCTGTGGGGTGGGGGGCCAATGAGGGAGAAGGGGCGGGGGGTGTCATGGGACTTACAAAAGTTGGTGGCAATGCCACTCCACTCGAGGATTATTACCAGAATGGGAATTGGATTGACTCATGTGCCCCTCTCTCTCTCTCTCTCTCTCTCATTGTGAGAGGAGACCTTTGATTCATCCGAAAAGATTTGAGGGAATAGCAGACAAAAACAAGGGGTGGGGGGAATAAGATTTTGCTCCTAATGACAAGTTCAGATGGGTGAGGGGTTAGGTCTGCTTGGAATGGGAAGCTGCTTGGCCAAGAGATAAAAGGAACAAAGCTGTTAGGTGGGCCTTTCATGGAAATTGATGATGTTGCTGAAACTAAAGTATTATGCTTTATATATCATCTCAGATTCTTGAAATCCTCTGAAAAGCCAAGCATTGTGAGTGGGATTGACTACAATCTTTTGATCCTGTATGGCATAAGATGGTAGATCAGATAAGAATGGATTAATTATAGATCTTTAACTGCTAAAAATATGTTTCACACTTCATGTCTCAGTTAGAGTCATGCAGAATGCATGAACCTTTCTCTCTCCAAACCATTGTGTGGTCAAGGAGAATCATGGTTGGATTTAAAGATGCTCTGAAACTACTGTATTACTGCTCAAGGACTGGCCAGAATTAACTTTTATGAGGAAGTAGAAAATATGGTAGATTTAGCCACCACCATCACCACCACCACCACCCCCCCCCCCCCCCCACACACACACACAAGAGAGAGAGAGAGAGAGAGAGAGAGAGAGCTTTGATTACATGGGACAGCTTGGAAAGCTCAAGTTGTCATTCCTTTTGGTGCATGAAGGACTCAGATCATTGAGGTGTTATCTCTGGCACCCTTGTGGTGAAAGCAACCAGTCTTTGGACAGGCATTCTTTAGCTGTTGCAGGTGGAAGAGGACTTCCAGCTCTCACCCACTCTACCACTATTTTCCTTGGAGAAGGTGGAGATTCAAGATTGAGGTTCGCAAGAGGACAAGGCTTCCAAAAACCATGAAGAAAGAAGAGGATAAGCATCAGTGACATCAAGCATCTTCTTGTTGTATTTGAAGCTTACCGAATATGTAGAACATCACCATTCAATCACACTGAGGAAAAGAACATTTATGTCAATTCATTGCATACAAATCTGCAAATACCTGCAATTCTGTAGCACTATTACAATATCCTTGGGGCCATATGCAATCAATCCACAGCTCTTCCTCAAAGAAAAAGTACAGATGCAGATACAAATGGAGTTTTCCATCTCGGAGGACCAACAAGATTAGCTCGGATATCGAGTTCTCTCTGCAATTCCAACAGATTTCTCTTCGGAACAGTTCATTTTTGTCTTGCTCACAGGCATCAACGATGCACTGATTTCCAATGTCATCATACATTTCTTCCCATTGATTTAGGATTCAAGCTGCTCGATTTCCCTTCAGACCTCCATGTTTAGCTTGCAAGAAGCTTTCCTCCATTGCAGAACAGAAGAAGCAGAACTGCCATTAACCCATCTGTGGATGGCTTACTCCCAAAGCAATCCCAAACCTCACATGCACATGGTTTCTTCCCATGAACACACTTGCTATACCAAGACATGCTTGTTGCGGTGTGTGTAGGGACCCAAAACCTTGCTTTTTTGGATCCCCGACTTGGGTGGAACATCATCTTTATGGGATACTTGAAGAAAGGGATGCACTAACTCCTTTTGGTGCTTTGCTTGATCACATCGAACAGTGTTCGTTCATCTCTTGCAGGACCATACGATTCAGTTCCCCTGGATGCAAATAGTTCTGCAGGACACATCTCAATCATTCTGTGTCCTCCCTTCATCATCTCCATTTCTGCATCTTTTCTTGCCTTCCATATCAGATTCAATCGATCATCACATGATCGACAGATATTTGATTCCACTGCTTCCGATGACTCCTCGAAGAAGGGGAAATGAATCTTAATATGTCGCTAATAATTCTCTCTGGGGCATTTCTGTGATTAAGTTCAAGTCCAGGGGCAACTCCGCCGCCGTTGGGATTTCCGCCGCTGACTCGATCTGCGCCAACGAGTACCGGACTCTGCCGGATGGTTTTGAATGACACGAATACCCCTCGCACTTTACGGTAATTACGAGTCAGTCACGTGAGGATGATGAGATGCTCCCATCTCCTGTGCTATGTACTGTCGGAGACATTCCCCTCGTCGTCGGCAATGGGGTCACGTGAAAAGGACGTGACTTCGAGAGGAGGAAGTGTTTTCCCCGTACCGATCGATGCCTTGTGTGGAAGGAAAAAGCCAAAAGGAGATATGGATACCGAGTTGGGGTAATCCAACTTTCTTGGTCGATCGATGTGTTCTTTCGATGATCGAAACCGATACACTCTACAAATCTGCTCATTTCCTCGAGCAAATGTACCACCAAATCTACGTGAATTGTTGGCGTTGTAGTCGTGTCTCGAACGAGACATTTCCTCAAGCAATGAATCCGATCGTATGCTTATTTGGTTTCATTGAGTTGTGGCCAATATAAAGTAGATGTTTGTAGTGGTAATTCTTGAGACAACACACAGTAAAATCTAACCCATGACGATACTTCCCTCTCGATGCTCACAAAGTGTCACTCGTTAAAGATGGTATTCAACTTGATAGAAATTTCCGAGACATCAGATGATGATGCTACATGCTTTAGGGGAAGAGAGAGAGAGAGAGAGAGAGAGAGAGAGAGAGAGAGAGAGTATGTGTGCAGGCTTCCTATCCCAAAAGGCTACGAACATGATCCACAGCCTGTTCTTTGGACTGTCTGTGGGAGCTCCATGCCGGCGAGAAGGTGCAAGGAATGGGGCAAGTGGTTGGCACAACATCACCTCACCTCGCAGGAAGAAGGAATGTGAGAGAGGGAGGTGTTTGGGGGATTGTCGTTGCTCGCCTTCCCTTTCGTGAAGGGTAGACATGATTGATATGGAGGTGGAACAGGAGTTGGTAACACCTCTCTCTCCCTCTCTCTCTCTCTCTATCAGCCAAATCCATGGTCATGGATGGAAGATTATGTTCATTAATTCATACATGATAAGATTCAAACTGATCATAAAAAAGAAGAAATCAAGAGAGAGAGAGTAGTGGCATCATTAGCCACACAATTTTCAATCAAAATTGATGAAAAATGAAGATTTATCTTGGAAATGGACCGAATCCATGAACAATATAAAAATTCTACTCATCATTCTCCTAATCTCTCAATCTCACATGTCACAAAGTATATTATATGGAAGGATCATATTCTCACTAATCCACCGGAATTTCTCATCATAAAAGCATCATAAAGTTGAAATTAGTATTCCCTCAACATGTTTCTTTTATATTTGATTACATTCATCCTAATAGTATCTTTTAGTGATATACCAATCACTTAATTTAGTTCACCATGCATTCATCCTCATCATAATCTATCACTATCTCATACTTGGTTTGTATTTGTGTCGTCCAAAATCTAATTTATTTCCATCCCATTTATTTAGATCAAATATGATTTTAAATTTAGTACTAATATATTATCTTTTGTGTGTGTATATATATATATATATATATATATATATATATATATATATATATATATATATATATATATATATATATATATATATATATATACATACATACGCACACCATTGTGCGAGAAGGAGAAGCTCGAGCTCGCCACCATGGAGCTGGGCATGTCGGTGCTCGCTCTGGTGCGACTTGGCAGCCTCTCACCGGATTCAGACAGCTGCACATGTCGGACATGTGGTAGTGGTTGGCACAGGCGCTCGCAAGCGAGAAAGGTTAGTGAGAGATTCCAGTCCTCCTCAACCTCCTCCTCCGTTGGGAATCAGGCCTAGGGTTTCTGCTTTCTTATGATTATGGTTAGGTAAGACATCTCATTCATGGAGCATCTGTGCTTCCACTTGTGGAGAAAGAGACGGGCTGCCAACCCCTCTTCTGCGTTGCATTAATGCCTCCTCATTGCAGCACCGCCACCTATTTCTTTTGTTTCCATTCTTCTTCTTCCTCCTCCCAAGCAAGAATTAACACACGAAAAGGCATGCTATGATGATGTATAGAAGAAGAAAAAACCTTTTTTGATGCCTAATGTCATCATTTTCATCCATGTAAAACATGAATTTGCAAGATTTTTAGACATTTTAGACACTTTCTGAATTATGCTTACAAACTCATTATACTGTGACAAATCTGAAAACTTTTTTTTTATATATTTAAGTAGGTATATTGCTTTGTAAAACAGTTTGTGGTGTATATTAGACTCGAAATGATTATGATTATGACTTGTTGTGCTTGTACAAACTCATTATTGTCATCATCATTTATTAGTTTACTGTTTACTCTTTTTTCTGCATTTATTTGCATCTAAATTAGAGGAAATTTATGCCACTTCACTGCATCTAAATTAGAGGAAATTACATGAATATAGCTGAAGGCCTACATAGATGAACACCCACCTATCTGAGTTCACTTGGTTTGTGGAAATGCTTTATCTTGGTTGGGATAATAATAAGAGTCCTTTTTTGCTAATTATTTCCTTTTGTCTAGCATTACTTCTTGTATGTTAAAGCTCATGATGCATGGAAAATAATGTCAGGTGAGCTCTCAGTGCATTAACTACAACAGCAGTTTGAATTGCAAGTGTTAACATTGGATATTCTTAGTTTTTTTGTTATACATTATTTTCTGTTTGTTGATTCAGTAGAAAAATTTTAGAAAACAGAATCAAGTGCTCGATTTGCTAAGAGAAAAAACACACACGATAAAGAAACATGAAACATGAATTCACTTTTTGGATTTGTTGTCCTTGTTTCGAAGTGAAAAAGCAAAGTGTGTTTCTTTAAGAGCAGTGAGCTTATATCCTAAGATTATAGTATCATACATCAAATCTATAAAATATTAAATGAGAAGTGGAAAACTGATTTCTATATAATGATAATTGTGATTTTTTGTAACAACTTTAGCAAGTCATTAGCTTCTCCATAGTTATAGAGATACAGAAAATTAAAGCATTTTTTTACGAGGTTTTTCCTCATTAAGATTTCCAATTTTTGTTTCGAGAAACAAAAAAGAAAGAAACAATGCCCGACTGGCTTAAAGTTGTGGCAGAAACATTTCCTTCACTGACCAGGAAAAAGACATTGCATGTATAGGACAATACATTTGCTGGAGGCAGCTGTTCTGGCGCAGCGAATGCATGCATCATCTAATCCCCTCGAAAGAAATATTCCTGTTCCTTTTTCCCCCTTTTTCTTTTTCTTCTTTTGAGGTAGGCGCCGCTTTATAGTCCCTATCTCTCTCCTGCCAGTGGCTCCGTCTCTGTTCTTCTGCGCAGCGGCTCGGAGAAGAGGGAAAGGTCTCTGTATTTCCTCTGAAAGAGAGGGGGGAGGAAATGGACAAAGCGCTGAAGAAAGTTGCGAGCTTTTCCATACCCAAGAAAGCCAAAGAGGAGATCTCCTCCATCGGCGAAGATCTCTCTGTAAGCAGATCCCCTTGGATTTTCTCTTGGAGTTTCATTCTTTACTCTTCGGTTTCCTGCGATCTTTCAAGACTCGTTTAGGACTGTAAGATATGATAAAGATGACATTTTGATTCAGATTTATTGATGTAATGTGCAAGGAGGGGAGGAGTGTGATGAAAACCCAGGTCATTATTAAGCCCCACTGATCCATTTTTGTGCGGTGGATCAAATCTAGTAGTGTCCGGTTGATGGAAAGGTGGAACTTTTAGGTCATCTCGTGTATGAGCATGTTATCATACGAGTGTGAAGCAATCTAGATCTAAAATGCTGTTCGATTGGCACTCCCATCAAATTTTGCCTTGTCTTTTCTTCGTATAGGCAATGGAAAAATTGAATGCCCGCCTACATTACTATGTTTATGATCTTCTGCTGATAAGTTTCTTATGGTGGCTGACAGCGCTTTTCGAGCACTGTGGAGGAGAAGGCCAAGTGGATCTTTGAAAAGCTGAAAGGTGTGAATTGCTATTCCATTAATTTTGTCATCAATTGTTAATTCCCTTTGCTCATAACTTGATTTGTCTTCTTGTTTCCGTATATTTTGTTGAGGAAATTCCATTTTCCTTATTGCGCTTGTTACTTCTAAGAAACTTAGTTCTTCACCTCTGACATAATTTTCTCTCTTTATCTCCTTTAATGTCTGCCTTATTGATGGCTTAAATCTGTCAATAGCAATTAAACTGTTTTAATTATCCATGTAATTTAGTATGCATGTTAAGTAAATGAGTTTCTTACTGTCGACTTCTGTGACCAACCACATAAGCCTTTTTTCTTGCCACCAAAATCCCTCATAAATATACTTCAGCTTTTATGTGGGCTTCTGAAATATGTTCATTTATTTCTTAAGCTTTTAATCAGACTGATTGTCTAAAGAAATTCTTTAAGTTGCTTTGGAGTAAGAAAAATTTATCGCACAGAATCTTTAAAGCAACATCCACTGCAGGGAGCTTATTAACTGAAGGATCGGGCCTCATCTAAACTTTGCTTAAGGTTGATGGAACCTTACATATTTAACTTATTTTCCTAATTTGTTTGGCTTCGAGTTGAATAATTTAAAAGTGTTTATGAACTTCTAAAATTGGTAAAGCTTCATAAACTTCTCAGTTATGCTATACCTACTCACAACAATCCCACAGACACTTCTTTCTATGTAATAAATGCATGACATCATCCATTGGCTAAGATCTGATACCTATGTGCACACATGTATTATGCATTTAGAGCTTGGGAGTTATTTATATTGGAGTTCTGTGTGTTCCAACATGAAACACTCATTTCCATGTTGGTAACATCAAATCCAGGAATTTTAGTTTCTACAAGTGGCTTATCTAGATTTTTCTTGGAATTGATCACCAAAGATTGTTGTCCTGCAACATTTGTGGTTATAAACAAATCTTGTTTCTTCTGTATTGTTATCGATCAGCATACGGCGCTTCTTGGCAACTCTCTTTTGCTTTAGAGATGGAGTGACCCGACGTTCTCACAGTTTCTTTTTCTTCGATGATTACACTAGCTATTTTCTCATATATGCTTTACTCAACAATCAGGTTGTTGCGTTATTAATAGCAATGGATTCTTTTGGATTGTTATATCAAGCCGATACTTTACTTTCTGTGCATGACCACTATCACCACCACAGTTCCAGTATCCCAGTAGTGCACACATTAGAGCAATGCCATGGAATGACTATATGACTACTTGGATGGCTGAGCTCATTTTCATCTCAATGTTTGTCATGGTTCTATGTAATTGATCTTATCAACCACCGATATATAGCCTCATTTTGCGGTTAAAATCATCAACTTAAAACGTGCATTTCACTTGAAATTTGCTGCTTTCTGAATGTTTGATATTTCACCAAGTTTTTGTTGATTTTTAAAAGTTGGTTAAGCTTAATTCTTTGTTGTGTCAACTTGGTGCTCAATCATCGATGTAATTGGTCATCATGCACATCCAACTTCATTTAGTTATCATACAGTCATTGTAGATTTTGCTTCACATCATGAACATGCATTCACAAAATTATTTCAATTGTGCTGCTTGGCACTTTCTTCCACCTCCTAAGAAGGTATCATATTGTTCATAGTTCATGAGCAAGTTTGTTTGTTGAGTTCCTGTAAATTTTGTGATGTCTAATTTGTCTTTGATTGTAGATGATCCTTCAATAAAACATTTACTCGAGGGTAATATAATATGAATGTGCCATGCTGAACTCTGCATTCCAATGGAAAAAATAGATTTGCTACTTCTGCCATATTACATATGCACAATTTGCTGTTGCAAATCATGCTTTTGATGTCATAGCTCTGTTTCCTAATTGCTCCATATCAGACTACATTCACAGACAGGTTCCTGATATCCATCCAAGCAAACTGAGTTTAATGAGTTTAACTCTTTCATCAACTTAATGGTGGTAAAGAGTTTTCTATTTCTTTTTATGCAGGCAAACCATCGAAATCTCTACCAGATCTCCTCCGTGAATATGGGCTACCACAAGGCCTCTTTCCCAGGAACATCATCTGCTACGAGTTTGACGAATCAAAGTCAAAGTTGATTGTTCACCTTCCTTCCACCTGTGAGATCAGCTTCAAAGATTCTTCTGTGTTAAGGTATGCGACTCGGGTCAAGGCGACCTTGTCAAGAGGAAAGTTGTCCGGAATAGAGGGCATGAAGACGAAAGTCCTGGTCTGGGTCAAAGTTACCCAGGTGAGCCTAGAAAGCTACAAGTCCGACAAGGTCTGCTTCATGGCTGGTGTGAAGAAACTAAGACCCAAGGATGCGTATGACATGCCTCGCGATTCTATCACCGTAGAGGAGTTTTGATGTGGCTGCAGATCATCCTATGATTCTTGATTTATGATGTTGGAGGACATGTTTGTCATCATTTACCCATTGCAATGGCTGCAAGTAAAACATAATTGTTTGACCTTATCAAAGGATGCATAGTTTCAGATTGTGGACTTCTGTTTGGTTGATTTCCTCTCTTCTCATCCGCTGTTCCTGTAAATCTTTGGAGCTTAACCTGAAACCATCGAGGATTAGATTCTGAAGTAAGCAGTGTTTGGCATCTAGAACAGCAATATACATCAAGGAAGATGTTGTATTCTGCATTTCCATATGCATTTGCTGCAAAAGGCTGAATCAGTGTTTGTCCTAATCTCAGAATGGTGATGATGGAATAATATAGTCTGTGAATTACTCAATATTTTACATGCTCAAATCTGGTGATGGTGTTCTACTTCTGCATGCCCATATCACTGTAACCTGATGATACATTTACAGGACTGTGCAAGTTATATATAATGATTATTGCTTCCTTCTGTGACACCACAGTGATCGAGCCATGCATACAAGTGGTTACGTAAAGTTTCGAACAAGGGAACAAAATCCAATCCATTGTAGATTACCCGACAAGGATTTTACATGCCCATTACGAAAGAAGATTACGTATAGCATACGGTATATATGCTGTCTCTCTCTCTCTCTCTATATATATATATATATATAGTCGCTAAGACTGTGACCACTGCGGCCTTCAATAAGCATCTTACCCATTGCTGCATATGACGCCGTAGATTTCCCGATTTCGCAACAGTAGAATGAGGCAGAAGGAACTCAGGATGGAAGAGAAATTAGATTCTGACAAGAACCCTTCGCCTACTTTGTTACGTACATATACTCGGACATCATCATAACTACTTTGCGATCTCCACCTTTATTGCGTGCAATAGCTTCCTTCGCGTACTCCGGCCGTGGCCGTCTGCGTACATTCAAACCCTGGTCGTAGATCAACAGCATGACAAGGAAGCGGCGGTGGAACGTGAAGATCGTGGTCGATGGGACATGAGCTTGATCCCACTTGCGTTCCGACGTAACTCACGACTTCGGTCATATCGAAGGAGTCGGCGAGCACGTCCTCCTGTCGGAGCTTACGTCGTGTCTTAAGTCGGGGTCCGAAGCGCCGCTCTCGTTCTCCTGCTATGGCCACTTGAGTTCAGCGCCTATTGCACATAGCAGTGGCATCTATACTTTATGAACCCACGACTCAGAGGAAAAGGAGAAGGCCGAGAAGAGAGGCGACGATGAGTTTGTCGGATATCTCTCTTCGTGATCACGCCGGGCTGATGAACCTACCCGGCGTTTCCGCCGCCGATGACACGTTGCGTTCCCGGTAATCTTAACCTCTACTCTTAAAGAAATCCAAGCAATCTTTATCTCAGCCTTCATCTCTGTTTCCAGGTGGGTGCATAAGATTGTCCGCTGCTGGAGGACCGACGACGATGACGCCTCTGGCAGTGGCGGGGGCGGCGCCGGTTCGGCTGCGGTGGAATGCTACGCCTGCACCCAGGCCGGCGTCCCGGCCTTCCATTCCACCAGCTGCGACCGTGCCCACCCGCTCGAGTGGGAGGCGAACGCGGGGTCGTCGATGATACCCATCCAGCACCACGTGGCCGCCAGGAGACCGACCGAGGGTGCAGGACGGCGGCGGCGACGGCGGCCCGCCTGGGTGTTCGGGCCGGTGCTGGATCCGCGGAGCGGGGGTGTGCAACAGTGGAACCGTGGGCTGCTGCTGGCGCGGGCGGTGGCGCTGGCGGCGGACCCGCTGTTCCTGTACGCTGTGGGGGTGCGGGGGAACCGGGGGTGCGTCGAGGTGGACGGCAGGTACGCGGCGGCGGTGGCGGCTGTGCGCACCTGCGCGGACGCGGCACAGGTAGTTCACGCGTGGGTGCAACTGCGGCTGGCGTACGTGTCGCGGGAGTCGCTGGTGGTGGGGTGCGGCAAGCTAGTCTGGGACCCCAAGGCCATCGCCGCTCACTACCTCCGCTCCGCCACCGCCTTCTGGTTCGACCTCTTCGTCATCCTCCCCATCCCTCAGGTACTCGAACATCATCGCATCCATTAAATTCCTATGCCTCAATCTTCTTCCAACATTTCCTCTGCTGTAATTATCGTGATAGCTATCAACTGCAATCTGCATATAATGCTCCATAAATAATACGCATGCTTGGAGAAACATCGATCGAAAGCAGAATCATATATATATATATATATATATATATATATATATATATATATATATATATATATATATATCCAATAAACGTATCGGATTGAGTGCTGGGGGAAGAACATCATCCCCTCACCCAGATGTATGCACGTACGGCACGCGGAGTCACGTTCGATCTGACACCGTCAGCGATGTAGCGCTGCCATGTACGGAGTAGATTCGCTGTCGTCGGCCGTGATTCCGTTTTCCTTTGGATGTAACTCACGCTCGCCAGAGTAAGTAAATTATAAGACTCTCTCTCATCGTTTCTCGGGCTCGAATGATACCTGTCGACACAACTTAGGTGGTAGAAATGCATTCTCTTAGGATGATCTTTTCGTAAGTTCTATATGTTGGTTTGATGACTACAATGACGATAACACATGATACAAAACATGGAATATTTTCATGTCTATGTAGTTTTTCTGTTCAATGCTAAAGATCAGGACTGGACAAACTCTACTCATGGAATCTGGGGACAAGTTTGGCCCTCGTATTTTGTGTGATCTTCCATGTCCGTGCAGGTGTTCTTCTGGTTGGTTCTGCCGAGATTGATTAGAGAAGAAGAGATGGAGTCGATAGCAAACATTTTGTTGCTGATACTCTTATTCCAGTTTATTCCCAAGGTTTGCCACAGCATATGCATGATGAGGAGCATGCAGCAGGTCACTGGTTACATCTTTGGAACCATCTGGTGGGGCTTCGCCCTCAATTTGATTGCTTATTTCATTGCCTCTCATGTAAGCAATGAACTAGAAATACTACCGCTTTTGCCTTTTCCTTTTGTGCAGTCATGTTTGATCGATACTAGTGAACTGCTAGATGTGGCATAGATTATTCTGCTACTAAAATGGGTAGATGTTGTGCACTTTGCTGCTAATCTCAGGTTACCGGGGGTTGCTGGTACATTCTTGCAATCCAACGTGTTTCCTCGTGCCTCCAACAGCAATGCCAGAAGAAGAACAACTGTGGCTTTGCATCACTGGCATGCTCCAAGGAAGCTTGTGATCGGCTTCCATTGCCATCTGGGGTGGATCGAGCGTCCTGCTATAATAATGTCACCTCCATCAGAAACCAGAATGGTGTATGCTTCAGTGCCGATGGACCCTTTGCTTACGGTATTTATGATGCGGCTCTCCCTGTTATTTCCAGCAACTCCCTCACTGTCAAGGTTCTCTATCCTATATGTTGGGGCCTCATGACTCTCAGGTAGTCGTTTGGAAGGGAAAAGAAAACAAAAGATCATGAATCATATTCTGCTGAAAGAATTTTGATGCAATGCTTGTTTTTGATACAGCACATTCGGCAACAATCTCGAACCCACAAGTCAATCGCTTGAGGTGATGTTTGGTATTGCAACTGTGTTAGGTGGCCTCATGCTCTTCACCTTGCTGATCGGAAACATTCAGGTAACTACTGCATATAGTTCATGAAATGCGTTCGATATGGGTTCTTTGGATCGACACATGCATAGGATAATACTCGGCGATCAGTGTTCTAACAGCTGTGAGTTAATTTTAGGTGTTCTTGCATGCAGTCATGGCTAGGAAGAGGAAGATGCAGCTGAGGTGCCGAGACATGGAATGGTGGATGAAGCGGAGGCAGCTCCCCTCGCGATTGCGGCAGAGAGTGAGGCAGTACGAACGCCAGAGATGGGCTGCAATGAGAGGGGAGGACGAGGTGGACCTGGTTAAAGACTTGCCGGAAGGGCTGCGGCGAGACATCAGGCGCCATCTCTGCCTTGATCTCATCAAACAGGTAACTCTGGCATTTGGTCTACATGTTGGAGGATCCGAACAGCGTCATTCCATGTGTGACGAATCTATCTTTCAGGTGCCTTTGTTCCAAAACTTGGACGATCTCATCCTCGACAACATATGTGACAGAGTTAAGCACATGGTGTTCTCCAAGGACGAAAAGGTACGCTTGCAAAGGGATCCCAACCTGGTGTTCTTCATCGCAGTTTCGCTTACCTTGATCCCAACGTCGGAGCCAGGTGATCCGAGAAGGAGACCCCGTGCAGTGCATGGTCTTCGTCGTCCGCGGGCGCCTGCAGAGCAGCCAACGGCTCAGCAAAGGGGTGGTGGCGACGTGCATGCTGGGCCCTGGAAACTTCCTCGGCGATGAACTCCTCTCCTGGTGCCTTCGCCGTCCCTTCACCGATCGCCTGCCTGCTTCCTCCGCCACCTTTGCGTGCGTCGACCACACCGAGGCCTTCGGATTAGACGCCAACGACCTGCGATACATCACCGAGCACTTCAGATACAAGTTCGCAAACGATCGCCTCAAGAGAACAGCGAGATACTACTCGACCAACTGGAGAACATGGGCGGCCGTGAACATACAGCTCGCTTGGCGGCGCTACAAGACCAAGACAAGAGCGACGAGGGATCAGCCAGCCGAGCTCGGTGACAACGAGCAACGCCTTCGGCTGTACGCTGCCATCTTCATGTCAATCCGACCTCATGATCATCTCGAATAGTTGACTCCTTCGGATCTGCAAGCAAAATAATGCCAATAAATGAAAGAATTAGACAAGAAAGAATAATTTCATGAAGGTTTGCTATATTTTATTTTGGTGGTGGAAAAGGTTAGGAATAAATAAACATTTTAATGAGTTACAAAAGGTATTATATGTTTTTTTAATCTTTTAATTACTGTAATGGTCAGCTTAATTTGAAGAAAATTTAATTTCAAAAAAACAAAAAAAACATTATGAGATTTTATTGTTCTTTGCCAAAGAATCATTTGTTATTTCTGAATTTGATTAACTATCTTAATTTAATTTAATTATATTTCCTTATTTTGATATCACCGCCTTTCTTTTCTTTAATACAATAACCATTTTCTTGGTTCCTTCGATCGGACGGTTTCGATCTGCGTTAAGATCTGTGCTCGGTATGATGGTCTGGGTGCGGCGCTCGATTGGTGGGATTTGTTCGTGTAGTGGACTCACATGGTATCCGCTATGTAAGGATGAGAGAGACGAGTCTTCTCGCTTTTGTCTTGCCTGCTTCCCCCAAGTCCAAAGTATCGAAGTCGGTTCGGAGGCAGCTCTTTTCTGCTGCGATCTCCGTCGAAATCGTCGCCTTGTCACCCGATCTTCGATTGAATCAGATCGTCGGTAAGCTTCAAGCCGCTGTAATTTGGATGAAAATCCTATTATTCCTTCGGAATGATCTGATGTTTTTGATCCCCGTTTCACCTTTTTGTTCCAGAAGGGTCATCTTTTCTTTGCTGCGAGTTCGGGGGAATTGCCTTGTCCTGTATGATGAACGATCTTTGATCGGTCGGAGGGAGGTTGCTGTTTAGGGTTCTTGATTTCGAAAGCGTTCGCTGTTTAGGCTCGGTGGTTCGTTAGGGTTTCTATCCTTTCGGAGGAATCAATTTCCACGAGGGTTTAAAGGTATGATTTTTCTTCCCATCTTTGTACAAAACACTGTTTCGGGCATGGAGATCTGGACTTGTGCTCGTTATCTGTTGATGCTAGTCTATATTGAGCGGGTCGGCGATATTAGTATTTCACATATCTGATGAGAAAACAGTCACTCTTCTTAGTGGTGCTAGAGTATTCATATGCCGTGTAGTACTGATAGGGAATGATTGAAGATTGTCTATTTGACAATCTGGAAAATTTGGTTTGAGTTAAGATCATATGTGCTGATAAAAAGAAAGGCTCAAAACCCCTGCTAAGCTATGCGGGGAAGGCATGTGATAAAATATTCTAGTTACACAATCCTAATAAAATAAAATTCTTTAGTTAAACAACAGTTGATGCTTAAAATGCTAAAATTTGATAGTCTAGCAAGACCGGCTTTTGATCATGTCACTTCATGCCCCTGGTTTTATTATCTTGCAACCACAAAAATTTGTTTCTCCACTCCCTAATGGAAGTACCGTATAAACTACAAACCAGAGATGAGATTTATTATAAGCATGTAAAGACTGTAAAATGCCAAATCCAGCTTTATCATCATTTTACTGTAGAGCAAGTAAATATTCAGCAAGTATCATAATTTGTTATTTTGGGAATATCATATTTTGTTATTGCAAGGATCAATTTGTTATCATGACATGTGATTAAGCTACTATGGTATCTTAGAAGAGTCAAATATTCCCTAGTGTTATTAAATGCTGCCATAATGTACATTATGGGAATGGTTCATGACTAGTACAAGTGATACAAATCAGCTTGGAGCTCTCAGCACATTTGCTCTTTGATATGGTGAAGTTAAAACTTGACATGTAAATTGGATGTGCATCAAAAGATGAGTTTTTGTTACCTAATAATAGGTATAACAAGGAGCCAGCTATATATTATTCTATAACATAACCATTTTTGGCAGAAATATATTTAATTTAAGTGTTCTGTTCTGATTGACAAATCAACCAAGAAGCTTAGACGTGGCATTATTGAAAATCTGATAGTAAGACATCATTTCTAATTTTTGGACAAGCATCTGAGTATGATTGCATCATCTCTATCTTGAGGACTTCTATAACTAGTTCTGGATGTTCTAGTTAATTTTCCTTCATGCTCTATGTAAGTTGTGCAGCTCCTTTATTCTTCCTGGATGACTGTGTTCTGTTGGAAATTACCTTTTTCTCACTTGTTATCATCATCCATAAACAGGAATATGGCTTACGAAGATAAAGCAATGGCCAGTCGAAGCCCTTCACCAAAAATCATTACTCCAAATATCTCAAACTCCATCTGCACAAGTTCAGAGACTGAACCAGTTCAAACACAAAACCAGCAAAGTGGGACCTTGCATGGACCTGTGGCAATCCTTTGGGACATAGAAAATTGCCCAGTCCCAAGTGATGTTCGCCCAGAAGATGTTGCTGGCAACATCCGAATGGCATTACGAGTTCACCCTGTCATTAAAGGAGCTGTGACAATGTTCTCCGCTTATGGAGATTTCAATGCCTTTCCCCGAAGGCTGAGAGAGGGCTGCCAAAGAACTGGGGTTAAACTGGTAGATGTCCCAAATGGTAGAAAAGATGCTGCTGACAAGGCTATCTTGGTTGATATGTTTCTGTTTGCACTAGACAATCAACCACCATCATCTATCATGCTGATTTCAGGGGATGTAGATTTTGCTCCTGCTTTGCATATACTTGGCCAACGTGGGTACACTGTGATCCTTGTAATCCCTGCTGGAGTTGGTGTGTCTTCAGCTCTCAGCAATGCTGGCCGATTTGTTTGGGACTGGCCTAGTGTAGCCCGTGGTGAAGGTTTTGTTCCTGCAAAGGCTTATATGCCCCGCATACCTGATCATGCTGGATGTCTCTCAAATTGCAATATAGGAGCGAACCTAGATTTTCAGAATGAGGAGGAGGCCATTGTTTACAAAGGAGTTTCTCAAAATGAATATGGTGGAGAAAACAATGATCGAGGCTATTGCTACAATTCTAACTCAATGCGCAGAGGACTTGACAGAATTTCATATTCCATGACTGAGTACAGCGGCAGTAACTCAGTAAATGGGCCTTATTTTACTTCATCAAGATCTCAGAGTCTCCCATCTGGCTTAAGTGAAGGTGCAGGGATGGATCAGAATGTCACACAAGAACAAGCATGGTGGGTTCGGCCAGGAGATCTTCAGGGTTTGAAGGGCCAAATAGTGAGGCTGCTTGAGATGTCTGGTGGAAGTATGCCTCTTGTACGGGTTCCTTCAGAGTATCTAAAGTTCTTTGGACGACCACTTTACGTGGCCGAGTATGGAGTCTGTAAGCTGGTCAACCTTATCAGGAAAATGGCTGATGCATTGGTTGTGGTTGGCAAAGGGCACAAAAAGCTGCTATGCCTTCGCAATGCTGCTTATTTTGATGCGAAAAAGTACCCTGGAACATCAGCCTTGGTGAGGAAGGATAAGAAGGGAAAGCAAGTTTTGGAGGAAAACATGGATATCAGCATTTCTCCTCATTCAGGTTGCTCCTCTGATGAGCTTTCTGATGATGGGAAAAATGACGATCCTGCTCTAGGTGCAGCAGATGAATTCGAGGACCAATTTGAAAATGTAAGACACGAAGTACAAGAGCTTCTTGTTTGTTATTCCTGTCCGGTTCCCCTTGGCACATTTGAGGCTCTGTACAAACAGCGATACAAGAAAGACCTCGACTACAGGAGCTATGGGGTGGATAGTCTGGAAGAACTGATGGAGAAGCTGAGAGACATTGTGGAGTTGTGTGTGGATCAAGGTAGCAAGAGAAAATTTCTGGTGCTGAGTTCAGAAAGCTGATAAACGCTCAGAGCTATGCATGGAAATTATACCTGCTGAATCTTCCACCAGAAAGCTGTCCTTGCCTTGTGTGTTAGTAGTATCTGCCTTCTCTTTGCCCCCAACCGTTCAGTAAAGCAATTGTGCGTCCTCACCTGTATGACACCTTTTCTTCAAGTGTCTGTGAAGTGTGTGAAGGCGCAGTAAGTTGCATTTCATGCATGTACTGATGGTAGATGAAGCTCCATATTTACAGCGAGAGCTCCTCTAGTTCTTTTCCTCTTTCTTCAATTCCTTTGTTGGTGCTATTGACAATGTGAAGCGACTGACAAAACAAGTGTATTAACTTCAGATAGATAGGACTGTGAACTTGCATCTCTTTGTGCTCCTTGTGCAGGTTTCCGCCTGTCCACGTTGTCAGCAAGACCGATGCAGGAATCCACACCATGCTGCCTTCTGCTCCACCACTACAGTATCTTCGTGTATCTCAACATCCTCATTATCACCTGGTTACAAATATCAACATCCTCATTATCTCAACATTCTCTTTGTTCGTTGAATACTCTATTGATGGAAACCTTCTTCCAGTCTCAAACCATTTGGAGGCTCAAGTTGTCTCAATGACATGAACTGAGAGGACTAGCTAAGAATTAATGTGTTAATTCTTGTTCTTAGTAGAAAAAGGCATTATTTTCAGTTAGTGTTCCTGTGCTACACTTTAAGGTGTTCCCTCTGCTCGTCTATGGTTATAATCATCTCATTTTCCTCTGATCCATTAAACATGGTTGATATAGTGGTTGGTGAACTTATTGTGCATCCGACAAAGACAGTACAGTTGGCTCTTTGCTTTGCTTTGGAGATGTCCCCCCATTTGTGCACCTTTGGCCTTCTTTCTTGGTGTATATGATGATACCTGCATGTTGAATGGTCCACAATGATCAAGAGACAGTCTATTGGTTATTTGGAGTCAACGAGCAAATCTTTCTTTATTATCATGTTTCATGTGGTGCCTTTAAAATAGATTCAGTGCGACTCGATCTGATCAAAGTAGCCGAAAGCAAGATCCCATTTCGGGTTGTTCCAACGAGGCACAAGGAAAACTGGTGACCTTCCAAGGCCAAATAAACAGGTTTCATGAGCTGTCCACAACATGTTCCTCTGATCACTATGCTTCCATCTCTGTCGATCACATCTGTGCCTCCTGCTATCATCGTTATTATTTGTGATTTATTTCTTTCATGATCTTCATCAACTAGCAGCAACAGAAACCAAAAAAGAATCGGCGATGGCATGACAGCCAAATAAGATCATAAAAAATCTTCATAAAACAGAGTGTTGTTTGTGGTGATATTGACAGATACTAGTCGCACGCCTAACGTGGGTAGCGGCGCAGTCGTCGCCTGAGACTTTGCTTTGCTTTGCTTGTGATATTATTATTCCATCGAGTCGAATATAAGTCAGTATATTATTTGACTTGGTGGTGCGATGTAGATGACGAGGTCGGATTGGCCGACGAAGTGGGGCCGATCATTGAATCTACGTGTTCCTCGTCTCAACCCGCACAGGGAAGCCCATTCGTCGGCTGGCGATCAAATCAGAAACGCCCCCGTGTGCACCGACAATCCATGTTCCAAGTACATGGCTGATGTGACTATGAACAGAGGCAGGGGCAATTGCGACATTACAACCAAATGTGGGCGCTTTTACCCGAGCTGCTTCGAATAAGACCCTTGGGTTCCATCCCCCCCTCGATCCGCCGGAAGACTCGTTCTTCCTCCCCAGAATTTTGGTTGTTTTCCTCCGAGTTTATTCGTATGGTTATGCTTCAATCACCGCTGCAGCTTTGAATCCTACTGCGAAGCGCCTTCCAAGATAAAAAATGCGGGCTCTTGGGAGGAAAGTTTCATTCGGAATGATCGATCCTCTGTTCGTCTTTTGTCGCTGTTGTTGATTCTTTCGGGCATGATGTGGTAAGGGAGAACTTCCAAAGCCGGTGGAGGAAGAAAAGGTTCGATTTTTTGTATCGATTCTATTCGCTACTCTGATTTCTACGGAGAAAAAAAAATCGGATCTTTGCTGGAGAACGCGTGATTCGAGTTCGGGAGTCAATGGCCAAGCCTCAAGGAAGGTTGGGATCCTTGTTGAACAACAGATGGCTCGTGTTCGTGGCCGGGATGTGGGTGCAAGCCGTCGCTGGGATCGGGTACCTGTTCGGCAGCCTTTCGCCGGTGATCAAGAGCTCCCTCGGCTACAACCAGCGGCAGATCGCCAGCCTCGGCGTCGCCAAGGATCTCGGTGACAGCATCGGCTTCCTCGCCGGCACCCTCTGCGAAATCCTGCCCCTCTGGGCGGCTCTTTTTATTGGTGTGCTGCAGAACTTCTTCGGGTATGGCTGGGTTTGGCTCATCGTCACCGGGAGAGCGCCCCGTTTGCCACTGTGGGCGGTGAGTTGACACTTCATTTCATTTCTATGATTTGTTCTTAGCATCATCCATCATTTCTTTCATCGTGCAATCGCAGTTTGCTCGTTGCATGAAACAGAGAAGTAGACAGATTCCATATGTGACCTTCTATGTCGCGTTCATCCTTTTGCGCAGATGTGCATTCTTATATTCGTGGGGACAAACGGAGAGACCTACTTCAACACAGCTGCACTGGTTTCGTGCGTACAGAACTTCCCCAGGAGCAGAGGCCCGATAGTGGGAATCCTGAAGGGGTTTGCAGGGCTCAGTGGTGCGATCTTGACGCAGATTTTTGCGATGATGCACACACCTGATCACGCTGCTCTCATTTTCATGGTGGCCGTCGGACCATCCATGGTGGTCATCTCCCTGGCGTTCATCGTCAGGCCCGTTGGAGGCCACCGGCAAGTGCGACCTTCGGATCAGTCTAGCTTTATGTTCATCTACATTGTATGCTTGATCCTGGCTGCTTACTTGATGGGTGTCATGCTTCTGGAAGATCTGCTTGACCTCAGCCACATCGTGATCGTCCTGTTCACGGTGGTGCTGATGCTTCTCTTGCTGGTTCCTATCGCCATTCCTCTGCTGCTGGCATTCCGTGTGGACGCCGCCGCTTCTCCCGTCCAAGAGCTTCTCTTGCCCGAACCTTCGAAAGAGGAGACAAGCAAATCAGGACAACAAAACGAGGTTGTCTTCAGCGAGCTCGAGGACGAAAAGCCCAAGGATGTCGACCTGCTTCCTGCGTTGGAGAGGCAGAAGAGAATCGCTCGTTTGCAAGCAAAGCTGTTCCAAGCAGCCGCTGATGGAGCTGTCCGGGTCAAGAAGAGGAGAGGCCCGCACAGGGGAGAGGACTTCACCTTGATGCAGGCACTCATAAAGGCGGACTTCTGGCTTATGTTCTTCTCCCTTCTCTTGGGATCCGGTTCCGGATTGACTGTCATCGACAATCTTGGGCAGATGAGCGAGTCTTTGGGTTACGATGAGACTCACATCTTCGTCTCCATGATTAGCATTTGGAATTTCCTTGGTCGGGTAGGCGGAGGCTATGTATCTGAGATCATTGTCAGGTACGAACTCCTCCATCTTATCTGAGACCGACACACCACCTCAATCTCTTGGTTTCTTCCTCCTCCTAGCAACAATGTGGTTTCTCCTCAGGGACTATGCGTATCCGAGGCCAGTGGCCATGGCGTTCTCTCAGGTCGCAATGGCAATCGGGCACCTGTTCTTTGCCATGGCTTGGCCTGGAACGATGTACATCGGAACCTTGCTGATTGGACTTGGATATGGAGCTCACTGGGCTATCGTTCCGGCTGCTGCATCCGAGCTGTTCGGGTTGAAGAACTTCGGAGCCCTGTACAATTTTCTTACCGTGGCTAATCCTGCCGGATCATTAATCTTCTCAGGTCTCGTTGCCAGCGGAATCTACGACTACGAAGCGGAAAAACAAGCACACCAACATCAAAGCTCGGAGGGTCTGCAACTTGGAAAATTGCTCCAACTTACTGCACTGAATGCGGAGGAGCCATTGAAGTGCAAAGGAGCAATCTGCTTCTTCTTCAGTTCATTAATCATGTCCGGACTTTGCGTCATTGCAGTGATCCTCAGCATGATCATTGTTTACAGGACTAGAATCGTGTACCTCAACCTTTACGGACGTAATCGCACGTAATTATCTGAACTCAGACGCCATTGACGCCGTCGAGTCCTTTTGGTCTTGGCAACTCTGTTTCCGCTTGCCCATTGAAGCAGAGGTGTTTCCATGTTCCCAACATTAGATTAACGGAGGATGGATGGATCGGTGGATCTTCTTTGTGAAGTATCATCATCTTGTAGTGTCTTGGAAAAGAGTTGGTACATTCTGTGGTGTTCTAATGTATCGGTTTTGATGTGTCTGCATTCGATATAACACAGTGGTTCGGTTTCGGAATCGATGATTTTTATTTTTATTTTTTAATTTAAAAAATTAGAATCAATATCATAAAATAATTCATCATATATTTTATTTTTTGGATTTGGAGGACAAAGAATTCAAGTAGAAGAAAAATTTTCTTACCATAATGATTTGATAATTGTCTTAATATTTTGATAATTTTGGATTTGAATCAACTCAAGTTTTAACATCAGATCGCCACGTGTCCCTCTATTCCCCTTTCGATTGTGAATTGCTGACGCGAGCTGCTGAGCTGTGCCTCCGCCGACTCATGGGCTTGTCGCATTTGACGTGGCAACGCCGTAAACAAAGACTTACATACGCAACGACAACCAATCAGAGCTCGAAACGAGTAATGAGAAGAGTGGGGCCCGCTCGGTCAGCCAGCCTATTGCCCTCCGGTGGGTTCCTTCTTCATTCATTTCTTTTCCGTGGTGACCGCGGATCCAAGGAGCTTTGACTTGGACGGTGCGCTTTATATTACCTCACCCATCTGGTCGGTGCCGTCGCAAGCTGCCACGTGCCAGTCAACGTCACCCCTCTTACACCTCGACATTTGTCCCGCTTCTCCTATACATGTATATATATATATATATATATACATACCTTCTGAGAACGAACACTTGCATTCCCCAACAACGGAAGCTTCATCTCCTCTCCATAGATCAGCCCATGGGTCATTTGTGGACTGTTGTCACCCATCTCCACTCGTTGGCTGGGTACGCTGCCAAATCTCTGTTCTTCTTCTTCTTCTTCTTCTTCAATTTTGTCTGTGTCCACTTTGCCTCTAACCTGCGTTTGTGTCTGCTTGGTTGATGTATCACATGCATGCAGGCCAACCATTACGCTGGTCTACCCATTGTGAGTCACTTCACTCCGCCCAGCACCTGTTTGTCTTTAATCCTCAATGTTTCTGCTGATTGAAGTCTGCTGATTCGATCAGGTACGCGTCGATTCAGGCCCTCGAGAGCCCGTCGAAGCTTGACGATGAGCAATGGCTAGCCTACTGGATTCTGTACTCCTTCCTCACTCTCTTGGAGATGGCCGCTGAGTCCATCTTGTACTGGTAAGTTTGCTTTTATAGCCTTACTGATTCTTCTCTGAGGATCCTGACAAGTGAACCATTGCTTGTGTTTCTGGTCTGGATTAGGGTACCTGTCTGGTATCAGATCAAGTTGGTATTGGTGGCTTGGTTGGTGCTCCCACAGTTCAGGGGTGCTGCCTTTGTGTATGACAACTTTGTAAGGCAACGATTAAGGAAGTGTGAGGAGGGCAAAGCTGCAGATTGCAGTTCTTCCTCTCCCAAGGACAAGAACATGAGCAGCAAGAGAAGTGGAGCCTCCAAGGACAAGGATAACGGCAAGAATAAATTTGCACCATTTGTTACCCTGAAGAAGGCAAACATTAATTGATCCTTTGGGTGCTTGTCTATGGACCAAATTATCAGCTGTAGAACAAATATATCCTCTTTTGTTGCTGTTCAGTGGTAGATTGCCTTCTCCATAGGAAATACTGTGTATAGTCAACCTTGTCACACAATGTTTTATGTATTGAGTTGTACCAAAGTTTTCTTTCAAGAATGATGTTCTCCAGATATTGTTGGTCTCCAAATGAAATGAAAATGTTCCAGGAAGAAAGACATGGTCTAGAAGTGCTTGGGACATGCATACATCCTTACACTGGCAAACCAAAGTGTAATCCTCATGTAATTGAAACTAAGAGATGTTTTAGCAAGGATGTACTGTTAAAGAGATTCTCAAGGAATGAAACTCTACAGCCAACCACAATCTGAAGTAGGGAGTTGCTCACATGGAAACAGATTTCTATGCATCAATCAGAATGATTGGATACTGGGGAGCATGGCTTCAGGAACAAGAAGAAGTGGCTGTTTGCCTGGATCATCTTAAATCTTCTATGGCAACAAAACATGATTTGGTTTAACTTATGATGCAATGCACTCATAAACAGGGTATGATGTTGCTGATATCCTTCAGGGAAATGCTCATTTGACATCTTTTTTTTGTTTGGTAACATCAAAGGTCAGAACACACATATCACCAGGTTTTGTTGGAAATCAAGCTCAATATAGACTAATTTGTGGATCAAGCTAAACCTAAGAATAAACCAGGAGGTATATATAATAAGCTTGGTATGATATTTGTTTTAAGCAAAAAAATTCAATTGAAGAAACATGCTTCTTCCATGTCTTAATTTACTCTTAATTATCAAAGCTTCAAATTTGCCATATTTATTTTTAGAGAATTTTATTAAAAAATAATGAATTCAAGGAGCTCCAAAGATAGCAGAGCTCAAGAGCAATGCCATCATTTTATCCCAGCAATTCATCCATCACATAAGCTTTTAAATCATCAATTAAGGAGAGTTGAGAGGATTGGTGAAATCATTTTCTTCCTAAAAGTCTATTCCTTTGGGAAAACAAAGTGCATTCAAGTGATGATTCAACTCTGTTTTTTACCAAGCTTAATTCCAAAGACACAAGATGAAATATAAGGAATAAGAACAGCAATCTTTTGAGGAAAACAACAAGATGAAATTAAATAAAAATAACTGAACACAGACAAACACAAACAGCAAAAGTACCATCTGATCACACCATCCTACCTAAACTGCTTTCCAAACTAAATTATTCCAATAATAAGCTTGGACACAAAACATTCAACACTGCAATTAACTTCATGATCCCTCATGCTCTAGCAACAACTTTATGAGAAGAATAAGAAATTAGTGTTGTGCAGCAAAACATTGCATGTGTACAAAGTTACAGCCATTAGACTCAGGTAGAAAGGCAAGAAAATTTTGTCTGTGACCCTCTTTTGAGGGTTGGCTGATGTTGACCATGCTACTAACTTCAAGCCTGATTCCACTTGTCTTGGACTCTTGTGAAGGTGAGGAGGAATCAAACATGTTGTTTGCTTTGGACCCCATTTTTCCCCATGTTTCCTTAGTCCCTAAGGTTTAGAGCCTTTAGCCACCCAGGGAATCAATGCAAAGTGTAACTTGGGTTATTCTCTTGACCAAGAAATTTAAAGTCTCAAAATCCATTTAATTTCAATCTAGATTAGAACAATTCGAAAGGCTAATTGTCATATTATATGGTGCAAATGCAAACTATGGTACATGAAAGGGAGCAAACCAGATAAGAATGAACAAACTCTCAAATAAACTATGTTGAGATCAAACAATTATGAGAGAGAATGAGGCAGAACCAGAAAGAAAAGAATATTAAATCAATCAACACATTATTTGCAATGCCATAGGATTATTGTTGTTGTTCCCTTCTGTGTTCATCTCCCACAAGAGTTCTTTCTCTTGATCCACACAGGTGGCAGCTCTAGCTTCAGAGATGTAAAGGTAGTAAACACCTCAAACCAAAGTCCTTATCAGAAAACCCTACTCCCTCATCTTTTGCTCCAATGGAAGGAAGGTTGCTTGTGCATTCAAAAGGTGACATCTTTTTCTTCTTTGGAAGGTTGGCTGGTAAACCACAGAGTATGATGGGTGTTGGTAAGAGGAGGCTGTAATCACCACCTTTTAGGTCTGTATAAAATTTGAAGTTTCACTTCATAAATCACCCTTTGGTTGTCTCCATCATGCTTTCCATCACATATATTCTTTGTGGAGATTCATTTCTTAGCTTGGAATGTCATCTCAACATGCACCTTCTTCATGACAGCACCAACAGAAATAGTTAGTCACCAGTTAATATGATGTCTTCACAGAACACATGCACCACAAGCCATGAAATCAGCAACCTTATCAAGTTAAAATGAAGAACTCAAAGGCAACATGAGATGCCATATTTAAGAAGCAATGCTCACACACACAGAATATGTTCTTTGTATTTTGGAAAGTCTATCAAGGTATTTTAATGTGTTGGATCACATTAATGGGTTATCACAGATCAGATTCCTAGCTCTGTAATCACCATGACAAATTACTAGAACTCAGAACAGATCAAAACCATCAAACAGCAAGAGTGGAAAGTGACACCAATCCCTCGGCTTTTTTTAAAGAACCTCCACATACTAAAGGCAACCAAATAATATGAGTGGGAAAGCTAAAGATTGTGAGAATTCCACCAATAAAGACCTCCCTTTCCTCTCCCTATATATACATGTTCTTGCACTGCTCTACGTTCAGTCGGATCGGCATCCTCCTATGCTTCTCTCTTTTCCTGTGAGTCTTCTCTCCCAAGCCTTCATCTCAAAGCAGTCCCAGACCTCTTGTTCTTCTCCTTCCTTCTTCCTAATCAAACACCTTAGAACTATGGACCCACTTAAAATGGAGAAGCTTCAAGCGATGAGGAGTTACAGGAGGAATCACTTCTTTTTGGTGTTCCTTCATTACATTCTACGTGTTGTTTTGGTCGGTCTGTTTCTGTCATGCCCCAATTGGCTCCCCAGCATCTGCTCCTTTGTAAAGTTCTTCTTCTTAGTTTGTCTTCCGAACATTGCCGCCACTGTCTCCGGGCCAAAGTTCGTATTCGTGGTCTCCAACATCATCATCATCTTCCTCGTCGGCGAGTCGAGACTCTCGAAGTCTCCTGCACAACACCCCGGCATCTACGAGGACTACGTAAGCCGAAGCCAAAGCCTGCAGAGGATGGCTAGTGTCGAGGTCAAGGAGAAGGAAGCTGTGATGGTGGAGCCTTCGTTCGAAGAGACCAAAGAGAAGGATGAGGAAGCCGTCGTGGAAGAAGAGGAAGAGGTGAAAGGTGATGCAGGAGAGGAGGAATTGGTGACAGAGCGTGAGGAGTTGCTGGAAGAGGAGTACGAGGAATTGCCTGCAGAGGAGCTGAACAGGAGAGTGGAGGACTTCATTGCCAAGGTCAACATGCAGAGGAAGCTGGAAGCCAGAATGCTCATCTGATAACGATGATGAATGGTTGCAGAAAGAGAGAAAGGGGAGAAGACAAATGATTACATCTCATCATCAGAATTCCTGTACATAAAAAAGAAGGAGATCTTCTTGGCAAAGAAGATGAGCTGCTTAGCTCTTTCATTGTTCTTGCCTACTGCTGATCTCAATTAATCATCGGATCATTAATAATAAAACTATCCATAAAATGTACGACAAATGATTGGCATGTCATCATCACACAGTATCTTCCAAGAATAATTCATTTATTTCAAGGGTTTAAAAGCAGATTCTCTTCAAAATGATGGGAGTTCTTCTTGTTGCCAAACTACCATCTTGTAATGATGTAAGAAGGGGTAATGTTAAGGTGTTAATGGAGTCATTAGTTAGATTCGGCCGGGCTTAGTAGAGAATCTGTTCAAGGCGTGGGATACCATCCAATTGTGCTTTTAAATTCAGCAATCGTCCCCAAATCAAGACCGTTCATCGACTTGTGACTCTTAACTCACTTGTGGGGTCCATCCACGAACTTTAAGAACTGGCGGTCTGATGAAAATTGTAAGAAGTGATATAGTAACAAAGAAATGGAGCGGATCATTTCGACGTCTGAGAACGCCTAACGTCTCTTTTCGACGCACTCGCCACCTCTCTCTCTCTCTCTCTTGGCGTTGTGGAGGAGAGAGAGAGCCAACTATGCCACCAAATTCTCCTCCTCCTCTTCCTCCGCCGCCTAGGCCATTCTCCGAGTCGTCGACCCTCCTCCGATCATTTCCAAGAAGCGTTCTTGCGCGAAGAATCGACCTCTCTCCGAAAAATTGGAACATGAGCCTTGTCTGAAGCAAGAAGGTCTGTTTCTTCTGATTTGGAGTTGCCCTGTTGGATCCGTCTTACTTGAGTTCGTTTCAGATGGCTGGTTAGCCTCTCGGGTTGTCAACTCTGGCTTATCTCGGGGGTTTTCTCCTGTTCACGATTTTCTCTGAAACTTTTTTTGTTCGTGACCGAAGTAAATTTGGAATTTTTAATCCCGTTTCCGAACTATTTGTGTTTTTTTATCTCGATGCTTCGTGATCTTCAAGTGCTTCAACAGGAATCCCATCCTTCTGCGATGGATTTTTCTCTCCTCGATTCATTTTGCTTGTGTTTGCGATGGAAAGTTCTCTTCCTTCCTTCCTGCTGTTAATCTTTAGATTGCCAACTTTTGATGATTGCATTGCAGCTGTCACTGTACCTATATCCACTGCAAAGAAGCTCCTTTAAAGATTCTGGAAAATGGTGGCTTGCTTGGTTTGTCTTCGGAAGAATATAATAAAGTGGTTATTTTAGACGCAAGTGAACGGGAATCTACTGTTCATCACTGTGTTCGGAGCTTGTGGCGACTTTGCCAAGAAGACAAAACTTCCTGCCCTTTTCGCACTTTATTATGAAGACTGCCTTCCAGACGTCTGGTTTATGTAATTAGAATCGCACTCGAATTCTTTATGTTTTGGTCTCTCGGAAATGTGATGTATGTATATGTTATTCCGCAGCATTCAACTGAACTTGGTTATGCACGAACGAAGATGATTAGCAAGACACTTTCGTGCATAATTGACAAAAGGTGATTTGTGTCTTCTTTTTTGTTATCCTAAATCTTCTTGTACTTGATTTTGTCTTAGAATGTAATGTTTTCATTTTTATCAAGCTCATTGATTGTTGATGTCCCTTTTGCCCTCATGACTCTAGTGATCTGCTACTTTTTCCAGGGAGAATTCTGGTGAGAAGATGGAGCAGTTTCTGAAAAGATGCTTCTATCATGCAGGTCAATATCTTGCGAAGCCTGACAAGAAGCTGAAAGAACACGGGCTAGTTCTTGTATCTATAAGATGAGGATATCCTCAATTTTAGAAGTTTGACTCTGATGAAGGTACATATGATGACATTCAGCAAATGTTAATTTGTTTGGATCATCCAAAATATCTCGATTAAGCCTTTTGTATTTTTTATGTGAAAACAATGTTGAATGGTTAGAGAAATAATATTAAAATTGGAACTGATCTTGATTGAGCAACAAATGAGCCTGTCATCAGGGTGCAGCCTCACGACAAGCTCATTCACATGAAGGTCAATAACAAGATTCCTTGATTGGGAATGAGATTAGACCAAAGTCTCATTTATATCTTCTTTATGCATCAAGGTACAAGCTATCCTTGTTTTTCCGATGAAAGAGAGTACTGATTCCTAAAATGCCTAAATTCTGATCACTAACCACAGCAGTATAATATTATTCTGTTGAGCATTTTTTTTCTTGGGATATGAGTCAAAATGCCTAGGAAGTTTCATTCTAAGATTAGTATACAGTGAGCTCTTTGAAAGCAATTTATAGGCAGGGCATTAATTATCATGATCCTCATGAGAAGGCCAATGCTATTTTGATTTGTCATAAAATGCTGGCTGTTTAGATACTCCAAGGAGATACCAGATGTGCATGAGTGGCTGCTTCTTGATGCCATGGAGGTAGAATGAAGGCTGTTCATTTGTTCTGGTGAACTGGATGCTGCTTGAGAACTGTTCATGCCACTGCTCAGGAATTTTGAGGAGAATATAGCCTCAGGGCTCTACCGTTACAGGAACCATGCACCAGTAAGAGCCCATTATCTTGCAGCCAGATACAGTGTCAGTTGTAGTGACCTCAGTGCATCAGAGTAATGTTTTTGCTGCCACTTTAGCAGGAGACACACCAATAAATTAATTCAAGAGAACCACAGATAAGCAATAACATTTGGGCACTGTGTTGTTCCTCTTTAATTTTGCTGCATAAATGCACTGCCATATAGGCTTGTAGGAATCTTAAGTTTGGTAATCAGCATGACATATAGTTGGGTCTCTTCTTTGTACAGCACAGTACTGGCAACAGATTTCATGGTGGACTTCTATCAGCTCGAAGGTGTTCAACAAGTCCCGACTATTTGAAGTGCGCAACATAGATCATCATAGTTGTTGATCCATATGCATATGATCTGACAAAGTTTATACCTATTGTGACTGCTGAATTTGGTTACTGCTTGTGACAATGATACTCTGGTCAACAGATTCTACTTGGCAATGCCCTGTGGAGAGGGTGGAGGACTGCGCAAAGATGACTGCGTTGAGGACAAGCCGCGGCACAGCACCGAGACACTGTGGTGGTTCAATGCAACTTGTATGATGCCATTCTTTGTGCAGGAAGGGGTGGGTTGGAATCTGTGGTGGTGCTGCAGCAGTGTGCCAGGTGCTCCGCCTGCCAAGGCTCTGAATAAGAGAATGCTTGATGCATCTGAGGCTAAATTTCTGTTCTTCCTTCAATCCAAGCAACAGGCATCAAGCAATACTAGGAGAAGTTGCAATGGTTGCAACATTCTACACACTCGAGCCCCGGAAGCCTATCATCCATGGTGTCATATATCCTTCCCTTGGCTGAGGTGGGTCCGAATCATGAGTGTTGTGATCCTTTCTTTACTGTTCTTTCCTCGTCTTGATTCTACACTTACAACAGCTCATTTGTATTGCAAGGTTTTCATGACAAATGGTGGAGCAAAGATAAAGAATCATGTATCGAGTACCTTTTCCCTTTAATTCAGATGACACCACGAAGACAACCATGCTCATTCAAGCTCTAAATCTTCTCCCACAAAGACAAAGGAGAAGCCCGGGAAGCGTAATCAATGATTTCTCTTGTCGAGTGAGGTGAGTCTGAATCATCAGTTTTTAAATTCATTCTATGCTGTCTTTTCCTTTATCTTCTTGATTCTACATTCACAGCAATTTATGTTTCATGACAAATGTTGGAGCAAATATGAACTGTGATGAAGAAGTTCACAATGGTTTATTAGAAAGGCCTCTACAGCTGCACTGGCACATCAGGATGTCTTAGAAATCAGGCTTTTCACTAGGCAGCTAATGAAATAATAGCAACTAAAAGTATTTCCAAGGCTTGATAGCAAATGCAAGCAAGAGGAATAATTTTTGGGAAAGGAGGCATTTCAAGAAGACAAACATGTATCATATTTGTTTGTTCCAATCCATTTATAATTAGGTGATTCACCAGACAATCATGTCAGAAATCCAACAACCAACCAAACAGTTGAAAGACAAAGATCAGGCAACCTTATTTGTCCATCTCTTTTGCAAAATCAAAGAAAATGACAATCAAAAGTCAAAGGTGTGCCGGAAAAAAAAAAAGGTTATGATCTCCTCAAAGTCTTATCATCTACTTAAATTAGAGTTGCAAGCTGAGGTCATGAAGCCTCCCAAGTAGATTCATGTAATCCTATCTTTAAGTGTGTCTGCTGACCATTCTCCCTTCATTCCTTCTTTTAAATATGTCTGCTGACCATTCTCCCTTCATTCCCAATACTTTTCTTTCAAATGATATCCAGGTGAATTGTATTACTTCTGAGAACCATGAGGGGTTGATGTAGTCCTTCAGGAGGCCATATGGTGGTGTATAAGTGTATCGAGTCCCCACACATCAGATTTGTGAGAGATGATATCACCCTTCATAACAGGTTCCCATGACAGTGAGTATACATGTATTGATGTTAGGCAAGGTTGACCATAGATCATCCCTGACAGTTTTCATGGGTGATTGTAGCTGGGTATTGATGTCATTCAGAATATTATTTTTTGCAATTTATTTATAGTGTTTATCCAGTGGAATTTTGATTGCAGAGGGCCTATAAGATTGGGATCTACTGCATATTCTAGATTCAGCTGAAAGCTCCACCTGGAAGGAAGGAGCTCAAGTGTTCCCAGACTCCATGATATCCCCATTGATAAGGTCAGACAGTCCCACTCACCCCCTCTCCCCTGTTCTCAAGGATCACTAACTATTAAAATGTCTTAAAATATACTCTGATGGCGGCCTTCCAGTATTGAAGATGCACACAGGCTGCATGGTAAACAAAGAAAGAGATGTGCATTCATGTATTCCAGCCTGTAATAGTGACAGCATAGGCGGAGAGGAACCAATCCAAAGAAATGATCTGAATGGAATTTAATCCATGACATTGTCTTCTTCTGAACAGGTCAGGATAGGCTACCCAATCAGGTCAAACAGTGGATGGATCAGGCAAAGAATGACCCACCTAGTGAGAGCCAAAAAGGACGACGACATTAATACATGAGCATCTGGTTCTTCTTCTGTTTTCATCTCCTTCTCCGTTCTCTCTTTCCCTTCCCCCCCACCCCACCCCCCGCCCGCGGCGAATCCAGTGACATTCCCTCGCCAAGGCCGTTTAAAGCCCACAAAAGATTAGCATCTCTGCAATCTTTGCACCTTAAGGTTTCTGCTCGTCTTCAGCTCCATCTCTCTCGCTGCAAAATTCAATTTTTAAGCAGAAAGGAGAGACTTTTCCCCTTCATCTCCATCTCTGACAGCCCAAATTCCCAACTTTTCATCACTTTCTCTTCTTTTCTTGTACTTACCAACCTTCTTTCCATCATTGAATCCCCAGGTTTCCCCGAAGCTGCCCCAGGCACTGGTGGTGGGCTCGGCTGTCCAAGAGAGCATAGACCGGCAGGTGGTGATGGCCTCCCAACCTAACGTGGATGCCCAACTGCAAGCCACAGTAGAGAAGGGGGAGCAAAGGCGGCACCTTGCGCCGAAGCGGAGCTCCAACAAGGACCGCCACACCAAGGTTGAGGGCCGCGGTCGCCGGGTCCGTATGCCCGCCCTATGCGCTGCGCGCATCTTCCAGCTCACCCGCGAGCTCGGGCACAAGACCGACGGCGAGACCATCCAGTGGCTTCTCCAACAGGCGGAGCCCTCCATCATCGCCGCCACGGGCTCCGGATCCATCCCGGCCTTGGTCCTCACGTCGTCCTCTGCCGGCGCCAGCTCTACCCCGACTGCTTCCGCCACGGCCTCGGTCGGCCTGCACCACTACAACCTCCAAGAATTAGGGCAGAGCAGAGCTAATTGGGCGACGCCCGGCAGTCATCTTGGGCGATCCCACCCGGAATTTTGGATGACGCCGGTCGACGGGTCCAATGCTAGTTTCCTACAATCAGCAACGGCGGCAGTGCCTCTGGTGTCGAATATGCCGAGATTTGGGTTTAGCGGGCTGGAATTGCCCACTAGTGGCATCAACCCGATGACCTTCGTGCCACTGCTAGGCGGCCAGCGGCAGCCGATGCCGGGACTAGAGATCTCAGTTTCGCAACATGGGCAAGTTGGGATTTTTAAGCCTCAGCCACTGAGTCAATTCTATCAGCATATAGCGCAGGGCAGCGGGAACAACGCCGGGAGTTATCAGTTGCAGCAGCAAGAACAAGAACAACAACAGTCTCTCACCTCTGATGAAAATTCAGAGGGATCGACGCAATAGGAAACATTGGAATTTGATGAGTTCGATTTATACACTCGAAGGGAAGGCTGTCACCATCTTGAAACAAAGAGAGCTACAGTGGCTCCTATCCTCGACCTCCTCTTTGCTGTACTTCTTCTTCATGTCGTCGCAGCTAGTATCCTTGGTCTCTCGATCATTCAGGTGCAGCAGACCGGTACCGGGCAGAAGGCTGGCTATGATCCCTTGGTGAAGGTGGACAACCTGTGTCGCTGCACCATTCCGACTCCATGTTGATTGAGCCAATCTGTTTCTACGAGATCACTGTCGAGTTCCGGCGTGCATGGCACAGAGCCTTGAAGAGTATGTCTCCTGCAACTGAGTCACTGGTGATAGAACCAGAACGGCTTACAAGTGTGCAGGGTAAGAGCAGCTCGATCTAATTTGGATAATTGGGACTGTATTGAAGTGCATGGCCGGATGGGAGAATTATGTTTCTGAGAATAGTATGCCTGAAGGATTCTGAGAGTCTCCTTCCAAGCTTTTGATTAGAGTTTTCATTTATAAGCAGAACATGTCGTTGACTTCTCTTCAAGTACATGAACACAGACAGGCTCTCCTAATCTGTCATTTTAAACATCGTGGATGACTTATATTTTGTCGATATCTATGAAAGATTTGAATTAGGCAATTAGCAGTAGATAAGCGGATCTAATAATAGATGTTAAGGATATTTGTATGGTAATAAAAGTTAAGGGGCAAATTCGTTATTTCGAAATTTTACGAGGGATAGATACGTAAAATTAAAGGAAATTTCCAAGCCTTTTAATTAATGGGATCAAACCTTCTCCGTCTGATCTTCATCGAACGGACGAAGATGCATCGAAGCCCACCGTCGGTGTATCATCGCCATCTATATATAGCAGTTCCTCTGATCTCCCCCGACAAATAATACCAAATCAACATCGACTCCTCTTATCTCTTCATCCCTAAGAGCGAGAGCGAGGGAGAGATATGGCGGGCCTCGCAGGCGTTGGGCTCTCGTGGAGGTCATCGACCCCGTCTCTCGTCCCGCTGACGTCCACGAAGCCGTCGTGCGCGGGTCGCCGCGTTTCCATCGCCGTGCGGAACGCCATCTCCGTCGAGGGGAAGAGCTACACGCTCCAGAAATCCGAGGAGATCTTTAACGCCGCCAAGGTCCTCTCTTTACTCCCCTGTCCGTTTAAAAACGGGGATTTTAGATCTCCCCATGTTCCCTTTCTCCTCTTTGACTTCAGCCACGATTTTGCTGAAATAGAACGCGTTTACCTTAAGATATTGATTCCACTTTTTGTATTGCCACTCCCCAAGTTCAATTCGTACATTGATTTATGATTAGATGAGCTTTTGGCCATTTTTTGACCACGAATTAGTGGATTTGAAGAATATGATTAAATGGACTCTGGGTGTCATTGCTGTGGCGACTTAACTGATTTCGTCCTGAGGATTTTATACTTCAGTTGAGTGAGATATTGGTTTTTGCAATTTATATTCTGACGGCAATTTCTGAAAGCCATAATTCATTATGATGGCTTGATGTAAAATCACTTGGACACACTGTCCCCATGCTAGGCTCTTAGTTCTCCAGATTACTTCATGAAGCATGAGTAAATGCTTAGGAAATTCAAGGCACTTGCAGGTTAAGAGTTCATAGCTTTATTTTTGTCACGATTGCTCATGATTTTAATTGGATATTTACCTGAGGCCTTAGTATGAAATATATGATAACTAGAGTTTTGTTATATACATAGTTGAAACCTTACTCCACCGACAGCCTTAACAACTAAGGAGTGTTCTCTTAGACTCTAGGGATATCTATATATTAGTTGTTTCAGCTTACTTAAATTAGTATGAAGTTCTCAATGATAACAAAATTGGTTGAATTTTGATACCAGAATATCACATACCATAAGAGACTTTTTGCTTGTTTTAATTTGAAGTACCTGATCATTATGTACTGTCACATATGATATTCTTCCTAAATTATAGCATAATGTTACTCCACTGCTTAGTTATAAGTAAGCTCATGCCATTTCTTGAACAACAAAACTATACAACATGTTTAGGGTTTTTTTTTCCAAACCAAAACAGGTTCTGGTCCTTATCTAGATCATTTATATAAACAAGATTACTTTGAATACGAGAGAGAGAGAGAGAGAGAGAGAGAGTGAGAGATGCCACTTTGATATCATCATACCTTATAGAAACAAAGGCCTTCTGATATTAACTACAATTGGATGGTAATGATCTGGAATTTATTATGATGTGTACTAATTTACCATAAGTGATCTTGTAGCAATCTTGTGTAGCTGTTGTCCTGGTTTAGAGAAAATATGTGTTTGTAATCCTGTTCTTTATGTCTGTAATTACATGAAGCACTTATTCATCAGTATAGTCCCCATACTCGGTCCTTGTATAACTTTGAGTAGGATATGAACTAATTTTGTAATAATATTATTTGATCTCTTTGTGTCATGTTCTTGTTTTTAAGGTATTATGCCTTATTTGAATTTCTTTCCTCTATTTTTTTGCAACAAGGCTTAAAACACATTTTAATAGCTTAATGTTAGCCAAATGGTTAGAAGGATCACTGTTCGAGAGAAAATTTTATATTATTCTTAAGAAACTACATCAATCTTTTGTCAAGTTGAGTCAGCAATTGCAGACATACTACTGTATGATTTTCAATTTTGATGACATACTTTTACTGCATGTACCAATCTATTAAAGGATGGTGGGAAAATTGTTGTGGTTTTTTTATTATCTTTTTATAGTCTAGAAATAGTGTTGTGTATGTGCTCCTCTGCTTAGACAGAATTGGATCTGCAATGAAGCTTTTCTTTGGCAAATATAAGTTAAAAGTGTTTAATACGTAATCATAGGGAGTTGTTGATGTTCCTTTTCATCACTGATATGCTGACAAACTGACAATATTATTTGCTTACAATAGGAAATGTTTTATTTCTTAAAGCTCCAGACAAGAATTTCTGTTGGTTTTGCAGTTAACTGATGAAAGGTTTTCTTTTTTCTGTCAAGGAATTGATGCCTGGAGGTGTAAATTCTCCTGTTCGAGCCTTCAAATCAGTTGGTGGTCAGCCAATAGTTTTTGATTCTGTTAAAGGTTCTCACATGTGGGATGTTGATGGTAACGAATACATTGACTATGTTGGTTCATGGGGTCCTGCTATCATTGGGCATGCTGATGAGAAGGTACCTCTTTCGTTCACTATACTTCTCAATAACTTTTGGACCTCCAAATTTCATGCCCTTCCAAAATAGTATCTGCAGAATGACAGGGCTCTTGTACATGCTTTTCATGTCTTACTAGAAGCTATAGTCATCCCAACCCAATTTTTAATAACCTACATAACATGATCGATTCTTACAAAGGCAGCATGTTTCAGATGAGGAAATGAGCAAATATCAACAGCATATTATCATATAATGCACATTTAAACTATGTTGATCCTAAAAGCATCGTATGTTCTTATGATTCTTTCTTTTCAGGTGAATGCTGCCTTGATTGAGGCCCTGAAAAAAGGCACAAGCTTTGGTGCTCCCTGTGTGTTAGAGAATGTATTGGCGGAGATGGTCATCTCAGCAGTGCCGAGTATTGAAATGGTTCGCTTTGTAAATTCAGGTACAGAAGCTTGCATGGGTGTTCTCCGCCTTGCACGTGCATTTACTGGCCGACCAAAGATCATCAAGTTTGAAGGCTGTTATCATGGGCATGCTGATCCATACCTTGTCAAGGCTGGCAGTGGGGTTGCCACTCTTGGCCTTCCTGACTCCCCGGGCGTTCCAAAGGGAGCCACCATAGATACTCTAACCTCACCTTACAATGATCTTGAAACCATAAAGAGTCTATTTGACACCCATAAAGGTGAGATTGCTGCTGTTATCCTCGAACCAGTTGTTGGGAATGCTGGCTTCATCACACCAAAACCTGACTTCTTGAATGGCCTCCGTGAAATCACAAAGCAAGATGGTGCTCTCCTCATATTTGATGAGGTGATGACTGGGTTCCGTCTGGCTTATGGTGGGGCTCAAGAATATTTTGGCATTACACCTGATCTAACCACACTTGGAAAAGTCATTGGGGGTGGCCTTCCTGTTGGTGCTTATGGTGGTAGGAAAGACATCATGCAGATGGTTGCACCTGCAGGACCAATGTACCAGGCAGGCACCCTCAGCGGGAATCCATTGGCAATGACTGCTGGCATTCACACTCTTAGAAGGTTGATGGAGCCCGGGTCTTATGATTACCTAGAGAAAATCTCCTCTGATCTTGTTAATGGTATTTTGGATGCTGGAAAGAGAGCCGGTCATGAGATGTGTGGTGGGTCTATCCGTGGAATGTTTGGATTCTTTTTTACAGAGGGACCGGTTTACAATTTCCAGGATGCAAAAATGAGTGACACTGCAAAATTTGCAAGGTTTTATAGGGGAATGTTGGAGGAAGGTGTGTATCTAGCTCCCTCACAGTTCGAGGCGGGATTCACAAGCTTGGCACATACATCTAAAGATATCGACCAAACAGTCGAGGCTGCTGAGAGGGTTTTTCGAAGGATTTAAAACAAAAACTGATCTATCTGTTAGTTGCTAGAATTGCTTGCTTCCATTGGGTCATCTTCTTTAACATGTTTGTAGTCAGAGTTAAATGCATTTGTTGTTGTGGAGTCTGGTCACATGAGACTGCACTTGTTTCGAGTTCTGATCCTTTTCCTTCTCGGGTTGAATTTTGTAATATTTATAATGATTCAGTATCTTCATGATTTCTGGGTGAAATGTTAAAAGCCAGTGAATGGTACTCCAAGTTAAGCCACTACAGGGCACCACCAAATCCTTGCACAGCCACCCAAAAGCTGGGGTCCACTCACCATAAGCCTCACCCTTGTGCAGTAAACACTCCAAACCCTAACCCTAAAAGGATGAAAGAGAAGGACAATGGTAGATGAGCCGGCATCTGCAGCTCATTTGCATCAGCCTCATAAATTTGCAACAAACAATTTTGAAGTCTGATAACCAAAAGAGATGGGAGAGAAGAAAAGGTTTCTGTTTTGCGTCTTAAATAAGTGTAGCTACCATCCAAACCTCATTCACTGCAAATAATAATAATAATAATAATAATTCATTGACAAAGCCTTTTGCCTAATATTGCTCATGCAAAACATCATTACTGCAGAGAACACACTTTCCTTACTGTGATGTAGGATGAAAGGGATAATCAACCAATGAGCTTAGTATGATATATGACACTCAAACCACCACCACCACCATGGGAGCCTCCTCCTCCTCCTCCTCCTCCGCCTCATGAGAGCAGCATGTGCTATCAGACATCAACATGGTTCACCTCATTCTCCTCATGAGGAGCTGCCATGCCTTCCACCTTTTCCTCACCAGTATCCGCCTCCTTCCGGTCTCCATTCTCTGCTTTCTCTTCATCGTTCACCTCTGGCGTCTTCCAATCGATCGGATATACCTCCACGCCGAGCATCGAGATCGATATGATGTGCTCCGGCAGCCTGGGCTCGACAGCGGTGGGCTTCATGCACTTGAAAGCTAGGTAGAGTCCCATTTGCAGGAGCCCAAACGCGAATCCCAGAACGTTCGGTAGCTAATCAAGCAAGAAGCATATAAAGGAGATCAGAGAGTTTGTACTGTGCTCGATAGAATCGAGATGCTTTGGTAATTTACCGCAACGAATTTGTCCTTGGTTAAACAACCATATGCGAACCAGACGATTGAGCTCAATGTGAGGAAGAATGACAACATGAAGGGCATGAACTCCACGCTCTTCGTTCGTATCACAAGCCTCTGAGCAACAAATGAATGCATCCTTAGACTCTCTCTCTCTCTCTCTCACTTGAAAAGCTTAACCATGCATCTGAAGATTCTATACTTACGATGATACTTAGGGGAGCCACAAAGACGCTCACGGAGAAGCACATGCAGATCCATCCGAGAACACGAACTCTTTTGAGGCCGTCCGGCAGCAGGAGAGTCAACAGAAGAATGGATCCGAACATGCCGACGTTCAAAACCAGAACCAGTTTTGCAGTAAGTATCTTGCGATCCAAACAAAGGAAGATCAAGCATTAGGGCAAATGGTTAATGAGAGTTGAAGATGATAGAGCCTCGTTTCGTGTACCTTTGCCAACTTCGGCGCATACGTGAAGTATAATACTACGTATACGGACTCGATGACACACCCAAATGAGTTGATGGTGATAAGAAGGAAAGCATCGGTCTTGAGGAATGCATACAAGACCCATAACATGGCACTGAAGAGAGCCACCACATAAGGCACTGACTGAAACCCTTCGGTAGATTTCCTTCTGTACACTCTGTAGAACGTTGGCCTGCCATTATGAGTTGGTAGATCAGCGGAAATCTTGCGAAAGGCAAGAAGATGAGACAGAGAAAGGAAAACACTGAGAGGATCCTTACAGCGGAGCAAGATACACCATGAATGAGATGATGTTACCTGTTGATCCAAAACAAGATGAGAAAAAGCTGGATTAGAAATCTCATCATAACCCATCAAACGTGAAATATCGAGGGAGGAATAAGCTACAAGATGAAGTGCTCCGATATCATTAGCTCGACCAAACATGAAGAAAGCAGCAAGTACAAAACCTAAGACAGAAAAGGAAAGAGAAAGCCATGGAAGAGGGTGAAAGTGAGGTCTCAGCGTCGATACCCAGGATGCCAAAGGTGAATGCCCAAGGGTGGTCCAAGGAGAGCCCCGCCATCTCTTTCTTCCTCCTCTTTCAAGAATAATACGAGTCGATCACTCAACGGAAGGAACAAATCAAGCAAGCAAGCTTTGTCCTCCACCCAAGCACTCTTCCTCCTCCAAGCGCTCGTGACGGATCACGAGGAGGCTCCCTGACCTCCTCCGAGGTCATGCGGCAGTGGTGATGGCACGAGTAGATGTGAGTTCGGAGCCCATTTTATAGGAGAGGAGGGAGGAGCGATCGGTGAGCACATCTTCATTTGGTTAACATGAGGGTTCGATGGCTTACTCCACAATCCACTCGGAGAGAGAGAGAGAGAGAGAGAGAGAGAGAGAGAGAGAGAGAGAGAGAGAGAGAGAGAGAGAGAGAGAGAGAGAGATCCAAATCGACGCACCAAACACACAAATCAAAATCGAGGCTCAGGCGGCTTCATGTTGGAGCTTGCACTTACGTTACACTCGATGAGTGTCCTTTTCATGTGATTCCATGCACACCGCCCTTCGCAGTTATCAGTTCATCGGCACCCATCCCTCCTTCCCTTGGCATGCACACACACACACACACCAAAAGGACCGGACTTCTCTCCATGAATTCAGAACTCCGCCACCTTTGCTTCCCCCAATTTTCCTCTCTTTCTGATTCTTGGACATTCTAATTTTCTTTTTCCAGTCAATTAGTAGCATTTTTAGAACCCCATTGTTCGACATATACGCTCCCAAAAATTCATATTCGCCTCTGTAGGTGCCTATCCATATGTGTATCATCCCAAGGAGCACACGTAAACATTCCATCGCAATACATCTACAGTGTTGATTTTTTTCACCTCGTTGATTCGTAAACAGTGTTGATTTCGTTTGCGAATGCGTATGCGTCGTTTTGTTTCTGGTGGAGTTCCCTGCGGCTATGCCGTTCGCATACGCGAATGGCTTTCTTGCTTTCCAAGCGTTACTCTGAGACGTCACAAAAGGCAAGCGGGAGACATAAGCAAACACTTGTTTCCTTTTGCTCTCTCTCTCTCTCTCTCTCTCTCTGCTGCTGCATCGGTTTGCTGAACCTGAAAGCTAGCGAAAAATATGGAACTTAGAAGACCAGCTTGGTTTAGTTCATAGGCTTATCTATAGCTTCAGAGGTGGAGATCTTTTGGCATGCACATTGCGTTAAGCTGATACCAAGCTTTGTGATCCTTCATTTTTGGTGAAAACTACATGGTCAATTCTCTAAAATTATCTCTCTCTCTTCTTCTTTAGAAAAGTGTTTTCGTTTTCATAATTCTCGAATAATGTCATCATTCTTAGCTAATACCTCCAATACCTTCAATTATCTCTTTTCTTACTAATCGATCCGTAGGATGAACTGATTTAATTATAATATTTTGATACGATATTTTTTATAATACCAAAAAAACACGGCCGATATACAAAAGAAAAGTAAATGCAAAGAGTTTTTTTTTTCGATGATTCACCCATGCATTTGAGTAAAAAGAAAATATTAGAAAGAAAATTCAGCACACTTTTCTGTGATAAGCATCTCAATGCGATCATGGCCCATTAAACCTTATCCTTGTTGTGTGTCCAATTCCAATCCCAATCCTTTTGCCATGTTAGTGTTATCCTAGCGCCATGAAGGAACTCTGTTGGCTTATCATTGGCTGCCCATCAACAGATGCTTCCATGATTACACACTCTGTTCGGCCATAAACAATTACTGCTTGTCTTCTACTTCAACAACTCTCTGTGATCGATCGTCTTCACATCAGAAGATGCAATTCCATTCGATTATCGCTTTATATATCGATCCTTGTGGGATTTGCAGCAGAAGTTTCAGTAGCCACTAATACCAAACACGCTTAGTGCAGACATCTTCCTCTGTTTCCCTTCTCGTCCGCTGGGGACGTGCCGACCAGTTCAAGTAATCCGGTTTTGCTATTATAGCTTCTTCAACCTCTATGGTTTCCTTGTTCTTCGATAAGATGAACAACTAACTGATTCAAAGAACATTTGCAGCTTTTTATCTTGCTACATTCAGAAGGGTAGCATTCTATCTCTGACTCGAAACAGGGTGGACAGCTGCCAACCACTGCAATGAATCATTCGATCAGCTTCGATCCATGGCGGGAAAACTTGCATTTGTGTGTGCAGTTTTGGTACTATAAAAGCATGCGATTAGGTGGTACAACCTCAACAAGAATGGAGGACAATTAAGAACATCCAGTACATGTCCTTCTGACATCAACCAGAAGCTGAACGTTCCAAATCTCAAATAGATACATACATATATCAGAGTGATACAGACAAGCCTTAGATAGCTTAATTTACCTGTACTTTTGCCTAACTCAGTATACTAACTGCTCGAGTGGTCTTCTTTTGTTGATCCCATTCTCCCATTCTGATCTACGCTTGAATACTAACTCTGGGGTCTTGAGACTTTTGTTTTTCCATGTAAATCTCTACAAAGCCAATTAGCACAGCTCCAGAGAAGAAAAGACTTGTGACTCAGGCCAGAATGAAAGAGAAATATATATATATGTGATGGAATACTTAGGACTAGGGTTTGAGACCATTAGTTTCTTCACAATGAAGTAAAAAAATGCAAGAGGTGTTATAAATCATTAAGCCAGATTTTTGTTATCCAAATTAGGGGTTGATTCGGATACAAATGATGTCTTTTTTTGGATTGACTCCAAATTGTACTGAGCCCTACGAAACAACTTTGGGTTATTCTTGATAATACTTTTATGATACTTAAGTTAGTCGTTGATTCTCAAGATTTGATTAGCTTTCTAATAGTTACGAACATTTTATAATAGACTCTAAATATTGTTATCTTCGCATGAGTTATAAAGAAGGTGATATGCTTTTTTCAGACTTAATTACAGTGTATTGAATCCGAGACATAATAAATGTTTTTTTTTTAGTCATATGTTGTTAATCATGTGGTACTGAGGTGTCTATCATTTGATGGTAAGGTGATAATCGCTTAGCACCAAGTGTCGATCACGTCATTATTTTCATATTAAAAACTAAGATTAGTTCTTAACATATCATACAAAATAAAATTAAAATAACAATATAAGAAAAAGAAAAAAAAGGGAAGGGTTGTGCAACATATGGAGTCCACTATACACTATAGACTAAGCAAAGTAAACAAACTTGTCATTCAGAATATGCATCAAATATGAGATCCAATTATAAACATAAAAAAAAAATAATTTATGCTGATGATAGGGCCACATGATGTAATGGGTCGGCCCAATTTGCAGTAGCGGTCCACCAACATGCCAACGGTTAAACCGTTCATATGACGTCTCAATCTCCAACTGCCGCCCGTATTACCACAGTGTAGTTACAGCCTGTGTTACCGTTTCTGAAACCGTTTCCCGACCGAAACACACCTGCGGAAGAAAAATCCCACCTTTGTCCTCTCCGCAAATCCCTCCCCTCCTCCATTCAAATCCCTCCCCAATCCAATCTCCCATCACCTCTTCACCCCTCTCTCTCTCTCTCTTTCTCTTTCTCTCTTTCACATCTGATCGCCCTCGCTTCTCTCCCCCTCTCTGCCCACCCTCCTCGATGGGCTGCACCCAATCCCGGCTCGAACCGGACGAGGAGGTCCGCTCCAATCTCCAGCCGCGGGCCCCCGGCCGCCGCCGTATCCAGGACATCCGCCTACGCCGGAGGCCGCGGGACCGCAAGGGTAGCTTGATCTCCTCCGCCGAGGTCCTCCCGGAGAGCTCCGAGGCAGCGGACGACTTGCCCATGCCGGCGCGGGGAACCACCGCTGGTCATCCTACCTCCAGCGCCCCACTGCCATCGTCCGCGGAGGGCAAGAAGAAGGCCGGATTAGGGCCGCGGCTTGGAGAGGGAGGGAAAGGGAAAGACGGTGCGAAGGTTGATGAAGGGGAAGAGGCGCCGGGATCACCGAGCTTTAGGTTTTATTTCGATGAACCGTTGATCGACCAAGACTCGGCCGTGACCGCAGGCGAGGGGATAGACCAAGGTATTGTCTTCCTCAATCTCTCTCTTTCTCTCTCTCCTTTTTCTTTGCGTTATAAATAGGAGATCAAATATGGATTAGAAGTCATAAATATTACATCTTTGTTTGGTTGAACTTTATAACGATGATTCTTTAAGATCAAGAATAGTGAGAAACTTCTGCATTGTCTTTTTTTGTTGATGTCTTGGATACATTTATATATAATGCATAATTATCTGGAAATATAATGGATCTTTCTATAAAGAGCTTCATGGGGAATGCATTTCCATGATATTGGACTCGAAAAATGTGAGAATTTGATTACATGGTTAATTCTGTCTTATCATTTGCAAAAAAAGGCATTGTAAAACTACCGAGGTGGATTGCACAGTGGCTTTTCTCTGTTTTCACATGTTTCCATAAGCTATTTTATGATTTTTCTTTTTTTATTTTTGGTGTTTCTTGAAGCTATTTTAATGTCACATTATGCTTGGATTTTCTTTTTCTCCAAGAACATTTAGGAACGACTGCTTGTCCATAACTAAGTCAACCACAAAATATGGCAGACGAGTAGTCTAATAGCTTCATTTCTTATTGGTTTATATAATTGCCTTTTGTGTGTGTGTCTCTCTTGAATGAATGAATGAATTCATTATGGTCCTTAGCAAGTTAGATGCATTATAAATTTCATGAATTTATGACTCCATATCATTACAGTAAGTTGCATTTTCTTTATGCTATAAAGATGCCTTATCTAACATATAGCCATGTCGATACCTAACTAGCAACTCTGGCTAGAACAGTGTCCTGTAAGAATTTCTTGATTTGAGATCATCTTTGAAATGATTGACAACTAGCTTCTATTAGTGATGTTTGTGAGTGACTCCCAAAAGTGATGCACATTTCTTTTTCTCTTTTGGCTTTTGGCTTCTCAAATTTCAAAAAGCAGGGAAGATTGATGAGAAGAAAGAAGATAGTTTGCAGCCAAGGGATGATGCCATCAAATCCTCGAGTATGAGCCAGGTATACTGCTAATTTTAATAGCAATGTCATCATGGACAAGTCCTCAAACTTCGTTCATGGAATGGAACAGTGCCTCAGTAGAAATTCTGTGAAATGTGTGAATCTCAGATGAACCTTTGAAAGCTTTTGATTTATTTAAAATGCTTGTTATTGGTGATTTTTGTTACATTTCTTTATCGTTCCGATCTCCAGTCATATCCTCTATTAGACTATGGTTTGAAGAAATAGATTTAGATGAGTTACTCTTTGGACCCTAAGAGCACATTTGCTTGCATCAACAGGAACCTGAGAGCAAATCATCCAAGAAGGACAAAGGAAACAGATTTAAGGCTTTGTCAAAGGGATCCAGTGTTGTATATAATCAGTTGATGAATCGATGAGTATGAAAGTCCATCTTGTGTAGGACAGTCTCTACCAAAGCAACACTTGTATATTGTGCCTTGTAACAAATGAAGTTCAGCACCTTGTTCTTATGACTTTGGATGTGTTGTCCAAGTTCCAGTATAATTAAATACCTAAATTGTTCAAGTGCTTGGGATCATGTTCAAAATAAATCTTTTACTTTTTCAAAGAAAATATGTTTCTAGTACGCATCGAAACCGATCAGAACTGGGCTGGGTTGGGTCAATGTGGGCCGATATGATCAAGCCCAGTCATACTATCTGTGATGGGCCATAATAGTGATGCACATCCATTCATTCTAGTCCACAAGCAGGTGAGGAGGGTATAATATCCATCACAATGATGCAAGCCTACATTATAAGAAGATACATAAACACAAAGCCAAAACATGAGCATCTAGATGAACTGTGTAACATATTAATCATATCTCTTTGTTTCAGCAGGGGGGCTCTACCAACATCCTCAGTGTAAATTGGACATGAACAGTGGAATGGTAAGAAGGGGAGTTTTACTGAGACAGCCACTTATTTGACAGATCCAAAAACTTCCAGTTCTTTTCCTCTAGTCCTATGTACTTTGCTACTCCTGTTGAGCTCCACCAGTCTCCTCAAAGCAAGTGAAGTGGCCAATTTTTGGGTCCCCTCTTTGCTTGTTCTTCTGGCAGCGCTTTTACCAGCATTCACAATGGCATCTGGTAATCCATTCAATGTATTGCGAGAATCTTCCATTGATTCAAAGATTGATGAAGCAAAGGATGCATCAAATGCTGTGAAAGATGATGGCCCCTTGTACGAGTCATTCAATGGGATCCCTACAGCTCCATCCTGGTGAGGTGGCGGGAACTTCTCGCTTTTGCTTGTGACGTTTATGCGAGTCATCAGCCTCATTCTCTGTTAATTAGCAAGAGAAAATGAATAGGGACTAGAGTCGATGGCTCAAAGATAGATCGATAAATGCATATGTAAATAGAGAGAAGAACTAATGACTGATTCCAGAATACGATGCTCAGATACATTTCTGAATCTCAACTCCAAATTATGATTCTTAGTCTCTTTTGGCCTATCAGCAAGTGGTAGAAATCGAAACCGTACTTAGGTTGTCTAAACTCCAGAATTTTCTTCAGGAACTTATTCCAAGAGTTCTAATTCCACAGAACTCTTTGTTCGTCGGCATGCTATGCTATTCATGATTTAACCGTAAATCGGGAACAAATTATTCAAAGATCCAACTCCCAAATTGATTCACAAATAAAAAGATATATGTAGAACAATCCTTTCATATGTTTTTTCCTGGTTCCATTATTAGTCATAGCTGCACTTTTCCTTCTTATATTTAATTGTTTGGGGAACCCTTCTTAGAAGAAGTCTTCATTCTGACTCCAAGTCTGCATTCAGGTTGTTCAAAATTAAAGGGAACAATCCATGAAGTCTATTTTCTCTGCTAAATATACAATCTGTACAGTTATCATTTTCTTGTGGAATTGGACATAGTCGTAACGTCAACGTCAACATTTTGATAATTTGATCTAGAAGATAGTTGACATTCTAACCTCTGCTTGATCTTTTCCACCCAGGTTTAATATAATTAAGAACCAAATGATGCAGATTCTATTTGATGATTGAGAAGTTATATGGAAAAGAACACAGAATGTATAGAGACATACTTCCAAGTTGACTTGCAGCTCTGCATTGGCTTCTGGAGCTGGGACTGCCCTTCTGCGGCGATTATGAGCACGGGGCTTTGTTGCTTCAGCATTGCCTTTCCTACCCGCAGCACTCGGCCTTCAGAGGAGAAAAAAGTAGAAATCAGGACTTGGCCATCAGATGGAGAACAGTTCATGGAGGTTTTGGTGAGAGGAGAAGAATTCACCTTCTGGCCTTCTCATCCCTTAGTTTTGCATCCATTTCTTTGCTTGGGGGATACTGAGGCAAGCTTGACGGCTCACATGCATAAGGCTCAGTGGCGAAGAACTGCATCAACAGAAAAGCTAATTGTTCATCCACAAACATGCCTAGCTAACACTCGTTACTCAGAAACCAGCAAGCCATTTTTATGAATCTCCATCAATGATTGTTTGATTTGCTAGGAATCCAAGAAAAATGGAAAATGGGTACTCACTTCGCTGTTCAAAGCAGCAGTAGCTGTGCCCCTGTCGGCTGGCTCAATCGAAAGGAGTGAGTCGATGAGAGAGAGGGAAGAAGGTGGAAAATCCTTGAAGGTTTCTCCGATGCAACGCTTGTAGTTTTGTTTTGGCTTAACAATGGTAGCATGCGGCAATTTTGACTTTTTCCAGTACTTTTCCGAAGGTGATCCACACAGCTTAAAGATTTTGTGCAGCTGCTCCACCTACACGAAGAAGACAATGGTTGTGGCATCTTAACTGAGGAACTTAAAGAGTAATACCATGGAGCTACCTCTGTTCTTCCAGGCAAGATGGGCTTCCCCAGTAACAACTCTGCCAGAATGCAGCCTGCACTCCACAGATCGACACCAACACCATAGTATGTGGCACCGAGCAGGAGTTCCGGAGCACGATACCACAAGGTGACCACTCGACTGGTCATGGGCACTCTTCTGTCAGGATCGAAGGTGGAAGCAAGTCCAAAGTCAGCTATCTTGAGTGTCCCTTCGTTGTCCAGAAGCAGATTTGAGCCCTTGATGTCGCGGTGCAGAACTCCTCGGCTGTGGCAATGCTCGAGACCGGAGAGTAATTGCTTCATGTAGCATTTCACCTGCGGTAAATCACAGGAGATCAAGATGTCTGTAACATGGTGTCTCTGTACGTTACAGGAGGGAAAAGGGTATGGTAATAGAACAGTGAGATGGTTGAACAGAGCTTAGCGGAAAGAAACAGAGCCCTTTAATTCCGAATGAATGGAAAAGGAAGCAACTTTGTGGTCTAAGAAAAGGGGTAAAGGAGACTCCCGATGGTGACCTGGGGCTCCGTAAAGTGGACGCCGGGGGCAGCGGCGAGGCCGGCGAGGTCGTGCTCCATGTACTCGAAGATGAGGTAGAGGGCGGAGGAGACGCGGGAAATGGCGAGGCCTTCTAGCCGGATGACGTTGGGGTGGTCGAGCCGGCGGAGCACCGTTATCTCCCTCGCCATGAACCGCACGCTCTCCGGCTCCACCGCGTCGAACCGCACCTTCTTCAGCGCCACCACCCGGCCGGTCTCCACGTCCCGCGCCTTGTACACGTTGCTATACGTCCCCGACCCGATCTGAAACCCCGCGCCAACACCGAGGTCGAAGCTTTCCTCAACACAACGCGCCAAAGGTTCGATCTTTACAACGGGGAAGGGAGGAGGAACCGTACCTTGGCGAGCTTCTGGAAGCAGTCAGCTCGGCGGGGCGTCCATCCACGGATGGCGTCGCCAGCGACTGCGACGAGCCAGGCGGGCCAGCCGGAGGCGTCGGAAGGGGGGGCAGAGGGGATGCGGGGGCGGTCATGGGGCGGCGGAGGGCGCTCTTTCTCGGCGGCGACGGCGGGGGCCTGGCGCTTGCTGACGACGCAGCCCATGGGTGACCACTTACATGGAGGATGACGGGAAGTAGTTCTCTGGTATCACAGAGCTGAGGCGTGGGCACTACACCACCGGTGGCCGAAGAGAGAGATAGAGAGAGAGACGGCAGCCGGCTTACAGGGAACCAAAACGAAGAATATTGCGGGATTGACACTGGCCGAAGCCAAAATAAAAGCGATAAGGCTTTTTAGGATATCTGCTACATGAAAGAGAAGAACGCAGGTTGTGGAATCAGTCAAGTCATAGTTTTAGACCGAAAAAAACACCCAATAAAAGAAGAAGAAGAAGAAGAAGAAGAGTCAAAAGTCAATTTCAAGGATGGAAACAAAATTCAAGTAAACACCAAAAGATTATTTCCTTTATTCCTTTGATTTCCCTTCAAATACCACAACGTACATGCTACTGCATGAATACCACTGGAGTCGAGGCAAGGGTAGATTCGTAGATCTATTGTAGAGCAGGGATAATTAGTCGACGCCTTTTCATACTGCAAAAACACTGTTACCGCGGACGGGAATGAAGTCAACGGCACCGAGATCGTGCACAACTCGGACGGGAGGAACGCTAGCTTACACTTCGTATCAGAGCCCGCCACGTGTCGAGCGCTTTAAATGCCCCCTGTCCATCGCATTCATTCCCCCACCCGCTTCCCCAACTGTCCCCCTTCCTCTTCTCCCCATCCCGTGTCTTGGCCCCCCCCAGCAAACAGCAAATCTCAACATTCTTATTTTAACGATATATATTTGCTATAAATATTGGGTTTAATTTTAAATCTTGCATGACATGAGCCCGAAGCTGCCTTTTTGTTGAAGATAGCTCTATCTTTGAATTCCATGATCGTATGGATGGGAAGGGTTTTTTCGAGAGAGAAGAATCCATGGAGATGCAAGTCGGTGGGACCAATGTGCCTCAACTTCAACTGCAAGCATGAATGCTGCCTTGGTATTCATCATCGGTGACATCCAATGCACTCATGCGTACCACAGAGTAGAGAGTAAATGAATGCAAGAAGAAATATCACGAGAAAATGACATCCCAAATGGCAGTGGTTTTGACACATAAGAAGAAATCCCAACTGGTTTGAGCTAAGCTTACAACCCAAGCTGCAGTCTTGTCCTATTGGTTGGTGCTGGTTCCATTCTTTTCTTCCTTTTTGAATACCTCTGTAGGCAGAGAGAGTCCTGTGGAGAAGGTGTTATCCTTGTATTTTGTACATTATCCTTTGATAAACTCAAGTCATAAATTTAGATTCATTTGTCTGTCTACAAATGGCTGTGGCTCAGAGCACTTGGTGGAGCAGGACACAGAAATATGCACCAGACAACAATTTGGAAAAGCTCATTCGATTGGAGCACAAGGCATGGGATTCACCATCTAAAAGTCAGCTCAATAATCAAAGTTCTGCAGTTCATAAGCCATGCAACAAAGCAATCGGTCAAGAGCTAATAGAAAGCATCATTTCTCGAGTCATCTGTACATGTATGTATTCTATGATATGATATGTCTGTGGTATTGAGAGTCCTTGTCATCAAATGTTCATATTTGAAGAGTTCTATTAAGATATCACAAAGAATCCCTTTCATGAGAGTTGAGCTGTCAATAGTCTCAGTAGAATGCTTCGCTTCTGCATAAACTAAACCCAGACATGGCATTTTGTGATGTTCTTCAGCTCATTGTTTCTTTCACAAGTAGTGTCAAAACAAGGTGGTGGAAAGCCAGTGATTTAGACCTTTAGATTTTAAATTTCATGTGGTTTACCTATATTTTTTCCTACTCATCTTTCTAACAATTGCAACTAGTTGCCATTGGTCAGATATAATATTAATGGAAAATCCTTTTTTAATTTCCTACTCTTAATCTCGGTAACTTTTAGAAGATTGTCCTAATGAGTATGCAATTTGTTGTTTCTGTAGAAACCAAGAAAAGCATGCAATCTGTTGGCTCTGTTTGTTGGATAGCTTCAAATGTTGATCAGCATGCTTACAAGGCATGCACAAACTAAGAATGGATATGTTCCTTTGTTTAAGCAGTACTCTTTGGGTGCTGATGGTTGAGATTGCTGTCTTATCGATGTGTATCCAAGGCTCTATTTCTATTCTATTTCAGACAACAAAGTTTGGCATGCCAAAGAAATGCTTGATTTCTGAAGTTTTTCCTGTCAATAATGGTATCTGGCAGCAAGTTTGTATTTGAATGCAATTATGGCTGTTCTTTGATTCCAGGTGTTTAGCTTTGCTAGTTGATACATTCACTTAGAACCACTTGCAAGCCCTGGATATTTGCTGTATGGCCTTTCAAACAATGAACAATGTGAGGGCTGGCAGATGCAGGGTTAAATCATGCCACATCATGGTGAAGCCATTAACATGGAAAGAAATGGCAATTTGATCAGTTGTGCATGCTAAAGGAGATTTCGAAACATCAATTTTGTCCAAGAAAGTGTTTTATATCATCAAGGATATAAAGAAGCTCTTGAAAGTTGCACCTTTACATGCCCTCTTCTTTGCCATCTTTTCCCCTCTCCTTTCTTCCTACTTGCTTTCTGGTGTTGACCAATGACAACAAGATCCAGTGACTCCTAATGCATTGAAGCAAGAGAGGATGGCCAATGTGGTTACCTTTCTGGTTAGTGGGTCCCACTTTCCCTCAAATAGGAGAATCTAGAGTCAAGGATAATTCAAAATTCTGCTGTCCTTGTGGTGACAACTGCTCTGCTGTAATGGGCACTGTGTTGGCTCTGTTCTTTCTGATAGCTTTCTTTCACCTCTTCCAAGGACCAACCTAGAGAACACAGTCCACTGCTCTTGAAAGCACCATTTCATTGCAAGCACATAGATGTTTTCAGTTTTCTAGGATTGAGCTCTGTCCTTGGCAACATTGTTATATTATTTAAGAGAAGGAGAACATTGTTGATCACAGTATCTCTATTGGGAGATGCTTTAGTGGTTAGTCCAGGGACAAGCTTCATGAAGGTGCTTTCCACCATTAGGGCCATTACCACTAGATTCTGCAGATTCACTTGCAACTTATTGGATTGTTTTTCCTCTTATATTATACTATAGTCATTATAAAGCAAAGTTACACCACAAACATTTCAACCTTTGGCATGAAAAGAAGTCAGCCTTAAAGAAGAACATGAGCAAATTTGATATTTCTTGAGCTGCACTGAATTCAAACTTAGCTGGAAATCTTCGCGTCCTGAGTAATTGTTGTAACTGCAGATCAGATGCAATTAAAACATCAAAGTTTTGCGGATGTATGTTTTCAGATTTAGCCAATTTTAGCTGTCAAAAGATATCATTTACCCCTTTTCTTGGATGTTCTGATTGTCCCAAACAGCTCATTATCTGAAACATTCCTATCAGAACATAATAAAAAAAGTCAGCTGGATATACCAAGCTCAGGATAACTGGCATATCTTACAATTTATGAGTGAGGGATTGCAGAATGTCTTACATTTCAGTCAGGTTGCCAGTGAGGACAAGATCAAGCACTTTTTTGGGTATTATTCCAGAGAGTCCATTTCCATTAAGCCTCCTGGAAAACCAATTCATTGTTTGAGTCAATCATAGATTCAGATAAAGGTCTGCCGAAACAATTAAAGGATTGCAAAGTCCTACGGGAATTATGAGAAAAATAATGAGTGTCAATCGATCATCTGAGCTCCCTGGTCAGGCAATGCCTTCGAAGAATAACATCTCCAAGCTGAGAGCTGCAAGCTTAGAACTAGCACTCCATGTTTTTCCTGATCCAGGGTCTTTGTTTGATCCAAACTAAAGACCAAATGCCAGTTAATGCTTGGCCTGCCTAAATTACCAATACCGAAAAATAGAAGGCCTTGTATGGCAATTTAGACATTTACTTGATCATGAAGAGTTTTTAGAATCAGATTTTGTCTTGATCATGTATCTTCTTTTGGTGGCACTACTAGTATAAATCGCTTTCTGTCACTTTTTATGGCTTGCTCTACAATTTGTCAGGATGAAGGAAAATGATCTAATCCCCAACCACTCAGGAGTTGATGTGTCATACATGCATCACATAAACATGAACTCTTGTCCGGTATTATTACCGTCTTAATTGAGGATGCTTTGTTGCCTTTTTTTTCTGCTAGTATATCATGTGTTGGGAAGAAAAGGGAAGAGAGATAAAGATAGTATTCCAAACGTACAGATACTTCAGAGACTTGATATTGGCAAGAGAAGAAGGGATTGGCCCACTCAATTGATTGTGGTACAAATCCAAGCTCACCAACTTTGTTAATTTCCCAAGTTGAGCTGGTATGGGCCCAGATATATTGTTTGCATATAACTCCCTGCAAGATCATCCTCTTTCATCAGCAAGCATTCTTGGTAAAGCCACTGATTCTTCAAATAAGTAATAAAGTTACTTCGAGGTAGGCTACAACATTCTCTTTATAGACAAAAGTTATTTGGATCAATCTTGAGGTTTTCTGCCAATCTCAGTATTTGGAGAGAAGTTTCTTACAGGTATTGAAGCTGTGTCAATCTTCCCAGCTCTGGAATAAGACCTCCAGAGAGTCCTGCATTACCCAAATCCCTGTCGATGAAGTAAACTTGCTATCAGATATAAAGCAATGAGATAAGAAATCTGGATTTCTTGGAAATAGAAATTATGAACAATTAGGGGATAGGAAGAAAAATTACACTCGTATGACAGAGTTTTCATTGTTGCAGGTGATGTGAAACCAGGTGCATGGATTGACAAGGGTTGGATCCCAGCTCTGGAGGACATTGTTAGGATCCTTCCATGCCTTCTTCTGAGAATAGAGGATATCACCTGTCCAAATACATGTATTATGCAAGACATGCTAATCCAACAAGAAAAAGAACAATTGAATTCTCTGAGGAATAAAATGGTCTGCAAACAAACTTAGATGATGATTGATTGCCAACTAAATTTAGCTTTCACTTCTTAATCGACAATCCTTTAGGCTTTCATAACAAAAGATTTGTATGCTTCACAAAATTCTGTGATAATAACAAACCATATTACTATCATGAAATCTTTGGTAAGTTTTCTCTCCACTGAATTGGTGAAAGCAGAAGTTTGATTGGACCTTTACACATGCTGAACTATGATTAAGTAGTACAGATTTGATATATAATTTGCGCATCATACCTTCTATGTTGCATTTCACCACTGTTGCACTTGCAAGTCCAAGCAAAAGAAGAGCTATATGCTGAATCTTCATGGTAGCAGATTAATTGATGTTGGGGTTCCAAGTTGCAGTATCAATTTCCTCCTCCTATCTTCTTTCTCCAGGAGGCACAGTGCATGAACGCAGTTTCTGCTCACTTCTATAGATCTTTTGGTCAAAGATCTTAGTTCAGACTTCTTCCTTCAGCCATTAGGTTGGTCCATATTCTTATGCTGAATGGAAGTTATGACTTCTTCCTTCAACCATCTGGAAGACGTTTATGGCATGCTATTGAACAGTAATCCCTTCTGTTCTAAATCCAATCCAGATACATGGCGATGAATCACTATCATGTGAAGTTAAGTCAAACACATGTGGTCATCACTGTTTAGCTGATCTGGTCAACATTAAAATGTTGCAACCAGAGAAATACATACAAGTCCTTTCTAAGAACACTGGGAACATCCAGTTGCTTATTAAACACCAATACCGGAGTTTCAACTTGGCTTTGATTAATTAATTTAGTAAAATAGCAAATGTAATGAGGCTGATCCTAGTTTTAAGCTACTACATGAATTAAATGAAGTGCCTTAATTTCTTTAGAAGATTTGGCAACCATAAAGAAAGTTCCCTGCCCAAAGAACTTATTGTCAACCTTTCTAGATCAAGGAGCATAATTTAATCATAAGTACTCATATGGCAGAAATTAATTACCCAAAACATGGAAGATATATTGACAATTAAAATTTTACGTGGTTCAGAAATTTCCCTTTCTTTTTCTTTTTACATGGTTCATACATGATATATGCATAGATTTGAGCTTGATTTAACAAACAGAGTTTTCAGAGGTGGAATGATCTTGTCTGTCACTTACGATCTGAAATGGAACTCTAATTCTTGGATTCCATCTTAATCTTGTGGTGCCAAAAGAAATTCCTTACAAGTGGTCCACCATTTCTTTTCTTTAGGTTCATCTTCATTATTCAAAGATGAATTTTATTAAGGGGATGCATGAAAACACTTACTAGATAATGATGTCATGTTTCCTGGATTATTTTCTGACAAAACTTCATCTAGAAATGGATGCTTCCACTGAGTAGGAACATCTTGGACTCCATCCTAAAAAAAAAAAAAAAGAAATATCATCTTGGACTCAAAGACAACATTTTGATTATCTCATCGGTTATATAATGATTAGTAACTAAAACCAGAGGACATGAAGGAATCGTAGCATATCAATATGTTCTTCAGATATCTCATTGCATCACGATCAACCTAATGATGTATTACCATTTTTATTTCTTTAAATGGCTGACAAATCTGATCATCTATTGACATTTATAGACAAAAAAAATAACTAAAAAAATGATATGTTAATAGTCTAAGCCATCAACATCTACTATTTCAGAGAAGTTATCAGTCTAATCCGTCGACAACCAATTCTTATATGTTTGTCAAAGTGTCTTGAACTGCACAAATCTTTGACAACAACTCAAGGTACATGATCAGCATCTGCTAGCAATGTACTCAAACTACCACAAGATGTAGGCAAAAACATGGAAGGGCAGAGGGAATGAACACTGACATGCCATATCCAAGAAAGATTATGACTTTTAGAGCCAGAAGTGCATCTGATCTATTAGCAATCAGACAAACAGAGGAATCCATCACAAGGAGGTCATTCCCCATTTCCTGTACATTCTTTATCTCTTCTCCTTTCATTATCCACAAGTAAGGTTGCCAATGCTGCGGAAATGCAATAAATCATAATTCTGCGAACCTTTTTTTATCAAAGAAGTATCGCATATGGCTGGCTTGGACTGCCATCACTTGCAAGGCTTAACGATAGTGGATGTGAAGGGTCAAAACCGATTTGGAGAGAACAAAAATCTTTAAAAGAGTGGTGGATAGCATTAACTTTATTTGTAATTGGAACAATATATATGCTCAAAGCATGAACAAAGACTAAAGTTTATGAATTCCTTCCACTTGGGCTTATCAGTTCAGAGAAGATTAGGTTGCTAAAAGATGGAATATTTTTTTTCTGCTTTAGGCAAGATCATGACACTCACTATTCAGTGTAAGAGGTCAAAGCAAGTAGCAGCCTACCTCATGCTTAGCAGCATTAATGCTGCCATTAGAACCACTAAGATTAGGGAGAAACAACAAGCTTAATGCATCTCTTTTGTTGTATGGAATTTATATGATTACCTACCGATGCCAATGAGAAAAATGAGTAGAATGAATGTCCGCGTAGAAACCGGTCCCTAGAAATCAGGGGAATATATTCTGCATGGAGAAACATCCAACAATAGGACTCAGAGAAAAGGACTTGTGGATTAGGCAATTTGGCATTGACAATTTCACGTGGTGAGCCTAATCCAATCTCTTCTCCACTTTGCATTATAAATAGGTCTGTTCTATCAAGAATTATGTCAATTCCTGAAGCAACGGGCAGAAGAGTGGCCTTCCATGAAGATAAGACCCTGTCTTTGATAGCCAAGGATGACTTGCCTATGGCCTTTTCAAGATCTCCAGCATTGCAATCAAAATCTTTGTGTGGTTTGTAGGCAGTCTCCTTGGCTATTCTAACTGGCTCTCATCCTTCATGCTAGGCCAGCTACTCTTCTATATTTCCACTATCTATTGACAGAAACAAAGAAGGGGTGTGAATTGGTTGGTTTCACAACAATTCCTGCTATTGAGTTTGAATCAGCTGCTAGAATAATGATATCAGTAGATTATAAAGTTCAAACTTGTCTAAGTTCATGCACTGTTCTCTGCTGTTCTGCATAGGCATGACAGACCACTCATTGAAACTGAGAGTGATTACATTACCCACTTCAAATATTTATGATGTTGATGTGCACTTTCCGTTTGCTTCCCAGGTAAATAACATCACTCAGCTTTTCCACAGCTTTTAAAGTTCAACAAGATGGGTCATTCTATGTTTTCTTGCTGCATTGCCTCTGGTCTTTGTCAACTGAATTTAGTTCTTACTAATGAGATCAATTAGTGCATTAAGATTACTTGATAGCTCATTGTTCTATGGACAATTCAATTCTGCATTGGGGAATCAGAGTCCAACTTTTAGTTTCAGCTCTGGAAGGGCTTAGCTTCCATCTGTTAACTTCATTGAAAGATCTTTCGGGCTCATTAGCTTCAATTTGATCCAAAGAATACTTGCAGATGTAAATATTTCATGCAGATAGATATCATTCACATACAAACTTGTAGTAGCAAGTTAAATGAGACTTCTTTACCTAAGCAAGTAGTCCATGTAACAACTGTTTTGTCACCACCTGCAAGAAGGACCTTCTTTGAGTGCCTCTATCCTTGTGCACAAACTTCCAGAGAGTGATGTGAGGATAAACACCGAAGCTTTTGACCTTTTTCTCATGCAAGGCGGCAGCGGCAGATACCCCTCGCTCATCGTCTCCTCAGCAACAGCAGAACAAAGAAACAATGAGCTACAGTCATGTCACAGAGCCACACCGTCCCACAGGCAAAAAACCCTCATCCCCTCATGCCTTGGGATGATAGCTATTGGTTTCAAAAGCTTATTCTTTTTGTTTTGATTGTTTGAGGAAGCATTGAGCTTGCAGGTTTCCTGATCCTTCAATGAATTTAGAAGGTATAGAATTTGTTTGGTTGCAGGGCACTCAAATCTTTACCCTCCTCCACTACTAGAGTATGGCTACCCTTATCAACCTCCCCTATCAAGGTCAGGGGTGTACCCTCCACCCCCACCACCCCAGGGATATCAGGGCTACTTCACCGACGAATACCCTCCACCTCAACCACTCCCACCATCTCAGCCATACTACCGGGCCTACGATGATGATGATGGATCTTGCCTCTCTTTCCTGCAAGGATGGTATATCTCTTGATAGGACTTCCAACGGTTTAAGGGATTTTTCTAGTTGTGTTTCTGGTATTCAGTATGATCATGATTGGGTGATTGCAGTTTCTTGTTGATATGCTTGAAGCTTAAACTATTTGATGTAGTGAGGCTAATGAATGCAAAACCTTATGCCCTTAGTGTGTTACTGGATTTCTTCTTTTCATGCTGTTTACTGGCACCCATTTGTCCTGACACTGTGTCTCAATGTTCAATGCAGCATTGCTGCTATCTGCTGCTGCTGTCTGCTGGAGAAATGCTGCTACTAAAGACAGGATTGCTGCTAAAGTTTGTGCCAGCATGCTTGGACATCAGATCTGTTGTTGTTCAAGTTCCAGCAAACTTCTCTTCTTTCTCTGTGTTCATAGTCTACAGTCTCCATGGAACACATCCATGGCATAAATCAGAAAGCTGGTGCTGTAATAGACTTGTATATCTAATAGTCTCTATAACAAATGCTATGTTAAAGATCAGCACATGCAACAATTCAGCAGCAGCTTCTACAGAGGAAAAGACCAAAAGAAAATGGACATGGTCAGCCAAGCTGGTCTACACAAATGCTGGGAAAGATGAAGAAAGATAATGGAAGGAATGATGAGTTTCATACAGTGCTCCAAGAGAGACAAAACACATGGGGCTTTGTTCTACAAAAAGGATGATCCAACTCACAATCTTATCCCCTACTCCCACTCCCCCACTGTTGTGATGAGTGCTAAAATAAAGTGGGATAAGAAGACAAGGGAAAGTTCTTCCTAAAAGATAGGAGACTATATCAAAGTGGTGCAATGGTAGGAGTTGCAGCATTAGTGGCAAATGAATAAAATGCAAACTGGCTTTCCTTTAGAAAGCTACTCTGCTTGGACCAATAATTTTTGTATTAAAACATACTAGTAATAAACTCACTAAATATAGGGCCAAATGAGAATGGAGGAGTCGATCATCAAGACTTTGGACCAAGGAAATGAGGGAATAGAGTTTTGTAGTGGCTTTTATGGACTTCTAAATAAACTATGATCATCATCTAGTTGATTAGCTAATGAAGTAGAAGTACCTGTCATTTTCTTTGTGATGCTGATGAATATTAAAGAAATGTAACTCATATTCAAAATCAATCTGTTGCAAGAAGCAAAAAGAGTATAAGACTACAAGAAAACTCACTCTTTCATTTCACATAGATCCTAGGTACAATGTGTTCAACAAGCATATCCATGAAGAAAGAGGCAGGCTTAGTGATAATCCTACTAACCTTTTTGACCTACAAGTACAACAAGAACTACATAGAACATAATCTACATATCTTGGAATTCAGTTTGGCTACCCCAGCTTTGATATACAAAGCTAGTCTAAAACATAATAGCTCATTTACCGAGTTAAAATAAATAAAACATCCAACAGCTAATCATATTAAGCTATAAAATCCAAACAAAATCTGGTGCATCGGTTCTTCCTCTGGCTACAGTTCGATAGACATACAACTTCTCCACCTTGTGAAGATCACTCAAGTTTTCCTGAAACTCATCGGCTTCATCACTTTCATTTATAATCTCCACATTGAGGCTTGGCATTTTTGCTGCAAGAGCCCTGCAACCTCCGAGGCTAACATCACATGATGACATCCAAAGGGATCGCATTGTTTCATACTTTGTCACATCCTTCAGAAGTGCATCATCTCCGAATGGACAATCCCTGATTTCAAGTTTCCTGAGATTTTTGCATCCATTGAGCACGTATACCATGCCCTTATCACTATCACCAGCAAATGCAATCGACAGCATCTCAAGATGTTCAGCATGCATGCCAATATATAGAAAAACCTTATCTGTTAAAAGACCCGATAGTGATAGCCGCCTGAGATTCTTACAGGAACGCACAATTGCACCAAAACCTTCATCAAGTGGCTGATCAGTGACCGGGTCTGGCTTCCCTGGATCGAGGATGCATAATCTGAACCGCGTGAAATGTGGGCAATTCTTTGCAACGGTTACAAGTGCAGTGTTTGTCATTTGGTAGCAAAAGTACAGCAATGAGGTAAGCTTCGAGCATCCTGAAGATATCGCAACCAAACCTTCCTCAGTCACAGCAGTCGTTCCAGCACCATAGATGTCAGAAGGAAACACTCTCAACTCCTGCAAATCCTTACAAGTGGAGGCCACGGCTGCTAATCCTTTGTCCCCAATGCAATCCAACACCTGCGGAACAATGGCCTGTGGTCATCATATGAAACATAAGGAAACAAATAAAATTTTAGCAAAGAATTAACAAAATCTCACCCAAAGCTTTTGAAGCTTAAAACAAAGGCAAATCAGCTTGATAAGGTCATCGCCCTGGATTGCAGGAGCATAGCTCAAGTTTAGAGCAGTCAGGTTCACGCAGACGGGATAGACCGCCTGAAGGCAGCATGAAGAGGCATCCCAGAACCCCGACAAGCTCCTCAATGATTTGCATCCGAGGAAGGTATTGATCAGCCTGTGATAAGCTTCGGTATGGTGGTTAACCGTCATCGAACCAGTTCCAAGGTCCACCAAGTGTGGTGCCCGAGCAAGTATCCTGTTTAGTGACTCCACGGATATTGCACGATTAAGCTTTAAGCTCCTGAGGTCAGGGCACCTAGCAACAAGCCTCTCCAAAGCATTTGTATTGATCTCCCCTTTGAGACACGCAAAGTTTAGGGAGACGAGAGAAGTACAGGAATCAGGGAAGCAACTGAGCCATTGGCGTCCATGATCTTCCACCTCATTTTCCTGTAAATCCAACTCCCTAAGACCTCTGATAGGCAGCAACAAAGCAGAATCAGAAAAGAGAAATATTATAAGTTATAATCAAGCGCTTCGATCAACAGGAAAAAAATGTTATTTCATCATCACTACCACACCAGCAAGTGAGTAGTTTCATATACAAAATTCATATCAGCCCTTCAGAAATAAGAAAAATGAGGAAACAAGCAACTACCAATTAAATTGAATGATTAATCATCCAACAGACTGATCCAGATTGATGTTGTCATACAGCAAAAATTGTATTTTTAGCAAAACAACATGGTAAAGCTCGGTAAAAGAGTCCTGCTTGAGGAAAAAATTGATTCAAATCCAACACAACAATAACATATCAAGAAACTTATGAACCTAATGATAAACACAGATGTACGCTATTCAACCTTCGACACAACTCAATGGCCCATATACCAAAGAACATTCCAGCAGAGAGTAGAACGTCAAGATACGTATTGTAAGCTACACATTCTATAAAGTTAGCAAAGGCAGCTCACCTGCAATAAGTGGCAATCGCAGCGAGCCCGTCAGTACTAAAGCCCTCGCAGCTCACGAGAACAAGAGATTTGAAATTGGGGAAGGAGCGCGCTAGGAGTTCGAGGTCATCATCAGTGACCACCATCCTCTTCAACCGCAGCTCCTCTAGGCATGGGCAGCCACGAGCGGCGGCCTCGATCCAGGGCTGCGCAAAGCCGCCCCAATCATAGGGAACCAAGTTGAAATCAGCAAAATGGGGCTTTCCCTTGACACCTAGAGACTTCATCCAAGGGAACCTGGCCATCACTCGCTCGGGCCGGATGGCGTAGCAGTTACCTACGAACACGTTCCGGCGACTGAGCCGCTCCACCTGATACCACGCCTTGCACACCGTCGACACGGCGTTCCGGTCCCGGAGTGAGCCAAGGAAGTCAACGATGTGCTCCACCACCTCCTCCGGAAAGTAAGTCATGGCTAGAGACTCCAGCAAATTCGATATTTCCTGACTGAGAACAAGTAATCGATCAGATCTGTAGATAAACTCCACGAGAAGCTACCGAAGTAAGCAAGAACAAAGTACGAACGCCAACTACCGCCCCCTTTCCAGAATTTCACATGGCAGCAAGCTTAGATCTGCATCAGAAGTACTAAAAAGCCCTCTTTTCTTGTATAGTCCACGGAAGATAACGTTTTCACAGCGCCAAATCGAGCAAGAACCCCCCCATCTCCTTTTTCGTCGTACCACATCGGCCACAAAAAGGAGAAATTTTGGGGGGGAGAACTCAACACAAATCACACGAAAAACCCAAGAAAACTATAAGATAAACCTACAGATTCATGTGAGAACAACAAATCCAGCACACGCAGGAACGAATCTCAACTACCACATAAAAGATGAACTTTTAGATCAAGATCCAAGGTAGGGAAGAGGAGATCCGCCTCACACTCTCCTTTCCCACCCATCTCCTCTACTACGGCCATCCAACCGAAGTCGACGTTCCGGTTCACTTTGTATACCTCCCCGGTGCTCCAATCTGACGGTCGGAAGAAGCTTGTCCGTTCCCAGGAAGAAACAGAAGCCGTCGGATCACGATTCCCGTTTCCCATCCGACAAGGCGAGCAGGGGAACAAGCGAAACGGAGAGTACCGAATTCCAGTAAAGCCCTTCTCCTCGGCATGAAATTGCGGCTTCTGCCATCGCGATTAAATGAAATCATTAGCCTCTAATGATTAGGTGTGACAGGATAAAATAATTATTTACTATTCTAAGGGAACGAATATTTCGGGGGTTGTGCGGCGGAAAGGACGGCGGTTGATCTGGTTGATCGCGTGACGGGGACGGTGATGATGGCATCAGGGGAATGGGATCGACATGTACACCACCGTGATGGACGGCTGCTGATGGGATCGGAGGCTGATGAAGGGGAGAAGAGGAGTTTGGGGGGGTTGGTGGGTCCCAGTTCTTGTCGTTTAGTTCTGAGAGAGGAAAGGAGGAGTCGATATGTGTGGGTATCGATCTTTCTGGTGCCAGTTCGTTGGCCAATTCCAATCAAATGTATTAGATTGCGATTATTCATAATCATAAATTTAGGAACTTGCGATACTGTTATTACAATAATTCTTAGTGAAAACAAAACACGCCGTTGACTCGAATAGGTTTCATCGTACGCAACACGATGTTGACTAACAGGAAACACATACCTTCTCTGACGTTGACTTCCCAAGTCCAGCATCATTTGTCAACTTGTAGTTGAGGGAGGGACGGCGTGGGTCTTCAGCACGCACTCGTAGTGTGACGGGCGGCAAACCCTTCCCTACTTAATTTTCTTGTTTATCATCCATCAAAGAATTAAATGCACTTATTCTGCTCTGATGGAGAATATTGTGGAGATGATAATAACTAAAATTCTTTTTGTGGCGTCGAGTTTTCATGGATATATAATAACAAAGTGGGAAGGTAAATAATAATAATAATAATAATAATAATAATAATAATAATAATGTATTGTAATTATACAAAAATAATATAAATCACAATAATAAATTTTAAGAGAAGACGAAAATAGGAGAGAAGAGAGGGTTGGCCTGCATGCACGGTCAACTTACCTCCCTTCTATTCGTCGTTCGATCTCTGTGTATGTTGTTTGTGTTAACCCGCGACGCCAATGATGACCAGTCCCTCTCTGTGTCCTCCATATGTACCGTCGTCCGCTTTCGCCTCTGTCCTCGGCCCCACGTTGCCTCCCTCGAGCCATTTGATCTCCGACGGAGCCGAACACCGGCGATTGAAGGATGGTTAGATTGCCGTACCTCACCGCGCTCACCACCCTCTTCAGCTACGGCCTCCTCTTCGCCTTCGGCCAGCTGAGGGATTTCTTCAGGAAGCTCATCGATTGGTCCAGATCCAAGTCCAAGGACCTCAAGGTCTGTCCTTTACTCCCTAACCCTCTCCTTTCGCATCCCGTTGCTCTGGCTTGCCCTTTTTTCGATGATTGTACACCTGATTTTGAGGTTCTAATGTGGTTTTTTCTTTTCGCCCTTGGAACAGGGGTATGCGCCAATCTGCTTAGGGCTTGAAGATTTCTACACACGCCGGCTTTATCTCCGAATTCAGGTTTGGTCTTTCCTTGTTCCTCTATCCCGTTTCTCCGTTAAATTATCATCTTGTTGTGATTTAATTGTTTCCTGTTCAGAATGTTGATTTTGGGCGTTTTGCTCCTAGATGTTTATTAACTAAAGAAAGAAAAAATTGCCTTACTTGGTTTCCTCATTACTTAACCCTATATATAGTGCTGTAAAATGAATTCTGCAGTTTCTGAATGTTCTGATAAAGAAAGGGTTGTTTTGGCGAGTACATGATAAACTGCCTTTTACAATGAACTCTATAATTGACAAAAAAAAAAAAATTCATACCATCAAATGTTGAAAACATTGGTTTCAAAATATAAGATCATAATCTGGAGGGGACCAAAAAAAAAAGATAACAAAGAGGTGGGGAAAATTAAATAATTGATTATCAAACTAGATTGAGAGAGACAGAGTCACTAGGTACATGTCTCATGAAAGGAAGTGTCTATATGGATGTAGGAGTCTAAGGCCGTGTTGACATGATTAGAAGTTTGATCTATTTCTATTTTCCAACTTATATTTATTTCTGTGTCTTTCTTAATAACTAAATCTTGAAAACAACTAATAGAACATGGTGCTTAAATTTAGATTTGAGATAACAGAGTTGTGACCTAATTAACATGTATTTCTGTCGGATATCCCTTCTTTATTTATAAAAATATGAAATACATTATTTACAATCTCAGCTTCTTCAACATCCAGTATTCACTTGTGACACCAATATTTTAGTCGAATGTGTCCTTTGACCGGCCTCATTCGACATCCACATTATTCAGGATCCAAGTATGAGATTACATTGCATCCATTCCTTTGTTTCTCTTTCTGTGAGTACTATTCCTGATCTAGTCATCGTCATAAGCTTCTAAGCCAGAGGATATAAGATGAGTTAGAATATTTAATTTTCTTGAAGTAGAAACCTCAAAACAAGATTGAACTGTTCGGTGAGATATTCATGCACATTCAGAAATTAGTAGTTCCCACCAAAGTTTTCTGTTGGTATTCTGCTAGTATTTGAACAATGTTATTAATAATTCTAATTTGGCAGGACTGTTTTAGCCGACCAATTGCAAGCGCACCAGATGCTTGGATTGATGTTGTTGAGCGTTATTCTAATGACAATAACAAGACACTACAGTAAGTATATTGATAGGGTTGATCTATCAGAGTCTGCAATTTTTTTATATCTATAAATTAAAATTCTCTCTCTCTCTCTCTCTCTCTCTCTCTCTAATATATATACGCACACACACACACACATACATATATGTATATATATACATGCAAGGTATCTTATCTGAAATATGTGGTACTTCAACCCCCAAAGGTGCAGGAACTGTAAAATCCTGAAAACATTAGAGAAGAGCTTATCTTGAAATTGCTGCTATTAGCGAGTTTGTGGAATGCTTCTGTGAACTTATAAGTCTCTATAGGAACATGTTAAGATTTATGTGGTTCTGTTACTTCTTGCAGCCGAACATCAAATACTACAAAATGCTTAAATCTGGGATCATACAACTACCTTGGGTTTGCTGCAGCAGATGAATACTGCACACCTCGTGTTATTGACTCTCTGAAGAGATACTCACCCAGTACCTGCAGTGTTCGTGTTGATGGTGGTATGAATATTATGTGATGTCAATAGAGAACAAATATCACCGTTTTTGGATTGATCTGATTAAGTTCTGTTTGGTGCCAGGGACAACAAACCTACACACTGAGCTTGAGGAGCTAGTTGCAAGGTTTGTGGGAAAACCAGCTGCTATACTTTTTGGCATGGGCTATGTGACAAACTCAGCAATTATCCCTGCTCTGATTGGGAAGGTTTGTTATAATTTCCGAAATTCACTAACCTGTTAAAATCTTTGGACCTGCAAGTATGAAATTCATGTAGTTCTTACTGATTGACGCTAATCGTGGCTATATTTAGGGAGGACTGATCATCAGTGATTCTTTGAACCATAACTCTATTGTCAATGGTGCTCGAGGATCTGGTGCAGCAGTACGTGTTTTCCAGCACAACAGTATGTTTAAGCCATCACATGCTAATACTATCCCCTTTTTTCCCTTGCTCATAAGTTGGTTGCATGGTTATCTAGGCCCCTCACATTTAGAAGATGTTCTAAGAGAGCAGATAGCTGAAGGACAGCCTCGGACACATAGACCCTGGAAAAAGATAATTGTTATTGTGGAGGGCATCTACAGCATGGAAGGAGAACTTTGCAAGCTTCCTGAAATTATAGCTGTCTGTAAAAAATACAAGGTTTGATTAGTTACATGCTAACATTGCTTTCTGATAATCAATTGACATGTGTTTTAGAGAATCTGTTTGAAAGATATTTCTTTTCTCATGCTTAAGTGTTAAACGTTAGGCTGCTGTTAAAAATAAAGAACTTACTAAACTAATATGACTTAATTATTGTATGAAATAGGCTTATACATACTTGGATGAGGCCCACAGCATTGGTGCTATTGGAAAATCAGGCAGGGGGGTTTGTGAGCTCCTAGGAGTGGATCCAGCTGATGTGGACATCATGATGGGCACTTTTACAAAATCATTTGGGTCTTGTGGAGGCTACATTGCAGCATCAAAGGTCTTCATCTTGTTGAAACAAATTTTGCAAACTCTCAAACAGAATAGAGACAATTTATGATGCACTTCCTAACACTTATTGGCTTATGCAGGAAATCATTCAATATCTTAAGTACACTTGCCCTGCACATCTGTATGCCACTTCCATGTCACCACCTGCTGTGCAGCAAGTAATCTCTGCAATTAAGGTTATCCTTGGGGAAGATGGGTCAAATAGAGGTATTTACCAAATCACATGTGCATCTTACATTATTATAAAGTTAGATTTCTTAATTGATCTCCTGTAAAGTACAAAAGTTTCTTATTTATGGTTGGTGTGGTTATGCTAGGTGCCCAGAAACTTGCACGCATTCGTGAAAACAGCAACTTCTTCAGGTCAGAACTTCAGAAAATGGGATTTGAGGTTCTGGGTGATAATGATTCTCCGGTTATGCCAATAATGCTCTACAATCCAGCAAAGATCCCAGCCTTCTCCAGGGAATGCCTCAGACAAAATGTAAGTGACACAATTAATTGACAATTATATTATCATAACTGATAATAGTATATACAACTTTCTGAGATTCAGTATATATTGAGTGGGTTCTATGTTTTGCTTCTATTATTGCATTGTTTTTCAGATAATGATGTTACACAAACTTCTTCTGAGCCAGAATGACCAGTTAATTGCACAATAAGATGCCCCTATGACCATGTAGACAGTTTTCCCTGCAAAACTGCACCATTACTGTAGGATATGCATGCCTAGCTGAGGCATCATCTATTGAGAAACAGCCTTTCAAGTGCCTGTGTGTCTGGCACCTGCTACTATCTATGAGGTGGCACTTTGATGTGCCTGCACATTTACCTTCAGATTCTCTTTTTGACCATTCATTGGTCATCCTATTCCAAACTTTTGGCTATCGGTCATCAATATGCCTTTATTTTCCTTTTGACCTGTGAATCCCAGATGGTGATAACTATGCTGCCAACATTGCAGGTTGCAGTAGTGACTGTTGCATTCCCAGCAACACCTCTTCTTCTTGCGAGGGCTCGGATATGCATTTCTGCTTCACACTCCAAAGAAGACCTGATGAAAGGTCTGGAGGTAAATTAATATCCTACATCCAGTTTTCCCAAACATGATTTAAATCCTCAGATAAATTATAGCCACTGGTGTTATATTCATCCTTTGGTTATGCAACTCCAGGTTATCAGCAAAGTTGGTGACCTTGTGGGCATCAAATACTTCCCTGCAGAACCACCTAAGCATGCCGAACAGGAAAAGAAGAACCTATAATGGAAAAGGAGGCAGTGACTGATTCACAGGAAATCATGCCATGGAAGCAACCTGAGTCATATCAACCATTTATGTTTATTCCATGCTGTTTGAAGTGCGTCTTCTTCTTTGGCTGTTCTTTGAAAATTGAATCTATTTCCCCAATTGACACTTCTTATTTGCGTCATGTTACAACTTGTACAGTGAGTGAAATAAGTTGTGAGAGTTGGTTTTGTTTCTCGTGTTCATCTTCTCAATTTTTTGATGCAATATCTTGGTAATTCAATGTTTCATTTCTTTTCAACGTGCGACTATTTAAGATTTTAAATACGAATCAGACCAATACATATCAATCACTTTTTATCAATTTGATCAAGGATCAATCTTGTGTCATATTGTTTGATGATATGGAGCGGTGCAAGTGAATAGACCATCTGATATATGGGTCTACAAGGCATCGCACCGTCTCGGACTGACAATTTAAACCTTGTTATGATTTGTAAGTTGTGCTTGTACATGTAATTGAACCATTACATATCCTTCAGTACAAACTATCTGATGAAATTTATGGGTCTTTTCTCAGGTTTGAGTGCAGCAAAAAAGAAGAGGTTGTAGCACCTGACATCCAAGCATATCAGCAGGAACAAAATCATATGTATCCATCTGGCTGTACATTGAGAAAGTTGGAAGTCAGCAGAAACAGGATTGAAGATTGCAGCAGACATCAGAGTTTGCTGAATTAGCTGAGGAACAATGTACCACGGTAAGATTACCTGGAAATTTTTACTTCATAAGGCGTCATGTTCTCTCCACTTGCTGCTGAATGAATCATATTGGGAAGAACAGAAATAACAGGAGTCGCATTGGAAAGATTAGCAGAATGGTTGATTACAAAAAGAGTGGCGCAGACATCGATCGATATCGATCCCTGCCTCTCCTATACTGCAATGTCATCACATGATCAATGCTGGGAGGATCAACAAGCATGGACATCATATCCCGCAAACACCATATGTTATCTCGAACATATTGCAAGGTCAAGAAGGGAAGAAGCTGCTGGTCTCTGCATGTAATCTCCACCTGGCTCAAGTTGATGCAAGATTAGATGAACATATTGAATCTGCACAGTTATCTTTCTCAGTATGCTGGTCTCGTACAGTTGTATAAGTAAAATTGCAGTCTAAGTGCAGATCTGTGAAATAAACATCAATGAGATAATGACCAGAAAATGATTGGCAAACAAATCCTTGTTGCTGGACATGATGACTCAAATGTGAGTGATGTGATGTGATGTTTCATCTTTAGGATCTGTTTGTATCAAATTGTTGTCATCTCCAATGTACCAGCAATTATCATGGCTAGTTCACTGAGATCCATGTACACAATAGCAGAAGCATTACAAGCATTACAAAGTTGGATTGATAATTCACAACAATTTGCTGTCTTGATTCATTTCATTCCTAGATGCATATTGCCTCAATCTGAAACAAGGTCTTCTTTCCCCCAAAGCTAGTTGAGGCCAGAATGACTCATATTACCATCTACTTATTTGATTTGATTGAAACCAGAGAAAACATTACATTGTGATGATGAAAACTCAAATTTTAGTAAAGAGACAATCTAAATATCTTATTAGGCTTTATATTTTAAGCTCAAAATATTCTCATTATATATTTTGGCCATGACTTGAACAATCAACTCAGGCATGCAAACATGAGTTGCATCATAATCATAAGATGGATGATAAACATGTACTGCATATGGATAATCCCAATGACATTCCAACTAATCTATAGCACTCAATTATTGAAGATAAAGTTGGTGACAAAGATGATAGGGATCCAACTACGATTTGCACAATGTGGGCTGCCCCCTCACTGTCCAAGTAATTGCATTTTCACTATTATTCTTGAACTAAGCACAACAAAAAAAATAATATTGTATTAATGAAAATAATATAGATAGAAAAACAAGTAAACAATCATTTGCAATCTCCTTATAATTCCAATAACAAAGTGTCACTTATGCTCCATCATGTATGTATAAGCTATCAAAACATACTTGTGTTAGGAAGTTACTGGTCCTACAACTAGCAATGAGCCCATCTCTTTCGGAACCCTACCGGTACTACTTTTCTCCATGTATCAACCTCTCCACCTAAATCGTACATCACAATAAAGTTGCATGCGCTGTCTCCTTCACATTGCCCCTTCACCACGGGTACGAAAACCCTCCTCCTCCCTTTGGGAAAACAACTCATTTCTGTCTTGAGAGAGAGAGAGAGAGAGAGAGAGAGAGAGAGAGAGAGAGAGAGAGAGAGAGAGCCTCCTTCTCAGCCAGTGTTGGAGCCTGTGATTCGACCGGTACTGAACTGTGGTCCTGTGATTTGTCCATGACTTGATGCTTTCTTCGCCACCTACCAGAGATGATGCATCACTTTGTAGCTACGGATACGTAGTCCCCACTCCATGCATGCATTATCCCTGCGATATATGGTGTTGGGAGATGGTGTGTGGGGGCTCTCAGAGATTATTCCCATAAAGTGCACCACCACTTATGTTCTTGATGGGGTCTTCCAACAATGTTTCTAGCCTTTAATGTGATGTTGGGAAATGCTATCATGCAGTTGATGGACGTCAGAATGATGTGAGGCCTGCAAGAGCATGACATGCAAATACTCCATCTCCTCCATGCTTACCCTGATTAATCTCCCCATGATGATGTATTCTTTTTTCTTCCATCCAAACCTCACTGCACATGGATTCCCTAATCCTCAAACGCACTTCCTGTGTTCTACTTTGTCTACCACTCAATGCAGAAAAAAACAAGATGTAATGTTCTTAGATTTGGACACAAATGTCTTATCATATGAACTGCCAATTACATCAATCATCAAATCAGCAAGGAAAAAAGAAGTGTCTAAATGTTATTGTTAGTACAAAAACTTACTCTCCCTGCAGTAATATTTAGACTCTGTAATCTGAGTCTGCTGCACTAGTCATGCTAGCTACCAGGTTTATATATATTATGCTGTAGTCAAGAGAAATAGGAAGTCAATTCATTTATTCACAGCTTTCAATCAGTCATGGTGCAATATACTATGAAATATTATTAAGAAAGACATAATAATTGTTACAACAACTATGGTAATAGAAAGAACTATGATTAGCTGAGTTTAAGATGATGTTGGACAACATCTAGTTCCTTACCTTTTTGCCTGGCTTCAAGATCAAAGTTAGATGATTAACCTGTCTTTTAGCACACTGGTCCAACATATGATTTCATTTTATGGGGCATGGTTTCCTTTTATATGGAAGAAAGAGATTAAATAAGTAGTAAGAAATGTATTGACATTAACTTGATCTCAAACACATGAAATATGATGTTTTATATGGACATTAATGTTCTAGTACTCGAAAAAAAGAAAAGAAAAGGACACTATCGTTGGCATTTATTGTCCATCACAAGGTACTCATAGTTGTTGATCAATTCAGGCATTTAACCTATATCTCAACATCATCAAGTGTGATAGAGAGGTTTACCTTTGCACATATATAGTTCAAAATCTTTGTTCTTCTAATTGTAAGTGTTATTATACATGTCATACATATATATGTAGCCTTAGGTAATGATCAAAATTAATAAGAGGTGGATTAATGCTAACCATGTGTCCGAGGAGCATTAGACCCAATACAAAGTTTTGTAGATTTTGATCCTCATGTAATATCCTTTGTTAAAATCTGACATCCAAATGTCATATAGAGATCATTAGATCAAGAGATAGAACTTGTGTTGCTACATCATTCAGTTCATTCAGAAATAATTAACTAATATCGTGACTACCCACAATCCTTATAATGTGGCTATTCCAGGAATAACCACACATGCATGAGAAGATTTGTCTCAGTAATTACCCATCAGATAGATATTTTATCTCTACCTTCTTATATGCATACACAAACTATTAAACCAACATCATGTTCTCTCTGGTACATGAAAACAACAAGCTAACACCTCTATCATAATATCAGCCCTAATTAATTGAAGAGGTTAGCAACTCAGTTTGATGAAGAGGTAGCTAATTGTGCAAAAATCACATGGTGTCAAAGCATGTTAAATCAACATGAAGATGAGTATGGGACCATACAGAATGGAGAGGGAGATGTCCCACTTTGGAACCTATATGGATGGATCCATATGTTTGGGGGGCACCAAGAGGAGGACTTCTTTACTAGCTTATCTTTGATATGAAACATTTTAATGACAAGTCTGCTAAATTATACTGATGATATGCAGAATTCTAGATGCAGTGCTGTTCTAGGACACTGCATAGATTTCAGCAAAGGACAGTGAAGAATGATCCTAAGGGATGTGTGGAAACAGTCTGAATCCAATGTTTGCATGCAATGTTTCATGTGGTTGTCTTATTCCATGGGAACCTATAAAGGGTCCCTCTCTTTAGGCGTGTCTCTTCCATCCATGGCATGCCAGTCCTCCAATAGAAAATGTTATCTAGAGTTTGACCACACCCACAACAAACACTGAAAACATCTGTGTGTCTGATCTCCACTTAGACTCTCTCTCTCTCTCTCTCTCTCTCTCTCTCTCACACACACACACACAAACACACACACACACACACACCCCATCTACCCTACCGAAGCTGCACCACAAGCAAAGCTCAGGAAGCCTTAATCATGGTGAGAAATGATGTGCCACTCAGACATTAACATCTCACCAGAAAACCCAAGTTAGTATGCAAGTTGCAAACCCACATTCTAGGGTGGCCCTTCTAGTTCCCATGTTTCTTTCAGCATCTCGGCACCAACCATGCACAGGAAACCACAGGATTAATATTTAGGAATATCAAAAAGACAACAGCAACAGGAAGAAGGAGAGGTTTAGAAGCAGCTCCCGTTCATGGCTGGCTTCCGATCGCATTCTTGATGCTTCATCAAATCATTGCTAGAGTAATCCTACATCCTAAGATCATGCATTTTCCATCCAAACAGACAAAGTTGCAACACAAGATAAGTGAGCTCATAGATTTTTCGGATACCTCTGATTCATCCTCCAAGCCCAGCTTCTTCACCAAGTACTTCATCAGCAAACTAATCGTCAGGCCTTCATCCCTGTAAAAAGCAGTAACAAAAAGAGATTTAATCGTTGCTAGCACAGCCATGAAGTCCTTCAGAGGAGGGAGAAGCTGCAAGTACTTTATCCTCAAGTAGCTTCTAGGTATCTGAGGCAAAAAAGGCTGTCTTCCTCTGCGAGAAAGAATGAGAACTCATAATATTGGGAAGAACGAAACACGTGAAGTGCACCCGGTGGTAGCACAAGTGCTCGACTTGGAAGCAGCAGCAGAAGATGATGATAGTGTCCATTTTAACTTACTGATTTGGAGCAGCCTGAAGTATGAGCCAAATGCCCGTTTGTCTTCTCGGTGGACTAACCACCCTTATACCGATGCCAGACTCCGCCGACGCCCCGGGGCTCCCAAGTGGGCGCGCAAACTGGGCGGTCGTGAACTCCGGAATGGCCAGCATCGGCACAGACGACACATCAGCTCCGATCATCTCACCGGGCTTCCAACTTCCCCAGGGCATCTGCGGCGGGGCCAACCCTACCACCGGCACCACGGATGATGACGAAGACGAAGGCCTATCTCTCAACAGCTGGAGCTCGGTCAATACCTGTCGTCCCTCAGCGCGCTCTGACGGCGGCGACGCCAGGCCTAATCGGAGCCAATCTCCGGAGGAGGTACCGGGGTCGCCTTCTTCCTCCTTCTCCTCTTCTTCTTCCTCTTCCGGTGTTATGGTTCGAGAAGGCTCCTCGGCCATCGATCTCAACTTCGAGGAAGAATAATTCTTGATATCATCGCAACAGGCGTCCACCGCGAAACGGGCTCCGTAGGCCTCCTCGTGTTGTCGGCGGAGGAGATTGCAAACCTGGACCATCTTCTTATGGCATCTTTCCCGCCTTCGCTTCCAGCCAACCTAATCGATTTACAGATCCAAGTCCAAGGAGACGCGGTAGGTACGAGAACTAGGGGAGGAGGAGGAGGTGGATGAGATGTTCATGGCGGAGGAGAATTCTAAGAGCGGGTGGTGAGCTTACCGGCTTAACCTCCCTTTCTCAGCTTGTCGAAAGAGATGACCACGACGTGTGTCCCTTATTTATATAAATTCTAACCAATAAAAAAACAATAATTACACATTATTTCTTTTCACTTTTTTATTTATTTTGATGTAACATTTACCCGAAAAAATACAAAAAAGAAAAAGAACAAAACCAATAGACCCATCGCCTTAACTGCGGGGCCCACCGCCAACAATAATCTCTTCCCTGATTCAATGGGATCATAGCTCATCACATCCTTTGGTGCAAGAATAATTCTCTGATGAGGAATTCAATCGGATCGATGCGATGCCAACCCAAGTACAGATCAATAGGGGATCATTATTATTATTTGGACAGCCTCAACATATAAAAATGGTCTCACGTAAGTGACAATCTCAGCGCAATATTAATGGATCAAACTTGGGCGATCGGACCATCGAACGAACGATATCCATGCATGCGTCGACCTCATGCATGCACAGTCATCACAGCTCGCGCTACGATGGCAGGAGAGTTACAACCTTCGCTTTCGCGATTGAAAGCGATAAAGACCGCTTACCGGTTGGGCTTTCGACGGGCATCATCGATCTCTTGGGCGACAAGGGAGCCTTAATTACCCTACACTTTGGCACGGATGGGAGGTAATGACTTCATGCGAAGCAGAGCAGACGATTTCCGGCTCATTCCTGCATGTATAGCGAAAAGAGAGGAGTGCTGTCGGCGAACTGCGAATGCATATATACTCCACGGTTCATGAAGGAATTGGGTCTTAAATCCGAGGCTTGTTCTTGTCGTCATCGCAGACATATAGGTAAAGAGGCACATCTGCGACCTTGTCCTCTAATGGAGCATGAGTTTCTTTGGTTTCTCCGATCCACAGACGCAGCCAAATCAACTGATACTGCGTGTGACTGTGAAAGATATTGTTGCGGATGAAACTGAGATTTACCTTTGTTGTTCGGAACACCACAAGAGAGGCTGTAGCAGTAGCTTTTACGTCTCCAATGTGTACTATTTGCTCGGTAAAACCTGCACTCTTCCGTGCGTCACGGCACCATCATCAGCTTCGTCATCAACCCAACACTCGGGAAGAGACAAAGGACGCACGGTCGAGAAGATAATAGAAACTCCGTTTGACCTAGATGAATCCAACAAATGAGACAAAGGCAACACCGCCAGAGAGAGAGAGAGAGAGAGAGAAGATCCGGTTTCCCCCATTTGCACGATTGATGATTGCCACCGACTGCATGCATGAGTTTGTGCGCCAAGTGGGTTGTGTCGATGTTGCCTGAAGAAATGATGAGATGGTGCCTTTTTTTTTTGTTATTTTCAGATAAATTTTTATCTCTTACTGAATCCAGAAAAATAGAATAACAAAGTATTTTTCGGAGATACTGACATGTAGAGATCACTGTCGCATGCATTGAATCAATCAGAGAGTAGGTAAGATGAATAAATCATGTGTAGATAGGAACAGTACTGTTCTTCGCTTGTCGTAGTAATCAGTACATTCCATCGACAGAGAGCAGAAGGCTTTCCCATTGCTTCGCGACCTACCGCCACCGATATCTGTGCTATGAGCGAACATATTTGAGGTACTGAATTGTTGTTCGCATCCATCCTGTCAAATAAATTAATGTTCAGAATAACGCGAACTATTCCAATCATAAGCCATGAGAGAGAGAGAGAGAGAGAGAGAGAGAGAGAGAGAGAGAGAGAGAAGGTGTCCTTTTTCTTTCTCAATATCAAAATCCTCCACTAAGGAAAAGAAAACTTAGGAAAGGGGAAAGGAGACATCATAAGATGTTTGAGGTCAGAGCAAACGATCATACATCTCTTCAGGCGATGATTCGAGACCACTTGCAACACAAGCATGCATAGCCCAAAAACCACTTGCAACACAAGCATGCATAGCCCAAAAACCACTTGCAACACAAGCATACATCTCTCTGTGATGGCACATCACTATCTCTGTGCTGGTGCAGCCACCGGTTCCTTTCTTGCCGACCAATTATTCTGGCCGACGGTGGGATGAAGAAGAGAAGCCTTCTTTTTGGAACGTATGCACGCCTACTCTTAAGAATAGCCCAAAAACCAAGCCCAATTGTAGTCCTATCCTCTCTATGGGTCGTGACGGGCCCCACGGTGGATCGGCGGGTAAGCCAGGGGTCAAACCATAATCGGGTGGGCAATTTGAAATCCAATAAGTGATATGGGCTTTTCTATCGCTTGTAGGATTGCGGAGTTCCCCTATAAATTGGCCGCCGTGGGGGTTTTAGGGTTTATTTGTTGACTTCTCGCTTTCTTTCTCTTCCTCGGAGAGTCGGAGGCCATCGAGGAGGAGCGAAGTCGCTCGGCGGACGCAGGCATGTCTTTTCTATCTTTCTCATTCTTCCTTCCGTGATCATCCCATTATCCCATCTGGGTAGACGCGAGCGTCGGGAGGGCGAGGTTTTGGATGGGTTCCCCATGTCCAAGAACTGCGCCCCCGGTCCCCAACCTCTGTGGTTTTGCGTGGGCGCATTGCGTTCAGAACAAGTTGGTTTTTATGCCAGGGAGGGGCGTAGGGCAAGCGTTCGACGGCAACTCGCCGGAGTCGCCGGTGGTGAATACCTAATTTCAAGAAGGACGCTAGAGTCAAAAAAAGAAATGAGGTGCGGCCTCTATGGCTCTCCGAGGGCGCTGGCTGTGCAAACCAAGCCTCTGGGGTTGGATTTGATGCCTGCGAGGGGCGGCGATCTCGCCTCGTAAAATGATTTCGGTGATAGGACGGCAGAGAAATCTTGTAATGCGATTATAGAGGATAGCAGACATGAGGGTGACTGTGGAATGGAGGAGGAGCAAGGGAAATTGGAAGAAGGCCTTGGATAGGATGGCAAAATAGAGGATAGCAATCAGGAGGGCGACGGCGGAAGAGAAGGGGAGAAAGGGGATTTAGAGGAAGGCGAGATTTAGATAAATTGGAGATCGAACAAGAGAAAAGGGGATCGGATGGTGGAAGAATACAGGAGAAGTTTAGAGAAGCAGGGACTATAATGTGAAACCAGAAAAATTAGAATTTGCAATAAGCAATACCAAAAAGAATACAGGAGAAAACAATTCATCGATAAAAAGAAAGAGCAATTCATACCTTTTTGCTGAATTATTCTGAAATCTTAGCTGTTCTTGGGTGATGAATGAACCATTTTGATGTTGTTCGTTTCCTCGTACATACAGATCTTTACGATTGTGCAAATAATTTGAAGACATGAACCCAATGTCCACACAAGCATTCATGGGAACTCAAGCAGTTCCTTCCGTAAGAACAACAAAAACTCACTTGGTATTGAGCAATAGTTGCTGATTTTTGTGGTTGATGCTTAAACTGCTTCTGAATTTTGCAACAGGTGCTTCATCCTGATAATTTGCAGCAGCAGGAGCAATTGCTTTTGAGGTTTGTTTAGTTCTTATGCCCTATCAACCCTTACTACAATATTATGTTATGAACTAAATCCAACTCTGTTGTATCCGGTGCAGTTTGCTGACTCACATAAAAGACCAGTATTCCACTCTTATAACAACTGAACAAACGAAACAGGTTCTTAGAATATTCCACGCATTTTAGTTAGGCCATCATTTACGAAATTTGGTAAACCCTGAACCATTCATTTCTCTTTGCTTTTGGCAGATTGATGCTATAGTTGACTCATTTGTTTCTGAGGGTCATAAAACAGAGAAAGAGCAATATGGTGGCACCCGCAATCATATCCTTACAAACTTGACCCAAGAGCCCGCCATTTCTCCTGGCGGTATGGTTTCTTTGGAGCAATCATATTTCGCTTCGGAAGCAGTTGATTTGCCCGAGTTGGGATTACTCACACCTTCTAGACAAAGAGTGAAGTGTAATCCATTGCTGAATCTTTGTGCAGATTACAATGAAGGCAGTCATTCTGCATCCACACTAGAGATTGTATCTGTGGGAGGAACCACAAACAGTAGGAAACGCAAAAGAGTTGAGGAGTATGTACCTTTGGACCATACCACAAAAAAACTAACTGGATCAGAATTGTCACTGAACAACTCTCCATTCGAATCCAATGAAACTGGGAAAACTCCACAATCAGCTTCCATGGTGAGGCCTGGCATTCAGTCGCTTTGTGACAGATTTATTTACTTATTTTTCTTTTCTTATTTGTTCCTCCCGGAAGCCATTTGTAAGGAGATCCCAAAAAATGTTAAAGTGTTTTGATTGCAATATTGTTTATTGCTCACAGGACTCGAAACCATTGCAGTTACTTGCTGCAATCTGAATGGCCATGTCAATGTTCTGACTGTAATATCGTTTATTGCTCACCAGACTCTGCATCTACTTGCTGCAATCTGAATGGCCATGTCAATGTTTATTTATTGCTCACGATACTCGAAATCTTTGCATTTACCTGCTGCAATCTGAATGCCCATTTCAATGTTCTGATTGTAATATTGTTTATTGCTCACAAAACTTGAAACTTATTCCTTATCTGAATGGTCATCTCAATGTTCTGATTGTAATATTGTTCATTGCTCACGAGAGTCGAAACCTTTGCATTTACTTGCTGCAATCTGAATGGCCATGTCAATGTACTGATTGTAATATTGTTTATTGCTCACCAGACTCTTTAACTTTGCATTTACTTGCTGCAATCTGAATGACCTATCGTTCTGTATTTATAGAGCTCTCAAAATGACAGAAGGACGATCCACCTGAAACCTCGTGAGCCCCGTCATTCTCTGTTTCGCAATGTGGCCGCTGCATCTGAACCCAACAAAGTAAATCGTGTCATCGTTGGTCCTCACGACACCACAGGACATGGAAAACAAGCACCGACCGTTGCTTCTACCACAGCAGTTCCTCACGGTAACATCCGACTCGCTCCACGCAAAACTAGGAAGGTGGAGGATGCGAAGCCGACTCCAACACCTGCTGTGGCTTCCCCAGAAAGTGCAAAAGGTGATACAAATCATCCGCTGGACGGGCGTAGTCTCGAGCGGAAAGCGGCCTTCCAGAGAGAGAGAGCGAGAAGGCTCGTGGAACAGAATAGAATGTTCGCTTCTAGGAAGCTCTCTCTCGTCCTCGATTTGGACCACACCCTCCTCAATTCAACAAAGGTAGAACACAAACGTCCACACCTTGGTTTCTGCCCTACTGTTTACGCACGTTGACGATGACTTGCTGAAACAGTGATCTGCCCCTCTAGTTTGTAGATGTGGATCCAATGCAGGAAGAGCTTTTGAAGAGGAAAGAAGAGCAAGACCGAGCGAAGCCACAACGACATCTCTTCCGCCTCCGACACATGGGATTGTGGACTAAACTGAGACCGGGCATCTGGAATTTTCTGGAGAAGGCTAATGAGCTTTACGAGCTGCATATATACACTCTGGGAAGCAGGCCGTACGCTACCGCGATGGCAAAGCTGCTTGACCCGACCGGGTCTTTGTTTGGCGGGCGTGTCATGTCGGGGAGAGACGATGGTGATAGAATGGTCTCCCAGCGCAAAGATCTGAAAGGGGTTTTAGGACTGGAATGTGCCGCGGTGATCATGGACGACACTCCGAGTGTGTGGCCGAGTAGCCAACCCAACTTGATTGCTGTAGAGAGGTAAAAACCGTCCTGTAGCATGCATGTTCGGTCGGCGTCGAACTCCGTGGCCTGATGTTGTTCCTGCTGTCGTATTGCAGATATCATTTCTTCCCAAGCAGCAGACGCAAATTTGGAGTTCCCGGGCCTTCTCTTCTGGAAATGGATCGTGACGAGAGGGAGGAAGACGGCACTCTTGCGTCTTCTTTGGCGGTATTGACTTGACTGGATTTCCCCGAGCGTTGAACTTTCGTGATTCCTGCATCTCACGCCCTGCCTTTCTTTTTTGTGTTGACTCAGATCATCCAGCGAATTCACGACGACTTCTTCTCGCGTCACGCGGACGGTGATTTTAGAAAGCTACTGTTACGAAGCTAAAGGACTGAGCTTCGCCACCGGAAAAGCGTTGTGTTTCGTTGAGCTGTCTCGCTCCCAACAAGCAGTTGGCACGTTCGCCGCCTCCGATTAGGAGGAGTGAAATGACACACCCAAGGAGGTGCGTCGGATCCATGTAAATAAAAGCATTACAAAACGTGAATAAATTTGATCATTTCATAGGTTTCTATAATCTAAAATGTTTCGATTTTTAGTGAGTTATATTCGTATAGTTCCTCCACTCGCCGACACATAGGCAGAGAGAGATCCTCTCTCTCGTTTTCAAGAAGGTCCATTATCATTGAGGTGTACTTACTGTTCACCACTCCAAGGAGAAAGTAGGCTCTAAAAAAACAAAGGGAGGGGCAATCAAATTCTTCCATTTTTGAACCACTTTTACCTTTGTTTTGTGATTTTTTAGAGTAATCATCGAAAACATCCTGAGATATTATTGTTTGCATAGAAGATTAAGTGACGACGAAAAACACAGCAGAAGCACATCGTTTTGCTCAAAAACATTATCTTAGGAAGTAGCACATCGAAACTATTCTTGGAAACAGACAAGACAGATTTGTGTTTACTAGTAACTTGGATGATTTCCATGAGGTCACCCATATCCAACATACATGAGCACATAGACCGAAGTGTCACAAGCAGTGTACTTCTTCTGGCTTCAAGTAAACAATCAAGTAAACAAACAAAGTCTCACTTCAGTCCCATCTTTTTTGTCTGCTCCGTTTCTCTTACAACAAATTTTCATGTTAATACCCTAAAATATAAATGGAGATCACATGGTATAAATTTGAACGAACAGCAGCAGTTTTTTTCCTTGGCCCTACACTAGCAACCTACAACATGGCACCGAACCGCAGACACAAAAGATATTGAATCTATACGGAAACAGCTGGGGGGATTGGCTCAGGCACACCACTCCCACCATTTAGAACTGTGACATTCCCGTCAGAGTCGACATCCACAATAGCCGAATCTCCCTCCTTGATCTCGCCAGCCAGCATTTTCTCAGCCAAGCTATCCTCCAAGAGCCTCATTATGGCTCTTCTAAGTGGCCTAGCTCCGTAGCTTGGGTTGTAACCTTCGTCCACCACCCTATCCTTGAATCTCTCTGTCACCTGAAGTTCTATATCCTTCACTTTCAGCCTGTCGAATACCTCCTTAAGCATTATGTCAGCAATCTCCTTGACCTCCAGTTTCGTCAGCTGTCGGAAGACAATCATTTCATCTAGCCGATTCAGGAATTCTGGTCGGAAGTACTGCTTCAACTCCTCAGTAACAAGGCTCTTGATCCGATTGTAGCTGCTATCCTTTTCATCATAGTCGAGATCAAAACCAATCCTCCGTCCTCCCTTCTCGATGACGCTGCTCCCTACATTGGACGTCATGATCAGGAGAGTATTCTTAAAATCTACTGTCCGCCCCTTGCTGTCTGTCAATCTCCCATCTTCTAATATCTGGAGCATCATGTTGAAAACATCAGGGTGGGCTTTCTCTATCTCATCAAAGAGGACAACAGTGTAGGGGCGACGTCGAACTGCTTCAGTAAGCTGACCACCCTCGGTGTAACCAACATAACCAGGTGGTGAACCGATGAGCTTGGAAACAGTGTGCCTCTCCATGAATTCACTCATATCAAGCCGGATCATGGCTTCTTCAGAGCCAAAATAATAGGAAGCCAGTGCCTTTGCCAATTCCGATTTTCCAACGCCAGTTGGACCAGAAAATATGAAGCTGGCAATTGGACGATTGGGATTCTTGAGACCAACACGAGCTCGACGAATGGCTCGACTTATCGCTTTGACAGCTTCATCCTGGCCGATAACACGTTTATGGAGAGTTTCTTCCATTTTGAGGAGACGGTCAGACTCATCACTCGATACTTTCTCCACAGGAATTCCAGTCCAAGATGATACTATGTGTTGTATGTCTGCTTCCGTCACAGTGGGACCTGAATCACCAGCCTCACTCTCTGCTTGGCTCATTTCTTTGCCCTTATCAATTAAGGCTGAGATTTGAGCCTTCAGCTCCATCTCTCGATCGCGCAACTCCCCTGCCTGCCAAAAAAGTTGATTTGTACAGGGTATTTTAGGTTCACATATCTAGGAGCAGCTACAGGATACACAAATAAGTTCAGGTAATGTAATTAGGCTACAATACTTCAATTATGCATATTTGACCGCTCGTCCTGGACACCATCTCGGCGTAACATGTTCTTTAAAACACAACATCATTTAAAAGCGATCGAACAACCACATCTTTATTCCCAACCTGTGCTTTTTAAAGCAATCAAATCACTTGAGTTTAAATTAGAATAGATCATTGACCTTTTCAAAATCTTGGCTGCGGACTGCTTCATTTTTCTCTTTCGTAATCTGCCTAAGCTCTTTGTCAAGTTCTCTGGCTTCCTCAGGAAGCTGTCAAAAACAAAAATTTTATCTGAAGCGCACAGTCACAGAACAAAGAACCAGTAAATATAAGGCCTTACTTGTGCATGGCGAAGCCTAACACGAGAACCAGCTTCATCAATCAAGTCAATTGCTTTATCAGGTAGAAACCGATCACTGAAGGTACAGAAGAATGTACGAAAAATTTGAATGAGAATAAGAATGACTTGAACTGTTGTATTAATTGTAGAATATGAAGTCTCATGAATATAAAAAAAAAAAAATTGCACTTCTGAATGATCATTTCCTTCTCTTGTTAAACCAAGACGAATGAAGTGTTTTAAAATATATAACACTCATAGAATAGCATGATAAAGCATCACAAGAATTTGTGAATCTAAGCATATGCCACAAGGAGTATTAAGTTTTTTCCAGCAACTTAAAAAGACAATAAATCCATCAAAATGTTTAGATTATCAAGAAAGGAAGTTCCATGAATGTCCTAAGACAATATATAGCATTGCAAATATGATGATGGCTGCTAGAGTGCTGAAGGCAGGTCCAGTGAACTTGACACAGGCTCAAAAAGGAGTGGAAGCATATGTCATGGCAATATTGTCACTCACAATGTGGTGCTAACATGAAGAAGTTATATACGCCATGGCAATAAATGCCAATAGCACTGAATTATCTGAATGTAGGTAATTACAATGGTTATGACAGCATAAGTTGTCTATGGCAATGGAAATATTAAAATGTTAGGGGTTTATGGTGTTAATGACAGATGATCAAAACCACCCACAAGGATAAAGATAAATCATCTAGCATGCAGAACAAAAGCCTTACATACCCTTCTATATACTCGAACATTCTGTTGATATAAATATAAGAAAAAGTTATAAAATACTGCCCATACCAGTTGGTACAGGCTGATTATATTGGTTTGACAACCAACTGGAACATGAACTGAGCAATTTTGCATGATTTGGTCCCATACAGATTGCACCACCCGACAAGCTCACCAAACCGGCTCACCAAGTAATAAACACTTGATGTCAAATGGTACTAAAAAGTACCATTTGACATTGATTTGGTCCCATACAGATTGTACCACCCGACAAGCTCACCAAACCGGCTCACCAAGCAATAAACACTCAATGTCAAATGGTACTAGAAAGTAAGCATACTGTCCGATACCCACATCACCTTTTTTCTTAGGAGTTGTCATACAATTGTTTCCATATCTCACTCTTATGCTTTCCGAAAGTGCCAAGTTCGATCTGGTATTGACCACACCACCTGGTGATCTCACCATACCAAGCTTACCTTACCTGGGCAATACTTCTATCATCCGACACTCTCATACCCTTTTTTCCTCCTAATGACAGCTATGACATAGTTGTTTCCGTATCTCTCCCTCTTTCTTACGCTTTCTCTCTTTCCCAACCATTGTCTCCTTCCCATGTCTCTGCCACTGCCTTCTCACTATGTTGCTGCTGTCTCCTCTTCCCGTTGTATCACCACCACCTTCTCCCCATTGCATCATTGTCACCACCTCCTTCTGGTATGCATCGTCATCTCCCCCTCTCTGCTTTCCCCTCTGCCTCCTCTGCATTCTCTTTCTTCTCCACCTTTTCCTCCACGACCTCCTCTCAATCCTCCACGACCTCCTTCGTCCGAACCCATATTTGTTGGCATGGAAGGTACATCCACCAGACGGTTGGCATGAGGCCGTATAGTGTACACCCCACCATAAAGATATCAAACCAATCTACTTAAGGACCAAAATTGGTACCCGACTCAATTTTAGAACCTCCACAGTAACCTTACTATAATCTTGAGAATTCAACATCCAACAAGTGTTTTGAACATTCCAAGTGTGCCAAACTGCTTGGTCTTTATATTTTTAATAGGCAAGTATTGCAAAGACCTACATGCAAATTACATGTATATCAATGAATTTGAAAATCGATCACAACCTAGAACTCTCTCTGATTACTAAAATAGAAACTTCCTAAAAGCCAAAGATGTTTCTCCACTTCTTCCACCACGGAATTAAATTTGTCTTGTCTAACATTAAAAACAAAGGACAAGTAGCATTATTAGAAACAATTATCATCCATCAAATATCATTTCCTACCCTTCTAATTTATACATAAATCATCAACCATGCATGTTCTTTACTGCTACTTCCTAGGACTTATTACATTTTATGATACTTATATTCTTCAACTATAATAATCCTCAATTAAGTATTTCTAGTTTTTATTGTCGTAAACTGCCGCAAGTATATTATAAGTCAATTCTAGTATAATGAACATTTAATAAGAAATCAATCAACTGAAAAATAAAATGGATCATTCCCAGTGGAAAGACACGTGCCCTGAATTTAAATATCAAATCTACAAACAACACAAAATTAGTTTGCATCAACTGGTGCATGTCAATCCATATGAAAATAACAAACAGCAACAACACATTGAGGCAAGGTTTTAAATGCCGACCGTTATCGATATGTGCAGCAGCAATGGAATGTGATCAGGTCAAAAAGAAGAATCATAAGAGGCAAGGTCTTATATTTTATGCATGTCAAACATATCTGTTAGGCTTGTTAAATACAACAGACGTATTAATACATAATTCACTAACCTAATATACTGGTAAGACAACTGAGCAGCAGCAATTAAAGCCTCATCAGTGTAACGAAGTTTATGGTGAATCTCATATCTTTCACGAAGCCCTCTAAGAATCAGTATTGTCTCATCAACTGTTGGTTCTGGAACTCTTACAGGTTGAAAACGTCTCTCCAAAGCAGGATCCTTCTCAATGTGTTTCCTGTATTCATCAAGTGTTGTGGCTCCAATACACTGAAATAAATTATATAAGAAATTAATGTTGAAACTTGAAAGATACTTCCTTTAGACTTTTGAGATAAGAGAATCTGTAGTGAAAAAAACTGATTCTTAACAAATAGGATGAGATCACATATGACAGGCACAAAAGAAACGGATATAATTATCAAGTCTCGACCTGCAATTCACCTCTGGCGAGAGCTGGTTTTAAGATATTAGCAGCATCTATTGCACCTTCTGCTGCTCCAGCTCCAATTAACGTGTGTACTTCATCAATGAAGAGTATTATTTCATCACTTTGTTTAATTTCCTCCATCAACTTTTTTAACCTTTCTTCAAACTCTCCACGGTATTTAGTACCAGCAACAAGAAGCCCCATATCAAGGGTAATCACCTGGATTGTAAAGCTAGTTAATTATCTTTAAATTGACAGAAGCAGAATGCCAGAGACATGGGAATTTGCAGCAGGCATTAAAAATCTCTTCCACTAACAAGCTTTTATAAATTTCTTCATGTTACAACAGAAATATCACAAAGAGTAACTGATATGAAAGTGCTCAATGAATATTTAAATTTTTGCATACTTTTTTTCCTTCAATTGTTTCTGGAACATCGCCATTAGCTATACGTTGAGCAAGTCCTTCTGCAATTGCTGTCTTTCCCACACCAGGTTCCCCAATTAGGCATGGATTGTTCTTCGTACGCCTTCCAAGAATTTGCGTAACACGCTCTATCTGGTCCTGCCTGCCAACAACAGGATCTAGCTTTCCCTGTGGAGTAATTATATTTCTCAGATATAAATAAGATCAAACAAGCATTTTCCAGAGTGAAATATTGAAAAAAATTACCTCCTCTGCTAACTTTGTCAAATTAGTTCCGTACTCCTCAAGTGTAGGCATCTTATTACCACTGCTTCCTCCCCCTACCCCAGCACCAACAGCTTCAGTTGTTTCACCGACCATTCGAATGACCTGTTCGATAATGAAGCTCAAAAAGTCACGTCACAACTAAAATTTATGACAGTGCAGAACAAGATCTAATCAAAAAATTGCCTGGGTCCGTATGTTGCTTGGATCAGCTCCAAGACTCTCGAGCACACGAGCAGCCACACCTTCACCCTCACGAAGAAGCCCAAGAAGCAGGTGCTCAGATCCTATATAGTTATGACCTGTATATTCAGCAAAATCAGACATTAAGTCCAACTTAAATACAAGGAAGATGAATAGAAAAATGAATAACAAGAAGTTGTTCATTCATGTGATCATACTTGTCGACAAATGTTGATGGGAAAATTCAGAAGGTATGAGATCCAATAATAAAAAAACAACCTGTAATTTGTCAGTTAATCCTAACCAGTGCAAGTAAGACCAACAGCAACAATCGAACATGCCATTAGCTTGGAATAATGAAAAGTGGAACCATTGTTCAGATAGATACACATAGAAGCTTTAAATTTTGCTTCAGCAGAGTTCCATCAGTTTGATGGTATTCTACTTGCTAGTTATGGTGGAACCATTAATGCTTTACTTTTTACTCTTCATATAGAATACAAATGCATCCACTTCAACAAACTAAATCTCTAATGCATCCCAAATCATGTGGATACAAAGGTTCCCTGCTGCAAAGGAAGTATGATCCACATGATAAACGAAAACTTGGAATGAACTAGATATCCTAAACAGACAAATATGATATTAGCAGATAGCAAGATAGGCAGTCATTAGAATAATGCTTTCGACTTAAGTATTTCAAATTAACAAAAACAAGACCAAAAAGTTTGTTTTAGGGCAAAAATCCACAAAGGAAGGTCTTAGAGAAGTACCGAGTTGACGAGCTTCCTCTAAAGAGAGTTCAAGAACACGTTTTGCACGTGGTGTAAAAGGTATCTCAACAGCAACAAAACCACTTCCCCTTCCAATAATCTTCTCCACTTCCACTCGAGCATCTTTAAGATTTATTCCCATTGATTTTAAAACTTTTGCTGCAATACCAGTCCCTTCACCAATTAGGCCCAACAGTATCTGTTCTGTTCCAACAAAGTTGTGGCCTAGACGCCTAGCTTCTTCTTGTGCAAGCATGATAACTTTAATTGCCTTCTCTGTAAAGCGTTCAAACATAGCTTTAGCAACACCTCGACTGGCTTTTCCTCGTGAATAAGAGATATATCCTGAAACCACTGAATGAAAATCCCGTTGATTTCTTGATGAGAATTCCACATTATCTGATCTTCGCAAGCCTGCAAAACCTTGCAGTCGTAGCGAGTGCTTTCGCGGTTGGCACATCATTTTGGAACCTCTTTTAACCTTTCCAGAGCCTCGGAGATGACTTTGGATCCTGTTCACTGCAACAGTAGGAAGAATTGCTGACTGAACCAAAGAACCAGCCATCTCTTCTTCTAATAGGAGACAATTTCACAGATCTTCACAACACCTGCAGGCAGCAAGAAATTGAAGGACATATATATTAACATACCCCGTCTCAACAAATTATAAACCTAGATAACTAACAGCATAGTGAATTCGATGGGATAAGCCAAGCATAGCAAAAGGAAAAGGTGTCATATAAAGAGCTGTATTAGGGTAAAAGGAAAAGCTGTAGCATGCAAATAGCAAAAAGAAAAACTGAATCTAGAAAGCGTACTACCAAGTTAAAGTCAGAAAAATAGAAACAATCAAATTGCGAAGGCACAGAACAGGACTGCATCAATTCCCCAGTATTGTCATACACAATATGAAGGATAGTTAGAGACATTGAAAAAGTATTATGATATTCTTTATCATTAAGGGTTCACGGAATCACTCACAGAGCATGTATGGAGGCCTCTTTTTTTTTTCAGAAAGCAATAATAGACAGAATATTATATATTAAAACAAGTCAAATCAAGAACATCAAACACCTCCTATGCACTTGTTTCATATAAATTCATGTTGTAATTTAGAAAAGACTGCAATGTGAAAAGAAGCTACAGTCATTCGTGAAGAAGATTGTGACAAACCATGAGCGGCCCTACCGTCACTAAATTAGACGTCCCAACTTCTACTCCGATCGGAGACTTCAACTCACTGAACAAACTATACTATCCAAGAAACGGATTTCGGCAGCAATCATGTACGAATCAAGAATTTCAGCTCTACATCAGGTACATCTAATGCGCTTATACGACTCACAAGCCACAGCGTTGTACAATCAAATGAAAGCCTAGATTTCCAAGAAACGATCAAATCAAAGGAGACTAGATCATTAACGTGATGACAGTCGGAAAGAAAACAACGCCTGATGAACCGAAATTTCCGTAATCTAACCCGAAGGATCCGTCCAAACGAGGCGGATTCGACACCTATGATTGCAGCCACTGAGCCAAACCAGCAGATGATGCCCTGGAAGAGAACAAGGTGTGCAAGAAACTACCTCCGATTTGGGGGATGACGAGTCGACGACGTAACCCTGGCGAGAAAGCGTTGAATAGCTCTTCTCCTTTGTCGATGAGGAGATAACTCCAGCAAGGATCCGATATCCTATAATCGCGTTACCTAAAGTTTTATTGGATATAGTGTGTAGGCCCCACCTAAATAGTTACAGTGTATGCGGGTAAGGTAGATGTCCGAGTGTTAAGAGTGATAAAAGACAAACGATACAGTGAACCCGAGCGCATCCTATCAGAGTGCAGTCGAGCTGGTGCTGTTGCATCAATATTCGTCCAAAGTAAGAATCTAATGGCGGAAAAGTATTGTTCGGGTCTTCTTATTCCCAGCTCGAGCGCACAGTATCGCTTCCACAACCTCGTGGAGGCCGGCCGGCAGGCCGTGTTGCGTGTTTCAGATCAACGATGGATTTGATATGAGATTCATCAAGATTCGCGAGGTAAGGAAATCTGAGGGTGGAGAATCTCGTCCGTTGGTTCTCATTTGACAGGCGACGTGGATGACCGCAACCGCCAGAGCTCACCTTCGGTTGGGTTCAAATCCGAACCTGGTTTACCCGACCCAAAACATTTGGGCCGGGAAATGATGCAAAACCCTATCTAAATTAAATCCAAACATAATACATTATTTACTATAGCTCATAAATTATCTTTAACAACTCCAGTAATTGACTCAACCCTTCTCTAACCCGATTCAATGGTAGACCAAGAAATTAGTGTGGGGATTTAAGATTTCTTATACGACGGACTTAAACGGGACAAGTACTTCGGGTTTGGCCCGTTTATTTGGGCCTTACATGGGCCCAACATTTTGAACATAGGAAGACAGGAATCAATATGCCAAATACAATCCCTGATTTAAAGATGAAACCGAGTAGAATGCTTCTCTTTCTAATTGAAATATCTACACTTTATATTTCAAGGAATATGGAACACAAAATTTGTTCACGAGATCCCTTTTTAAATCTTTTATTTATGATAAGGATAATCCTGGTAGTCCTCGGCTCCTCTCGCCACATAAACAATACCTAAGCAAAAGCTCGGAAATCACCTATTTCCTACGATCGTTAGTAAGAGGTCATATTGCCTACCATTCCTTTCCAAAATGAGCTCATAAGATCCACTCCTCACCGAACCCATAGCTGAGAAAGAGAATCTAACTTACATTAATAATCGATGGTATAACCTGGCTTCACTAGTTTTTCCTTCCGGATAAACGATGAATGGACCACACCCTGCCTGACCCAAAGAAGCAAGGAAAACAAATTGAAAAACCTCACCCCGACAATCCATAGGCATTGTTCTTGGGGGCACACGCCAACAAGCTGCTCGCATTAAATGTCTCCACTACAAAGGGTAAATGGGACATTAACGGAGATCCATTTGCTTTACCCAACGCCTAAGCATAAATGTCAAGCTGGGGCAAGTAAAAAAGACTCTTTATTCTATTATTTATATCACTAATATTTTTGTCTTTCCTTTTTTGTTTTATTGATTTAAGTATCAGAAGGATCGAGCTGGAACACCCTCGACATAGGCTTATTGTGCATAATCATCAACGTAGCTCGGAAGCATGCCTAGGAGACTACCCAACAGAGAGGAGTGCCCAACTCCTGAGTAATCATCTCTCCCTACATATTCCTTCAGCTTTCTCGCAATGTATGTTCTTCACATCCATCAAGAAAAGTTATCAGAAGGGATTCGTATTTTTTTATAGTGAATCAATTAGACTGACTTACCAGTCGATCGTTTTTGTATGTTAACAATTTATATTTATTTTGAAGAGTTAGAATTATAATTATTTTATTTCTCGAACGTGTTATGATATTACAATCAATTTTAATAGACACATCACGTAAATATAATAAAAAGATGTTGCATGACTTCATTTATGCTGCCCAAGATTGGATGGCATGGAGGCTGCACAGTCAACAGACACCGCGGAGGGGGTAGGCAGTCAGCAATAAAGAAGGAGAAGGCATGGGAGGTGGGGTTTGGACTTTTCCTGCTTCATCCTTCGCCTCTACTAACATATGCATTGCTTTGTTCTTTCATGAACTGAAAGATCACATACAAACTATTTTATTGCATGATCTGATGAACAAGAAACATCAAAGATGATCCAACAACAGTTTTACCTCAGCAGAAAGCCAAACCAAATCAAATCAAAGCTACAAGTCGTTCAGCTTCACAGGTTCTACTGTTTCATATTACCCATGTCTTCTTCTGGAATTGATGCTGTTAAAGTTGATCTCCGCCTGTCAGACTCAACCCCTTCTTCATTCTTGCTGCATGTGATCATGATGTTGACTCCCTGAGGAGTGTTTTATTGTCCTCGATGCAGATGCAGCTCAAGTAATTCTCATCTCTTCCTAACTTTGGTCATAAATGTGAAGGAAACAGGGTGGTAAATCTTCCATTTTCGTTCTGTAGGAGACTATGTTGGGAACGCAAGCTGAAGCCAGTTGCTCTGATGGTGCGAGTTTAGAGAGAGAGAGAGAGAGAGAGGTGACTGCGTGCAGCAAATGGACGATGACAGGGCGAGCTTAGCAGTAAGCATCGGTGCGACATGCATGAAAGCGGAGGAAACCGATCCCAAGTTGAGCAGAGGGGACGATCACGAGAGTCTTGGGTTCCTCCAATCCTTTTCTCTCTCCCATTTATTCCCACCCTGCACCACTTGGCAGCCCCTCACTCTCTCTCCCCTGTCTCCCTGTTTGTCTCCTCTGCCATTAATGACGCCTTGCTTGGGACCTCTTCCGGCCGCTCATGCACGGCCCCCACCCACCTCACCCCCTCTACCTCCTTGTGTGGTCATTGCCCGTTTACCAGGCAAGACAGTAGAGCTCCACAGCTTGCCCAAGTTATTATTACCACTAGAAGAACTCCGTTCGCCAGCTCTCGAAACGTTGGCGGGCGTCTAAAGTTCCCTCGGCACAGAGTGAGAGAGAGGACTTGCCCATGTCTTTGTTCCCTTCTCACTCCATAATTTTACGCACAAGAAAACCTTAATGTCCTTCACATGAACATGGCTGGCCTCATTTGCTGATCTCCATGGCACATGGACCACTCCTCGATCCAATCCAGACGTCAGTGATGTTCTTCTACCTGCTCTTGTAGCTGCCATTGCTACAACAGAAGGTACCGCCACACATTGGTGAAAACTGCAGGTCAAAAGCTTTTATTCTGAAAAGCAGCAGTCAGATCAATAGTTCTACGCTTTAGAGTTTCCTCGCAATCGATAAGCTTATTTGAACTGTCTGGTATAGATCAAGAAGCTGAAATGTTTTTTCAGCTCTTTTCGATCTCCCATCAATGGACAAAATCGACACAAACTTCGCCTTTGATGCAGAAAACTTCTGTTCATTGCATGAGTGGGTGGCCACTCGATGGCCAAGCAAAAGCAAAAGCAAACCGAGCCTTATTATATTATGTCTCATCTTAGGCCACCACCTCAGGACATGATTCCAAGCAGAGAAGCTGTTCCCAGAAGTAGACGCAAGTCACAGATCTTTGAGATGGATGAATTACCAGCTGGCGGCATTACCAGCTGCATTGGATTCAGAAAAAGAGGCGTGAGCGGTCCGTCGAACTTGCAAGACACCAGATAAGACAACAGCCGTGGGAACGTAAAATGAGTGTGTGCATTTAGCCACGGCTGTTTTGGGACTGTAAAACGCTGTAAGAATAGCTAGGGGCAGAACAGGGCAGACGACGAGCACACCACGCGTCTCTCTTCAAGAACAGGACGAAACGTTTCAAACCCCACTCCTCCGAGTCCGAGAGCGACCGCTGCAAGAGGTTTAAAGCCGGAAAACCGAACCGGGATTCCTCCGTCTGTCTTCTTCTCTAACACGAGCTAGGAACAGGGGAAGGAGAAGGGAGAAGCCATGCTGTCCAGGATCAATGGCGTCGTGTGGTCAGAAGAAGGAGGCGACGAGGAGGACGCGGCGTCGTGGACGAGAGCAAGCGCGCCCGGGGCCAGCGGTGGAGCGATGGGCCAGAGCAAGGACGAGCTCGGCCTACCTAGCTTCAAGTCCATGCTCGACGACGACTGGTACCTGGGCGGCGTCGCCGCCGCCTCCAACGCCTTGCCTTCAGGCGACGCCCAACACCCCTTCGAAGCCTTCCAGACCCATCAAGACGTAGCCTTTTCCTCGAGCGCGAAGCCGCACGAGGCCTTGCTGCTCCCACCCGTCGACGAACTCGATCAAAACCAGCCCTTTTTCCCGGCAAAATCCGCCCTTTCCTCTCTCTTCGGCGCCGTTTGCTCCAATCCCTTCGACGCCGGGCTTGATCTCGGGTGCGACGCTCCGGCGTTTCTTGCGGCTCCCCATATGTCCCATTCCCCTAACCTGATGAACAGAAGCGGCAGCGGCGGGGATGGAGTCCTTGGTTTCGGCGGAATGGGGGCGGACGACCAACTCGGTTGTGCCGATCTGAGCCCTGGAGCTGATTTCTCCGGTGGCCGCCTGCTGCCCCCGTCCGATACTTGTTCCGGTTCCATCTCCGGTGGCACCTTCGGCCCCATGGGCTTCGACAGCTTCGAGAATTCTCCATTGCTCAACCGTTCTAAGGTGTTGCGGCCTCTGGAGATCTTCCCTCCCGTGGGCGCGCAGCCGACTCTGTTCCAGAAGCGGGCGGCGGCCGCTCTCCGCCAGAATTCAGGGGTTGCTGGCGAAAAAGGTGGCTTCTTGGGGCTATGGGGCTCGGAAGGAGTGGGACACGGTAACCGTGGGAAGTCAGCTCTGGAAGAAGAGAACGAGAAGAGGAGGAATGGGAATGAGGACGACGAGATAGACGATGGAAGCATGGACGCATCAGGATTGAATTATGACACGGATGATGCTGCAGGGGAGAGTGCCAAGGGCGAGGAAAATGCGAAGGACGGTGGTGGAGGTAGCAACTCGATGGCCAACAGCACAGTGACGGGTGGTGGAGACCACAAGGGGAAGAAGAAGGGCCTCCCTGCAAAGAACCTGATGGCGGAGAGAAGGAGAAGGAAGAAGCTCAATGATCGGCTTTACATGCTTAGATCTGTTGTCCCCAAGATCAGCAAGGTGAAAAATCTCACACCCGTCAGCTCTTGGTTACTGCCATATAGTTTCTTAAAGCTTCCTTAATATTTTAGGTTATTCAGCTGCATGTCTCCTGTAAACCAATTTGTAAGAAGCAAAATTTGAAGTTCTCGACTTTTAGTTGTTTGTTGCTCCTCATGTTCTTGCAGTGTTTGCTTGGCATTCAATTATCTGATTGATTGCAACAAGGAAACTCACTTCAGCTTCTGCATAATATAGCAACACATGTAGTGCTAATTAGTTTACCCTTTGCACAGTTTTATCAAACTCCAATCATCTTGTTTGTAATTATGTTTGTTTAATCTGATTGTAATTTTTTTTTTTTTTTTCAAATGACCGCAAAATTGTGTAACAAATCTTTTTTTTTTCTTTCTGTTTGGGTTGATGATATGAGATGATTCTATGGTTGATTTTGCCGGACTTCCAAGCTTTTTATTTCTTGTTTTAGAACCTTATTGCCCCTGGTTAGTTAAGTACCTTATTTTGTATACTTTATGAAGTGGATAATGTTGTTCATCCTTCATTTGGTTTTAGATGCTAGATTTTTAGCGAGTATGTTATAAAGCTCTGGATTGCTATGAATCAAAGTACTTTTGTTGTGACTTTTTTGGTAGCTAGGAATTGAGCAGTACTCAATTTATGTTTGTTAGTAAAATATTCATAGTTTTCCGAAGCCGGATCGAACAGAACATATGGATTCTCTTTGACTACCATGTGAAGATAAAGGTGGATGCCACTATGCATACGGTATCATCTACATATGTTTCCTCTTCGCCGTTAACAGCCATCTAATGTTTTTGTTGGTAGAGTGATTACTAATCTTTGACATCTATCTGAATTACTAAAGGGAAAAAGGTCATCTTGTTATTTGCATCTTTCTCAAGAGTTTAACATAACTGATTCTTCTTGTCTTACTAGATGGACAGAGCTTCCATTCTTGGTGATGCAATTGAGTACTTGAAGGAGCTTCTGCAAAGGATCAATGACCTGCACAATGAACTTGAGTCGGCACCTTCCAGTTCTTCAATGCCAGTTGCCGGTGGGACAAGCTTTCACCCTTTGACTCCAACACTACCCACTTTACCATGCCGTGTGAAGGAAGAGCTCTGTCCAAGTTCTTTACCAAGCCCAAATAGTCAACCAGCAAGGGTTTGTGTCCATCTCTCAGTCTCTTGGTTTTATATTTTCTATCTGTTAGTATCATCCTTTATCACTATCGGAGAATCATGATTATTTTAACTGAATGATGCTTTTCTACCTTTCTTGTCATTGGTCAACCCTGAAGGATCCTTCCTTTTGTTGATCGACAAAGGCTTCATGAAAAATATCGACAAATTTGATAACTAGTTGTCTACCTGATGTCAATCCTAACAAACAATCTCGGCAAACTATTTGTTGCAAATCCTGAGGCCAAATCGCCAAGTAGAATTTTAGTTATGTTGGTGACTGCAGCTCAATGCTCTTATAGAGGAAGCCTTTGAAGTTCATTTTTTTCCCAAATTATCATTCCTTGTTACAGTTTTAAGTTATGTGCAAAGCTGTTCTTGTCATTCGCTAAGATCGGAAGGCTGCTGTGAATCCTTTCTTTGTAATTAGATATTGGAATTATAGAAGGCATATTTGCTAACTTTAAAGGACTGGAATCTGGTTTAGACAATTTGCAACCTAATTAATGTTGTTATGTGATGCAAACTGATCTACTCTGTGTGATCTATAGGTTGAGGTCAGGGTACGAGAAGGCCGAGCAGTTAACATTCATATGTTTTGTGCCCGTCGACCTGGTCTATTGCTCTCCACTATGAGGGCACTTGATGGCCTTGGGCTTGACATCCAGCAGGCTGTCATCAGCTGTTTCAATGGGTTTGCCCTGGATGTTTTCCGAGCTGAGGTGAGCTTTGCTTTCATTGCACCACCTGCAAAAACTTAACTTGTATTCTCTCGGTGACGTTGCATCAGATTAGTGCCTCTTGTTTCGGCTTGCCTCACTTTAGTTTCATTGAGGGCGCTAAGCTTCTTCTTGTCACTTTCTTTTCAGCAATGCAAAGAGGGTCCGGGTGTTTTGCCAGAAGAAATCAAGGCAGTGCTCTTGCATTCCGCAGGCTTTGACAATACGATATTGTGAGAGATCAGAGGGAATCAACAATTGTATCGATGCCAGTGGTGCTCGGTGGGTCATAAACAAGGTGATGAAAATTGATGGTCATATTAGCATCGTAGTAGTTTCTTAGTACCTGTTTTCTGTATCATTGAGGAAGTTGCCGAGCGGCACTATTCCGAATCTAGCTCGCAGCCAGATAACAGTTTCGCGCTCTGTCTCATTGTGGAATAAAATTTTATCTATCGTCTAAAATCTCTATCTACATTTGTTTGGATTTTAAGGTCACATATAATCATGTTACCAAGTAGCAGTCACTGCTTGTGCTCTGAATCAGATTAGTGAAAGGTTGTATTGCTCCTTGCCTCTGGTCATAATCGTTATGTGAATGTGTTGTTCTATCTAAATCGAAGATAAGAAAAAGGCCTTTCTTTCATTCGATTAGCAGCATGGGATATGACGAAAGCTGAAAGCTTCCTCAAGAATCTTAGCTGTTCAAGAAAAATAATTTATGGTGCGCAGTGAGTGCATGGCCTTCGGTAAGGCCTCGAGGTATGAGGGCTGGTTGTATGAACAGTGCCATGGCTTCTCAACTGTGTTCTCAGTAAATGCCGCAGGATAATCTGCATGGCTTGGCATGGCAGGTTGTCATGACCTCATCTTCATTCGCTCGCCCTCATTAAATTCTGTCACTCGAATCGTGCGTTGTTGTCATCGTCTCCGGCTCATCTTTTCCTGTGGATCACCAGCCCATTCGCCATTGCCATTACCAGTACCGACAAGATCCTTCGCCGTCGCTACTGGTTGCTGTTCCGAGCTTGCTGCTGGTGTTTGCGTCATTCTTTGGCGCTTCTTCGCTGCCGTCAACCCATTCTCATCTGGCATAGCTCGTCTACGATCTTCCTTGAATATATGGTGCAATGAAAAGAGGGTCCGGGTGTTTTGCCAGAAAAATCGTAGACGAGCTATGCCAGAAAAATGGTGCAATGAAAGCAAAGCTCCTCAAAAAACAGTTTGAGGAGAGAAGAAAACCAAAAGCCATGATGGACTTGACTATATGACATCTGTCTCGGTCCCTTCATACTATTTATTACTCGTTACATATATGATCTTTCGTTGACAATATTTCATGGCAGATTTGCGAGAACGAGATGGTTGCGGTGCTACGTAACGGTAGATAAAAAAGGAAGAGCCAAAGGATTGCAATTACTGACTCCCCTGCAAGTATCTATGAGTAGGACATCGATCGAAGTTGGGGCTTCGCTGACAAGATAAATTATTGATCGAGGTCTATTCCTTTCTGCACTACTGAGACATCACGGCTGGGGCCCGGCAAGCCAACCAGCCATAAGTGGGCGATGATATACGTCTTGACCGTCACCCGCATTAACACCCCACAGCATCTATCTCATCAGAAAAGAAGCGTCTGCAATCCTGCCCGGGAAAGACGAAGATCTTCCTGTCTCTGGTTTTTCCACCCAGCAATCCTCCGCCTTTGTTTGCCGCCAGAAAGAGAGAGAGAGAGAGAGAGAGAGAGAGAGAGAGAGATTCCCCGGTCCTTGTTGAACTTTCGCCCAACATAGCGTAGCTCTGACTGGAGATCCGATGTGCTCATCTGCTGCTGCTTCCTTCCTCCGTTTGGACAACGCAAAGTCGAGCGGGAAAGAATTCCTTCTCGAGAAAGGATGGAACACAACCGGTGGTTGATGCAGGCTCGATCGATGAGATTCCCCCTCGAAAAGGCCAAGAGACAATTGACGCTCTCGATCAAATCCGGTGGAGTGGATTAGGAGGCTGGGAAAGTGAGATTCCAGCCGACACACCTCTCGATCACTGATTTATCATGCTTGATCTCCAGAGTGGAACACCGATGACTACGTAGCATCCTGTGTTATGAGTGGCTCCCCTGGCCCATGTCCCAACTGTAGGAAACACTGCACGACAGTTGGCATCTGCAATTCACACCAACTGTAGATTGCACTCCCAGTTTGAAGCCCCGTCTGTGGTGATGCTTCCTGCTCACTAGCCGATGCCCATCTCATCAGAGAGTCAACATTTACGATACGAGATGATCAACAAACCCATCTTCGATTCACGGTACCAAGATCTGTGAAAATGGAAATCAAATACAGAGCTCAATCGTTGTTCCTACAACAAGATATACACCGTAACAAATACACATCACGTTCTTCTCGTCCTTTGACCGTAGACCAGTAAACACCAAACCCTTGGGGGCGCGTACCAGTGCGTGATTAGCAGCTTTCAAGCTCGTCGGTAGAATTTTCAGGTACATTACATTGCACAAGGGCTCTGGCCACTGCATTACTTCAGCAAATCGACACAAGAATCAACAAATATAACTATCAGAAACACTATCTCGATGTTTAGGGCAGAACCAGTGCCCGGAACATGTATTTAGAGTATTAAATCACAACTTGGTGTTAACAAATACACCACAGAAAAGTGCAGAACACAGCCATTTCCTAAGATTGGTATGATTTCGATTCATCCATACATTCTATGAAAATTATCATGACAGCACAGAAAGAGGCAAAAGGATGGGGGATGTGCATTATACTTACTATAATAAAACTGAGAAGCTATTTACATCATAGGTGCAAAAGATTAAGACGACTTTACCTATTCGGTATATATATCACAAGCGATTTTGTAAGGAAAAAAAAAAATACAATACCAGCAAAACTGTAGGAATAAGAAAGGTTCCATGCCCCAGGCTAGGGGAAGAAGCATGAGCGAGCAAGGTGGACAAGGCCGGGGTCTTTACCAACAAGAGTTTCAAGTATCTCATATGTTGGACCCACCACAAAAAGCTACTTCAGTGTTAAGTTCGTTGCTTAGCTAGCATCTTCAAAAGGCCTGCACAAGACAACCACACACTAGAAAGATTACTTCTTTCCAGTTCAAATATAGAAAATAAAAAAGGATGCTCCAAATTAAACAGAAAAATCTGTCTGCAAGTATATATTGTCATCGTCATGATAAATGATGAATGGTCAATGATATGGTCATTTTGAAAATAAAACAAAGTTCAAAGATACAGATAACTGCATTTCAGATGTAAATATGAAGATATATAATAGCCTCATCTTTTCACAGAATCAACAAATGAAAATCAGGAACAGCCACATGCATTAAAATCAGGCTTAATTGTCAAAGTAGGAAAAGCTTAAAACCACAATATACCACATCAACTCCAGGACAACCCTCAGAATTCTCAGAATTAGCAGTAGGCACAGGGCGCTTTGTTTCTTTGCCAGATATCCTTTCTTCAGAAACAGCTGGAGACTCTTCAACTCTAGAATTTAGTGTTCCTGGATTCATTCTTTGGACCTCCTCTCGAGTGTAGATGTAAATCTTACGAACCATGTTACAGAATTCACTGCAACGAGAGATGAGTCATCTTCCCTGGCAATTAAACTGTACCAAAGTGAAGTTAAGCAGAAAAAATGTTAAATACAATTACTTACTTCCAGGGATCATCTCCAACAAGCATCATATCACCTTCATTGTCAGTGTATACGACAAGCCAAATTTTGTTGGGAGCTATTAATGCACCCTCAAATTCAAACATTTGATCTAGCTCAGCAATCAGTTCATCATAACCATTGAACTTGGTAAGATCAACAGATCTGCCAAGAGCAATACCTTGCTTATGCACCTGAAATGAAAAGAATTAGGTCAAAGTCCTTGCTACATTTACATAAAATTTTAACCTTTTCGGAAATCTACCATATTCTCACAATAGTCCAACACCGTAACAACTAGTAATGACAACTCGGCAAATTACTCCATACAATGCAGAATGAGAGAATCATATATTTCAATAGTTCCAGAATAGGAAAACTTGAGCCAAGTATTGGTATCTGTCAGCATTTATTCATCGAATTCACTCCAGCTACTAGAACGTTCAAGAGTTACGTGGATCTTTATAACCATTCGACAACAATCTAAAGGTCTTTTACACCAAGAACTTGTTTCATGAAGAAAGCTGCTGGTTCAAAGATTTTTTTTTTTCTGAAGTTATTGAGAAGGCACTAACTTTTTGCAACTTGTCGAATAACAGCATATTTACTTGTTCTGATTACTAGTATTCTGAGGTGGAAACCTACACTGTAGTACATATGATCTCCAGCTGAAAATGAAATATGACTTCCATGATTAAAACCAAGGACACATAGCAATAACACTTACATAATGCATAACAAAAGTTACAGCTTCCAGTCCATGGCATTTTATAGCTGTAACATGAAAGAAAATTGTAACACAGCAGCCAAAAATCATCACAGCAACATACCAATACCATAGATTAAGACAGCAACAAAATGAATTTTATAGAATCATGTCCAACATTCATTATGCTAAAAAGAAAGGTTACCTTGGTGCAACTCCTGGTTGAACCACCTTGCATTTTGTTCTGAACATCCTTAGAAGCCTGTGGACAAACCTGAATAAGTTTCTCTGTATCACCATTTGTCAGTGTGGCGGAGACCAACTTTGCAGCTATGCATGACTCAGAATGCTTGGCAGCCTCTAGACCTTGCGGTTGGGGCAATGCTGCAGCTAGATGGCTATGTGGCATCAGAATTTCTGCAGAGTTGCTCTGTCGTACAACTGATTCAGATGCCACAGGTTTGCTGTTTAGATGAAACCCAAATAGCTTGCAACCACTATTATTTGCTTTGTACTTTGCCACATCATTTTGGGATGGTACCAGGGGCTGAAGTGTGATGACCCTGTGTTGTGGCACGTTATCGGTTTGAGAATCGGGAAGCGAACATCCTAACCAATCTGATGACTGTTGATCACCTCCTAAGCCCTTCAGTTCCGACTGGCCTCCCTGCATTCCATATATGCAACTTCCAACTTTCTGAAAGGATAGGTCACCAACATGTGCAGTCATTTTCAAGTTGCATTCACCCAAATTTAAATTTGAATTTGAAGGCATCAAAGACCATAAGCCAGGAGAACAGTTATGTTTGGCCTCTTGATCCCGGAAATGAGGCTTTAAAAAACTTTTATCACCTGAGGCCTGCTCAAGAAATGGTGAGTGAAACCCACTTGAATCACCAGAAGGCTGAAATCCTGATAACATGTCAGTGTACATAGGTTCCTGCCTCTTTATGTGCATCCAGCTCTCAGATCCCAATCTTCTCTGAGCAGAAACATCATTTTTCTCTTCGTCATGTGTCAACCACATGATTGGCTTCTGAGCAGTATCTGCTTCGTTGCTAAAAGTACTTCTCAATGTTGCCATGTCTTGACCTTGCAATACCCTTGGGACTCCATGTGATTGGGAAGGGTCCATAGAGACTTTAGAAGAGGCTGACAAACATGTTCCAATAGTTAACTTTCATTTGAAAAGAAAGCTGGTGAAATAGTAGGATGGCACAAGTCAGACTTTACCTTCTTTTGTAAGAACAGATGAATCCGGGGAAGAAGGAAAGGCAGTTGTTCGAGGCCTTTTTGGCCTAGGCATAGGAATAGGGTTAGGAGGCAGAGGCAACTGAGCAGGTTCAATTTTCCATGGGGACACCCTATCTGGACGAGGAATTGAAGAGGCCTCATCCCAACGTACCTAAAATTTAAAACATATTACCACTCAATTTAGATCAGGTAATGCCAACAGCTGTAACTCTAGGATAAATCACCTTCAGGCATCTCCATTTCGATCCAGGCCACCTGCTTGGTTCAGAATCTCCAATGCCAACAATGGTGCCAGTGAACCTTCAGGTACAGATCAGAAACGATTACTTCAATTTATCACAAGCACTCCTAAGGTAACCTTATGTATGACGTGAAATGAAAGTAAAATACATTTTATACCTCTGTTCTGGGGCTTCTTCACCTTCAAATCTCATTTTGAACCTCATTCCTATAGAATGGTTGTTTTTTATTGAATCAACATATTGATCAAAAGGAACAATGAATTCAGTTGGACAAGTCCTGTCAAAAATAATCACATGGAATAATTAGACAAAGGAAGTATCTCATTTGGTTTGTACTACAAACAACTGTAGTGGCTTGACAAGTAATGAGATTTTCTTCTCCTACAATCTGTCTCCATGCTTCAAATCTATACCAAAATACATTGCAGTTGCTTTATTAAGTGTGATATGTTGCATGTAATACAATGCATAGGCCACATACCGTGGTTTGTAGTAAACAGTAAACATGGTTCCAGTGTTGACAGCATGCCATGCTGTAGCAAGGACACCCAGGTGCATACTGTGACTGGATATAACTGAAGATGGAACATTTGTCTGCTGTCTCATAGCTCGTCTCACGCCTACACGTAGTTCGCCATTGTCCCCTCTGCTAGCAATGGAGCAATCACTTAGTAATAACCCTGAATGTTGAACATGTTTGGAGGGGTTGGACATTAGTAGACCTTAGAAAGATAAAAGCATCCCCAGCAACAAGCCTTTTAGAACTAACAAAGACGCTCCATCCACTTTGAAGCAGGTGTCTTCGCGGTTGACCTAGTTTAACAACACAGCAGATTATCAGGTCCATGGATAACTAGCTACCACAGGTGGCCATAGTAACCAGCACGAGACTAGAGCATACAGATCTCTTTAAAGGCATATAGAGCTTAGAAACAGATGTGTGCCATGTTGATGTCTGTTTCAACCGAGCTTGCTCATTTGAGCTAATAGGTTAGCCATCTACAATAAAAAGTCGGATGAAAAAAGAAACCATCTATGAAAGCCAACATCAAAAGATTTCACCAGAAAGCCAACATTTTTGGTGAACAAGACTGGAGAAAAAAACACCCATAAAACCTTTAAAATAGACCGGGGAACTACAACCTTTAAAACCAACAAATCCAGAAAAAAAAAGAAAATAAAAGAAAAACAATAAAGGAATTCCCACAAACCCCATTGATTCCATAATCAAAGAAGTATGAAGGGCACAACTTATAATATAGTCTTACCACGAAAGATATGGCGGAAGCGCCATTCAACTCCATGCAAGTCCTTCGCCACAAGCTCCTGACTTGGCGGCTGCTGGCTCATATCCTGATCACCAACCAAACAATCAGCAAAAGGGGAGATAAACCATCCACAGAGGGGAGAAAAGGATACTCGAAATCTAACCAGCGGAGGTAGGCACTCATCAGCATGCCGTCTTAGCACTGAGAACCCACCGTGGGTGCTGGTGTCTGACGCGGTCAGCGTCTTGCAGAAGGAATACACATGAGGCCGTGGAGGTGGAGGCTGAAGCGTGTCCTTCTCCACGGTGTTCTCATCCTGCTTAAAAACGATAGCCGTGTTGTTATTATCTCAGCGAAATACTCTACTTTATCGCCTTAGCTCAACAAAAATCCACAGCAAAAACAACCAAGAAGTAACCAAAATGCATGGTCACTGAAGAAATACCTTTGAATCAGGGAGCAAAGTGATCTGAGCAAATACCTCATCGGTGTCTGGTTCGGCCTACCAACACAGCGATAGCTCTTTAAAGCTCAGAACAGAATATAAGGGAGAAACAACACTTACTTTACAACACGAGATAGGAGGGTTCGCGGGAAGCACCTTCAGATGGACGTTCATCACCCGGCAGAGGATCTTCCACGGGAGATTGTAGACAGGCATCTGCTGGTCCGCTACCTGATTTGTTGAAGCTTCTACCTAAAACACCACAAAAGACCAGCAAGAAACGGAGATTAACAGCACCTTTACAAATGCACAAACAAGAAAAAGATGACCCAAAACAACCGGGGGGATTCCGAAGCGTCACAGATTTTGGGAGGAATTCGAACAAAGACGGTGCTCTCAAGTCTCACCTGCTCCATATGACCCTGTGGGAAGTAGAAGACCCTCTCCCCCACTCTGGGAATCGTTACCAGCGGGCCTGCGCAAGCGTGCCATAGCTCCGTATACAACGCATCCACCGAATCTGGAACAAGAACCATTCCAAAATCAAAACCTAACCGAAACCCTAATAGTCAACAGAGAACCCAACTTCTCTGGCCAGCGAGCGGAGATCGAGGCCGGAACTCACCTTTCCCGCCGACCGCGCCGCCGGAAAGCCCAAGGCTCCCCTCGGTGTCGCTTCCCCTCACCGGCGCGCCGTCGTGCAGCTCGCTACATCCCGAGGACACGGTATCCCCTCGTCCTTGACTACTCCCCTTCACCGACACCTCCGACGACGCCATCCAACCCAACCGAGCTCACCAGCATCCACCGCGCTTCAGCAATTCCCTCATCCACCACCGATCCAACCAAGACAAACCATCATAAACCCTAAATCGAAGCCCCGAACGCCTCCCAACCCAAATCGTTCGAGATCAGAAGCCAAAAAAAAAAAGTCCCAATTCTGCGAAATAGCTCCCAAAATCTCTACGAACACCCAAAAGTCTCCCCCTCAGTCGCCCTTCGCAACCTCCGCTCGCTTCTTCTAAATCTTAAGCCGCTCTCCATCCTTCTCTCTCTCTCCTCTTTCTTCTTTTGTGCGCAGAGAGGAGCTCGGAGGAGGGGAGAGAGAGAGCCGCCGTACTGTCGTCGACCGGGCCCCTTCGGATCCTGTCCAGCACACGCAGTCCAACAACCGTCCTACTAATTGTTGTGAGGGGATCCGGAGTGGGACCCGCAGCAAGGAAGAGCCATCATTCGAAATGACATCGGCTTGTTGCGTAGCAGCCCAGCACGAGATCACACCCGGCTTAACTCGGGTCAAAATCCCGAAGCAATCATTTCAACCACGGTCAATTCCCCAACCGGAACCGGCCGCGAGGACGCCGTCAATGTGCCGTTAGGCGAGCGGCTCCCTCGAAAAGGAAAAAGCCATGACGGCGTCGTGCCTTCCCGTCTCGCCCCCGGGGGGCGCCTGTGTCGTGCTATTAACGGACAGCGCCCTGAAAATAAAAAACCATTTTCCTCCAGTTTTATTAATTCGATTCCTTTTCCACTTTCCATTTTATAAATCTACCCTTTTAAAATTCTGCAAATAACCACACTTTACTCCTGTAAAGTCTGGTACCACATATTTAATTTCTTAAATATTAAAATATATTTTTAGATATTTCTGTCAGAAAATTCATGATTACTATGATCCTCAGATGTTAATTTAAAATAGATTCTTTTTCCAAATATATTAATTAAAGTCAAAGAATTAACAAGAATTTGTTTTTTTAAGGATTATATATGTTAAACCGAAATCTAAACGAGTAAACACGGAAAAAAAAAGGATTTTAAGGTATATAAATATAAGTTTCTCTTACTTTTTCTTTGTCGTGCTCCGGTGGTCCCGGGCCTCGACATGACACGCGTCGGATATCTGGTGGCCATTATTGGGCCCAATGAAGTCCTATGCTGGAGGGGTGTCGGTTTACGGGAGGTGAACGTAACGCGCTCATGATGGTGCCGTAACGCCACCCGCACCACGCTTCGATGCGTTACTCGTCCGAGGTAACGGCCTCCTTCCTTCCGAGTAGGTGTTTGGATGTGGCGCTACAAACAGCGGCCTATGAACTGCCAAACGTGGCGTGTTTCGTCCGGCTATTGAGGACAGCTTGCGCGATATACGAAAATGTAGACACTGTTTTCTGTTCTATATAGACATCTGATCACAAATCCGGTGACGGAGTAGGTAAGTGGCGAAGCTGCTTGGCCCATGCAAGCTCGATGATACGATCCTGGCAGTCCATCGAGCTGTGGGTAGGCAGGTGATCGTGGGGAACGTTTTGGCCAGTAGAAAACGCGGGTGGGCGGTTGGGGGGTGAGGTAGGTAATTAGCGAATAAAATGGAGGGAAAAGCAGTTGTCGCCAGGGTGCGGGCCCCGAGGAGCTGAGGAGGCGGGTCCCACACATGCCCCTTCCTGACCCGACAACTCTCCCGCCTTACCCAAGCAAGGTGGGCCTCCGGTCCCCTCTACTAACCAAACCCAACCAACGTGTCAGAATCGTTAACTCGGGTTAAAGCTATCAGCAGAGTCACTTTTCGTACGCTTTACCGCGACCGGTCTGACCGAAAGGTGGGCTCCTTCGGTCCTGCAATCGCGAGGCAGGTAGGCACGCCGCGTGAGTGCACGAGGGTTGGAAGAGCATCTCTCGACGATTGCTTTGCGGGTCTCAAACTGAAGTGCGACCCGTTCAGGTCTCGAAAAACCGACCCGCTCTAATCGTGCCATTCATATCTCGCCACGTCCGATCTTCACACCGTCTCTGCTCGACACGAGTAATTTTTGACGGGTCGGGGTGCGAATTCGGGTTTCTACGCCACCCGCCACGTGTGAGTTAAACGGCGGTCATTAGCGTGGAGATTCGTGTTCCCTGCTACGCTATTTTAAACGAGACGAAGTCACGTTAATGTTAGCTTAATGTTCGGATCAATCACACGATATATATATATATATATATATATAGAAAACGTCATGGTATTATCATATTTTTGGTCAGGCCAGTCGATGTGACTGTAACAGTTCTGCCCTATGTTCTTCTTTTGTCTTCTTCGTAGATAATATCTAAATATTCTTCATTTAATTAGAAGTTTAGAACTTTTTTTAAAATAATAATAAAAATTTCATGCAAACGTTTAAGCTAATCGAAACGTCATGTCCATATGATACTTATGTGAGTATATATTTGATAATAAAAACAGATTATGATGGTTGAAAAGACATTAAATTAAGTAAGATATGATATTTATGGATCCACAAAAAATAAATATTTATTTGTCACGACCGTCGACGAGACAAAGGCACTCGATGATGGCAAAGAAAGGTCGTGAAAAGTGGGCGTCGGGTACACGGAGAGAGGACAAGAGGATGAAGAAGACCTGTGATTGGAGCCTAGGGCAGGGGCCCGTCCATCCACCAACGGGGGGGCGCACCGCGTGGAGCAGAGCAGACGTTGCAGGCGCCCAGCCGAGCTGCCGAGACTCGTGAGAGCTCCGCAGAGGTGCGTACCGACGAGGCGCTGACCGTCTCGTTTAGTCTTCGATCCTCGTTTTTCCTAATAGGAATATCATCAAACGACTCGAGTGCTGTTGGCCGGGATTAGAACTTTTGATATTAAATCTATATAGAATGAACTTTTGATCCCCTTCATAACTCTCGTCCTAACTGAGAGAGAGAGAGAGAGAGAGAGAGAGAGGAGCGGATAGAATCCCTTATGGAGCTTCACTCTCTTACAGTTGGTGATCAACCATGGGAGACTTGGGAGCCTGTGTCAGAGGAGATTAGTTGGCATGACTTGAGATTGGGTGTGTGCCAATTGCTTCGAATGCGATAAATAGACAAAACCACTCCTATTAATGTGATAATTATTTTTCACATTATCATCTTCATATATCATCATGTGATAATTATTTTTCACTGGTCAAAATGTAAATCATCCAATCGATATTTATTATACGTGTCGTGTTAATTTCAGAACAGACAAAAAAACCTGTTAGACGTGTCATGTCAATATAGCATATAAGTTGTATATTCTCTCAGTAAATCGATAATTATAATTAAAAAAAATTATATAAAATGATATTAGTATGTGTGTTTTTTGAGACATAAATAAATACGGTTGTATATCCAATATAAAATGATATTAGCATGCATGTCCCACTGTAGACATACATAGAATGTATACATTTTATGTGTTTAATTTTTTTTTTCCATCACTCAAGTTACAGATGCTAAATGATTTCTCATATGGACACTTTGAAAAGTAAATTACATTGGATTAATTTAAATTGGATATACAACCGTATTTATTTATGTCTCAAAATGCAAAATATTCGGGCATCTTTTTCATTGATCGAGCTAAGTTATTTAGGTTATAGGCCAATATTAATTTTTTTTTTTTTTTGCTATTTAGTGGTTTACATATGTGTATATTTATCTTCTTCTTTTTTCCAAAGAATATTCTCCTTTATATCTACACATACATGAATATCATTTTAGGACTTGGTCACTAATTTGAGAGGATCAAAATATTTTTGTGTTGTATTAGTATCAATACTTAAAAGGATTGAATTTGGGTAGCTTAGAATAAGATCTTGCTGAAATGCTAGTTTAATTTTATTAAAGATAACATTAAGTGTTGATTCAACATATTAACGTAGATTATAGTTATTCGAGTTGGGATGGTGATTCAAATCAAATCGATGTCAGTTTTAAAACTCTAGGTTATTATTCATAGACTATCAAACCTGTAAAACTAAATTAAGAATATTTCTATCCCTCTAATAGTTAAGTTAGTTATTGGGTTGGATTGATTTGATCGGACTTATATTGAAGTGAAGTAGTGGAAACGCACATAGGATCTCTTTTATGGGTGACTCTAAGGACGATTATGTTTATAATCGTCAATGATAAGAGGGGGATGTATGACATTTTCAAGTAAAAACTTTACGTGATGTTCGTGGAACTTAGCGCCTACGTAGGTTGATAGTTCCAATCACAAGTTTGAACAAATAGTCATTTGACCATGTATCATCCCGTGGTGAGCATATGTCTTATAATAAGATTATCACCTGCTAGCTATGTATGATTCTTGTGTTTTTCGATGATCAACACATTGGCTCATCAGTGGATATGTATCATCCTATGGTGAGTATTATCTCATGATTTGATCACCACTTATCAGTCACATGTGATCCCCATGTTCTTTAGTGTTTGATTTATTGGCCTATCAATCCATAGGCCATGTGATGATATTATATCCAACATGCAACTATTTATCTATTACTAGATACTCACGTTGGGTTTAATAGATTATAGGATTATTAAGCCAAGTAATGCTCTGACCTATGTTGTTGTCTCTAATGATAAGTTTGTTTATCATTTTTTCAATCATATGTAGTCAAAATGCACGTTGAACCCTCGAGATGTGGAGAGGTGCAAGTCGATAGAGCCAACGAGGAATCGATGTCTTGAAGTAGTTGATAATTAAAGTGAGTGTTGACTAATATCGTTTCAGTGATGTACTACTAATATCATATGCAAATATCATCGAAAAGGCTCAATTGTAGAAGATGGAGGGGCTCACCGAGCAGCTTCAGGTCCAAGAGACTTGGTGCCTCGAATATGAGATCAACGAAGTGGTTAAGTATAAGGTGTCCAAGAGGTTATAGGTTTGGTAATCTATAACTAATAAAGTTAAGCTCAAACTCCATAATAAATTTTCTTATCACCCTCTAAGAGTTATTAAAAATGTATGACATACGAGGGAATCTACTATCTCGAATAATGTTATTTTTGGGGTGAATATAACTATGTAACTATATGTTTGGTGAGGTCAAAGCTTTCTACATATGGTTTTAAGATTGACATTCAAAGTACGTATGGGATTGGCTCCTTCATAATACTTGAAATGGAACCTTATATATAGATCGACTTTTAGACTACTTTTCTTGCTTGATTTCATTTTTGATATCCTTATGGTCTATCTCGAAAAGTTGGACTTACATATTTTGAGATAGTTCGATCGTTTAAGCAACTGACTCCTTTGGTCCCTCTAGCTCTTTGGGTGGATTATTGAGTGACCCGTGAGAAAAGTTTTGATAAGAATTATTCCTTTAATATAGATCGACTGAGTGCAACTCTATCATTAAACTATGGGCGAATTGAAGCTAGGAAACAAAGGAGTGACTGGAGTTAAGTGTAAACTATGTTGTATCATTCGGATTAGCAGAAGAAGATGAGAGGCCACGGTTTGGAATGCCCAAATCAACTTTTCAAGTTAGGTTGTAGAAGGTTTCCGTGGGTATGGTTATAATTTGAGCATCATTACATTGGAGGTTTGCCAAATGATTGACTGTTGAATCTTAGAATAGTCGACAAAAGAGCTAAATCTAAGTGGATTGAGAATGATGGGTTTTGTGTAAGTAGGATCATAAGGCACAGTATCAAAATGCAACTATAAATTTTTACTTGTACATGTAGGATTATATACATTGATCATTCCTAAAAAGGAGTTTGATTGATTCATCCTTAATGCTGGTTTTCGACAAGTTTTTACCTCACAAATTATAAAATAATTAATTATAATTTTTATTTATTAATACAAGATTCAATCACACATAAATAATCAAATGACACATGATATGGTAGACCATGTTAATTCAATACCAATACGAAGGTATACAAGATCTTGTGTTATAGTTGACAAGTCATAGCATTAGTGTTCTCATTTCATTTCATTGATTACGTAACACATTATAAAAGACCCTTAGTGTGTACTTATTTCATTGAAAAAAAATTATTTTCTATACCTTTCTTAGAATCCCATAAAATTAAGTATTAAAGGTATATTTATTAATAAAAAAATAAAATTAGATTTGAATGGTTGACATATCAGAGCGTCATAATTTAACCGAAAATTCGATACATGATGATGATAGATTATTTTAAATAATTATTTATCGAGTTTTTTCTTAATTCAGTGATCATCTAACTATTAGAGCGTATCGATGATTCGATAAATAATTTTATAATTTAATAATGATGAATTATTTCAAGTAATTAGTTATCGAGTCGATTCTCACCTAAAACATATAAAAGTATGTATGAACTTATTTCATCGGAAAAAAAATATTTTTTATAATTTTCTTAAAATCCCCACAAAATTAAATATTAGAGGCATATTTATTAGAAAATAAACCAAAATAAGATCCGAGTGGCTGACATATCAGTCCGTCACAATCTAACTTACGATCTATTATGTAAAACGTTAGGTACGCATGTAATGCTAATTTCATTTCAATCCTCACTACAAATAACTTCATTAAGTTGACATGACACGGCTACACGTTTGCTCTTAACAGCATGAGAGCGTCGGTGGTAGGTATTTTTGTAATATCTGACATTATCGGGGTTTAAAAGAACCAGCATGTTTGATTCTAAAAACAAAAACAAGGAAACAAAAAAACAAGCCGCAACAGTTGCGTTTGACGTGTCTTTATCCCTCCCCGTCCCTATTTCGCCAAGCATTGCAAGGAGAGAACCAGACGCCACTACACCGCGACGCGAGAGTTCGATTCGGTAGACTGCTTCTCGTACCCCGGCCGTTGATTTCTCTTAGAGGAAGCGCAGCGGCGGCGGCGGAGGAGGAGGAGGAGGGCGATGGGGACGGGGACGGAATCGGAGTCGAGCAGCGGTGGGGCCGCCGGCCGCGCGCGAGGGCTTGCTCTGAAGGCGCTCCTGCTGCTGGGCGGCGCGCTGTTGCTGAGGCGGATGAGGAAGTCCACCACCCGGTGGGATCACGCCCGCGCCGTCGCCGATTCCCTCTCCGGAGAGAAGGTTCTCCCCATCTTATAATCCATCTTTCTCCTTGCTTCGAATTGGGTTTCTGTATGCAGTGTTATGGATTCTAACTAGTTTGTTTCGATTGTTTGTGTAAAGTTCTCTCGAGAACAGGCTCGCAATGATCCCGACAACTACTTCAACATAAGGTGCGCCCGTGTATCTCAGTGATTAATGCTTCGTTTTCTTGTCAAAGATTGTCAAGTTCTCTGATCTCGAATGCCACGGATGTGTGTGCATATCAAAATCTAATAGCTTATATTTGGAGTTGTGTGTACATCATTTACATGTTTTGATAAATAATCATCATGGTTACATTTGTTTCTCTTCTTCAAATTAATTTCGTTCCAGTGGCTTAGCGGGTCGCACTAGTAGGAGTTAGATCTTTGAACTAGTGATTATTTTTAATCAACCAAATTGAGTTACATCCGGTGCAAATATGAAAAACGTTAAGATGATTCAAATGTTAAAAGGCACAGTGCTCATTATGCTGAAGTCTCCATCTAGGTCGGCTTATTGGTGAGGTTAGGGTTGCTTTTCAGATGATCTTTTTGCAGCTCGTACCAGTGAGAGTTGCCTACATTCTGTAGTTTTTGCCTTTTGATATGTGATCAGCTGATTTTTTTTATTAATAAAATATCATTGTGGTCATTCTTTATGTTGCAAGCATTCTTCTTTAACAGCATTACTTCTAAACAGAATGCTAATGTGCCCAGCGGCTGAGATGGTAGATGGCTCAAGGGTTTTATACTTTGAACAGGTCCCTTCTCGGCTTTTCCTCCTTGACGTTTTGTTCTGCTTTTTTTTTTCAAAATATGAATATATTATTTTTTTCTTCTTTTATCTTTTTGCAGGCATTTTGGAGAACTCCTCACAAACCTTTTCGACAAGTATGATAACTATTTATTAAGAACTTATGCCATCAGTGTTTAGTTTTCCTCCTCTGTTATTTCAGATTCAATGAATGAGGCCTCCCCCCTTCTAAAGAATGATAGAAGAATTGATCACCGTCGTCCTCACTCCTGTCTAGAACAGGCTTGACTTATGTTACCTATCCATTTCCTCGCTTCCAAATCACCTGCGACTCTCTTATTTATGATTATGTGATGTTTCTTGTTTTCTTAAGCTGGAACTCATCCACTCCCGTTTTCCCAAAAAAATGAAAAAGTATAATTATGATATTTTCTTTATTATTCCTAAGGTCTAAAAAACATGTAGATCGGTTAAAAGACTATGAGGCTCAAATGTTATGTCCAATTCTAGCTGTTGCAGTGTCTCTCTTCACTTTTGACTACAGTTTTTCAACCAATATTGACTTGTGTGGAGCATGATAAGCTGCTTATGGCTCTTAACATCATTGCAGAGATTTTATATGGTGAAGCCTTGTCCAAAAGAGATGAAATGTGATGTTGAGGTGAGAATGGCTTTAAATTCCTTTAATAAGTCAGCAGCAAATCTTATTCTATCTTAATCTTCTGGATTGCTAATGTTGCTGTTTTGGTTCCTGGACTTCATATTATTGTTTTTATCAAATTTAGAATGATTTACATCTCAAAACATTCAAGATTTAGTCTGCCTATGTTGTCTAACAAGTTTCTGAATGACATTGCATCCAAACGGTCTTATGAACTGGAAAAGATACCAACATGTTCTGGCTAGTACACATTTTTACCTGAACCTTGGAGCCAACTGCGTGCTTGTTGAAACTCCTATCAGTTGCCTGGCATCATCTTATGTGTTTACTATCGTGGACTCTAATTCTTTGAAATATTTTCAATTGACAGTTGAGTTCATATGCAATAAGAGATGTGGAAGAGTACAAAAACTTTTGTGATCGTCCAATGGATCAGAGGCCACAGCCTGAGGAGGTTATTGGGGTATGTCTTAGTGTAAGGAACTTGACTTGATTTCTAGTATCTGTCCTATTTTTTATATGGATATATTTGCAGTGTGGTCTATATAAAGAATATTTCTTTGACAATTGAAATGGAAAAAAAAGGGGTTTTACAAGATATCATATTCTCTTCTGGTTTTAATCTTGAAATCTTTATTTTAATATCTATTGATTTGCTACAAACCATAATGCTTAATTAGCAATGTTGTCATTAGTATCTTATGACATGGTACTGCTAATGTTGCAGTATTTAAACCTCTCATGTTTAATCGCATTATAACACACAAACAGTATGCTCATTTTACACATGTTTCCAAATAATCGGCAAATACTCCTGAAGATAGATATATCTGATCACAGGGGGCTTATTCATGAATTTGGAAAGATAGGATTAAATAAGTTAGATGGACGAAATTATTATCATAGTTGAAACTTGAATAAGATTGCTCCTAGGAGTAGCCCCTGGAGTTGGGAGGTACAGTTGACTTAAGAATACTGCAGGCTGATATTCTAAAACAAATCATAATAAAATGAAAAAAATTGTAGCAAAGCTGTTGGTGCCACTGTTTTCTTTTTTCAACGATGCTAGTCACAAGTAAATTCCTTATTCAAAAAAAAGGAAAAAGAATCTCCCACATAGTTCCACTGATTGCTGCTCAAATTTGATAGGTAAACCTAATTGTAATATTATGAAATATTATATTGCAACTGGAGGAACATGAATTACTTATACAATGAAGTTTTTTTGATGTCCTTAAAATTTGAATTTTGGCATTATTAGCATGATAGTTGGGTAAGGTAATACTGAAGATTTGAACTTATCCAAACATACTTTAAGTGAGTTGTGGGAAATCTGAGTTGATTCAAATTTATACATTTTGTTGACTCAAGGAAAATCATGTCAACTTGTTCAAAAGAAACTTCAATTGACCATTAAAAATATCATATAGCTAACCCCTATTAGATCATACTAAACAATTTATGTATTAGATTTATGTTATCATATTTTTAGCTCTAATTTTTCTTTCAAGACTGTTATCAGGTGTTTTCTATTTGCAGCTAAATTCCATTGCCAACTAAGACTACAATATTGGATCTTTGTCACTGTCCCTTCTGTTCTATCAGCAAAACATGGTAAATGAGAAAGTAAGGAAAGCAAAAATGAGATGCACTGTGAATTCAGAAAAAATCTCCTTCAGTTAATTCTCACTTTGAAATCATTTTCCCATATTTTTAATCCTTAGGACACAAGTTGTGAGAAACTGAATCACAGCAATCTACACAACATTTTTCTGTTCCAGTTCGTCTTCAATATCTCTCCCATTTAACTGCAATATGTTTGATTTCATGTCTCTCCCTGTCCTTTTCTTGTATTTTTCTCTTATCGCTTTATTATTTTGCTAAGTGTAAACCGCCCTGAAAGTTTACATCTGGAGGTCTCAGATTGCTGGAACTCTTGGCTGATCATGTACTCTTTGGAATTTGCATAACTGAAGTGGTAGAATGGAGAATAAGAATCATGTCAGGACCCTAAGAGTAGAAACATGGAATTCCTATGTCTGGCTTTGCGCAATTTGAGTTTATTCCACCAGTTAGCTTCTTCCATATTGATAGGGTTATCTTTAGATAGTTGTACAAACTTGATGCAAAATTTCTATATTTAATCATCTGTTGTTTGAATGATACCCTGATTGTTGAAACAGTATACTTTCGTTATTTGGGATAATATTTTGACATCCCCCATGCTACCCAAGATTGTTCGGCAGTAGGTTAAGGTATACATAAATTATTGCAGGCTACTGATTGAGCTCTTTCTCTGCTTGCTTCATAATATTTTCTGGACAGCTAATGCCAATGGTCATTACTTTTTTTAAGTTTTTATCCTTTGTCAGTGAAATGTGTGGAGCTGTCAGTGTAGTAGCAGCAGCAGTGAAATTCAACATCGTTGCATGTTTGTTTGTTTATAACATGTTCAAACATTTATTATGGTTGTTTTTCAGGATATTGCAGAACATCTAACAACAGTTCACCTCAACCGTTGTGAACGTGGAAAGCGTTGCTTATATGAAGGTTCAACTCCACCAGGCGGCTTTCCTAATACATGGGTATTCTTCTTTGAACCTCTTATCATAGTGCAGGATTTGCTTCCACTCAATTTTGACTTAGACTGAGAATTGTCCTTAATTCTTCACCTTTGAATAAACAAGATTCATCTTCATTGACAGAACGGCGCATTGTACTCTACATCTGAGCTTACAGTTCATAGAAACGGTGAAATACATACATGGGACAGAGGTTACGATGATGAAGGCAATCAGGTGGTCTCTAAAATTTGCTGCACTACAACTTTCCTACATATTGTTTCATAGTAGATTCCAAGGGTTACTTAATTGTGTGATTTCACAAAACCACAGGTCTGGGGTCCAAAGGCAGGTCCTTACGAATTCAAACCTGCAACGCCGTCAAGTTACGACGACATGTTTTCACCATTGAACTTCCCCCCTACATTGTCACTCGAGAAGAAGATGGATAATCCTTTTGTAGTCAGTGAACAATAGCCTTCATAATGTAAATATTTGGTAGATAAAATCTTTATTCTATGTTCGTATTTTGACCCACTCACCCTTCTCCTGCAAAGTTCATCGACAACACTCATGGTTTACCAAGGAGATTTCTGTATCACCAGATAACCTCAGTGCATGAAGAAGATATATAGTCCATGGGTTCTGTGTTCTCGACAGTGTTAGTCACTGCAGTGATGCTTCACAGGTGAGCAATTTATGCCCCTTGGGGGATAATTGTCTTGAAACTGAATGTGGTTGATATTTTACTCTGCTGTTTCTGTTCATCCATGTTACTCTCTGGATGGCACGATCATCAGTTGTCTACACATGAGAATTATGCAGCATCTATGTGATCATCGACAATTACAACATTGTTCATCTTGATTTTATATCAGTCTTTCCTGCCTTTCAATTATGTTAGCAGAAATTTACAGGTTGACACGTTGCGTGGCACGAATCTAAACCAAAAGAGCAAAACAGGAAACACAAACTGTACCGGTCGCCACAGTGAAACCAATGAGAAACTGCATCTTCTTGGAAGCATTCGAGACGGGCACCTGTGGGCTCTCACGAGATCTTATGGAGTCACGTGGACTCGAGCTTACAAGCAGCATTAATTGTTGGTCGGATACGACCCGAGCGTGTCGATCGATGTATCGATTAGCGAGGTGAGATGGAGCAGTGTGATTTTTCTGTATCGCATGCGTTTCACGTTCTTGGGATATACTTATGCCCTCACCTGGATCTCTCCGTATCCAAACCCTAGCGTTCTCCGAGCCTAATCTGCTCCCCCCCTCCTTCTCGGATTTGAGGTAGAGAGTACACACCCCTTCTTTGCCTTTAATTTTTTCTTTGTTTGGTATTGTTTCGTTTTCTGACATTTAAACTCGATTTGTTGACCTTTTCCTGCCTCTTCCTCAGTTTTTGGCTCCCTTGATGATGTTCTAAATCTCTGCCCCTCCCATTTTTCGAAAGATCGAATTTTGTTGAGTTTTTCTCGGTGCAGATCATGGTTTCAGCGATGGATCTCAAGGAGCACAAGTTCGTCGTCGCTGGGCTCCTCTTCTTTGTGACCCTTGTCCTCGCGAAGATCGTGGCCGCCGTCCTGGCGCCCAAGTCCAGGAAGCGGCTGCCGCCGACGGTGGCGGCCCTGCCGGTCGTCGGCGGGCTGCTGCGGTTCATGAAAGGCCCGATTCCGATGATCCGGGAGGAGTACGCGAAGATCGGTAGTGTGTTCACGGTGAACATCATCAACCGGAAGATCACCTTCTTCATCGGGCCGGAGGTGTCGGGGCATTTCTTCAAGGCGCCGGAGGCGCAGCTCAGCCAGCAGGAGGTGTACCAGTTCAATGTGCCGACCTTTGGGCCGGGCGTCGTCTTCGACGTGGACTACTCGGTCCGGCAGGAGCAGTTCCGTTTCTTCACGGAGGCGCTCAGGGTGACCAAACTGCGAAGCTATGTGGACCAGATGATTGTCGAGGCCGAGGTAATTATGCGCCTCTTAACTAAAGGTTTTGGGTTGCAATTCCTTTATTCTATGCCACTTGAGCATTTCTTTCTAATTATATCGATCATAATGAACAAGCTTTTGGTGGTCTAGATTGTTATTAACATTTATTTCTTCAACTTTAGATCCATGATTTACATAGCCTACTTTTTCTGGCTATAACTCATGAATGTTAACTTTGTCTCCTTTCACATAAATTTTGTCATGGCATAGAACTTTTGAGACAGATGCTTTTTGAGAGAACCGCTCTGATGTGATGGTAGATGTTAATGTCACATATTAGGTAACCTTTTTTTTATGTTTTTAGATTTCATGAGCATTTATTATTTACAAGAATCAATGTGCGCCATGAACTTCTGAGATTTCCATAATTTGTATTAAAAGTTTCATGGTCGTAATAAGTATTCTTAACTGATGAGATATGGTCTTTTTATTTATGTTAAAAGTTCTATTGGAAGTTTCATAGTTGTACTAAAAGTTCTAATTGAAGTTTTATAGTTGTCATTCTATCTAAAAGGCTAACCCTTAGATGAGACATGATCTTTAAATCTACATTTTTAGCAGAGACATATACTTCTAAAAGGAACCATTTTGATGAGATGATTCTGTTTGTGATGTCACATATCATGGAAGTATTTATCTCCAATAATGGTTTTTAATATTGAGGACTTTTTTCGTTTACAAAAATCAACATTTTGGATGCCATAGACTTGGAACTTATTTACCAGTGAATTAAACAGTGAGTTCTGTGATTTTCATAATTCAGAATAAAAGTTTCATAATTGTATATAATATTGCACCTCCAACCCTTCATGAACTTCTTATGAAGAATGGTTAACTACTCCTATGCTTCATGGATACTGGAGTAGTTGTTACTCCTAACCCTTCATGAAGTTCTTGTAATTACAGTTTTGTTTTACTTGATTGATTCTTACATGATCATAATTTAGAACACATTTTTTCTACATAGAAATATTTGTTCAATGGTGGATTGCTCAAAAGTCCGTTTCTTTTCTGCAAGTTCTGTTATTACTATTTCCAGTTCCCTAATGTTTATTGATGACAGTAGATTCTTGTAAACTTGTGAGGTATAACTTGTTTTTGAAAAAGAGAAACATGAGCCCTGCAACACAGAACATTATTTGTCTTGAATGAATATGATTTTGTTGTTTATTCTGATTATTCTTTTTTCATATTCTGTTAGATGTTTGCTTCCTGGATCTTGAGCTATTCTCTTGAGATTTATAAGCATGCGAATGCCACTTAGATCAGCATTTGCTCACTATGATGTGGCTGGAGTTTTAAATGTCAGACAAGTTTTGTTTTGCGCAAAGATATCATGTTATTTAGATGGACTGAGGTGTGATTACCCTCAGATGTCATGCATGGAATCCACATGTGGGACTCATTCATCAGGTCTGCGAATAATGACATCACACAATGAGATTTGGTCTACCTCAATAGCAATATCCTTTTGCAAGGGGTCTAAAAGTGCTGCCCCTTTCTGTCTTCATTAGAAAACCTTTGTTAATGTATTGGTTCAATATCAGTTGTTTGGTTGGGGTGAATCTCTCTATCCAAATACACCCAATCCTCATAATGTATTTTTCTTATATTTATAGAAGAAAAGCCCAAGGTTAATGATGTAGATGGTCCTTTTCTTAAGGTCTCATATTTAATTTCATCTTCTTCCGGTTTCACTGCTTCAATCAACAATGACATAGTTTAATGTTAACATTGGTAAAAGTTCTAGTTTAAAACAATAAGGGTTAAATTAGTTTCTGTATTTCTCCAAGGACCATGTGCAACTGCTGTTTTATAGTTCAAGTGATTATGAAAAATATTTGTTATTAATTTCTGCAGGACTACTTTTCGAAATGGGGAGAGAGTGGCACAGTGGATTTGAAATATGAGCTGGAGCATCTGATCATATTGACAGCAAGCCGATGCCTGTTGGGGAGGGAAGTTAGAGACAAGCTCTTCGATGATGTCTCTGCCCTCTTTCATGATCTCGACAATGGCATGCGCCCCATCAGTGTCATATTCCCCTACCTCCCAATCCCAGCCCATCGCCGACGTGATCGTGCCCGTGCTAGAATAGCTGAGATCTTCTCCACCATCATTAAATCGCGCAAGAGTTCTGGAAAATCAGAGGATGACATGCTGCAGTGCTTCATCGATTCAAGGTACAAGGATGGTCGCCCAACCACTGAAGGAGAGATTACTGGGCTGCTCATCGCCGCCCTCTTTGCAGGACAGCACACCAGTTCTATCACTTCCACCTGGACTGGGGCTTATATGCTCAGCTACAAGAAGTACCTCACAGCTGCTCTCGAAGAGCAGCGGGGGATAATGAGGAGACACGGCGATAAGGTGGACCATGACATCCTATCCGAGATGGACGTCCTCTACCGTTGTATCAAAGAAGCTCTGAGGCTTCACCCTCCATTGATAATGCTGCTCCGCTACTCTCATGATGACTTCACAGTTGCAACAAAAGATGGTAAGGAGTATGATATCCCGAAGGGCCACATAGTAGCCACCTCCCCAGCTTTTGCAAACCGGCTACCCTACATCTACAAGGACCCAAATACATATGATCCCGACAGATTTGCACCTGGGAGAGATGAAGACAAGGCAGCTGGAGCCTTCTCATACATTTCATTTGGGGGTGGGAGGCATGGGTGCCTGGGGGAGCCCTTTGCATACTTGCAGATCAAGGCGATATGGAGCCACTTGCTGAGGAACTTTGAGTTTGAGCTGATATCTCCCTTCCCTGAAAATGATTGGAACGCGATGGTCGTCGGGGTCAAAGGAGAAGTGATGGTGCGATACAAGCGGCGTAAGCTGTCCATTGACAATTAACAGGTGTGATGGTGCGGTACAAACCACGGATGCTGTCCGGGGACATTCAACTGTTTGTTGTCTCCATCTCTATCCTAGTTCGAATCTGTCATCGTTCTTCTTCGAACCTAGCTGTTTTATTGTTGTAGTATGCATGATCTTAAATCTAGATGTAATTGTAGGATGCGTGCTTTGGTCTTGTGGTTTGCAGTACTCTTGAAGCCATCCAGTGTTCTACTGTTCTGAGTTGTTTGTCAGTGTGTGTTAAGCAGTTGGCAAAGTTGATCCCCAAATTGTCATTTGTCACATAGTCGATGCATTCCTTCAAACCAACCTGGACTGGCTTGAAATGTTGATCTAAGTATAGTTTATGATTATGAGGGATGCATAAAATAACAAGAAAAGGAGAGTAAATGCAATTGCCATTCAAACTATGTTCATACAAAGAATATTCTTATGTTTTCGACTTGTATGCATAACCTTTTAAATCAACCCAATTCATTTGTATCAATAATTTCACTGCTAATAAATGTTGTCTCATAACTACTGTGAAAGAAAAACAATTACTCATCACATCAAACAATGCAATTACCATAATTTATGATGGTATTTAAAATTTACAACAATGATTATATTATATTTTTATAACAATATATAAAAAATATTAAGCACAAAAAATGACATGTAACAAGAATAGATTGACGCCTCTGACGTATCGAGATGGTAACGACATCGGTGCATTCATATGATCCAGCAAAGGTATTCTTTGGAAGGACACACGTAATTAGCAGACTTATAAGTTCACTTTTGTAAGGCGAGAAAGAGAGAGATAGGAGAGGTGCGATGCATGCTAGCTGGTGCCAATGTGGGATCCAACTGTGGGAGCAAATCATAAATGGTAAAGATATTTCGGAAAAACCAAATAAATATCGTCATAAATACTAAAAGCTAAAGAAAGAAACGGATAGCATTTGATGTCTGGCTGTGTCAGAAAATGCCAGAAATAAATAAAATATATTTTAATTTCTCTCTCGTAAAGAAGAAAAAAAGCACCCGATCTCGACCGTAGGGTTTCTAATTAACGGTGCAGATTGGTTGAATGTTTTTGTAATTATATATAACAAAGGTGCTGTTTTGGAGACTTCATAGCTCCTCCTCACCGATACGATTCTTCACCCCGGAATATTAGCGTCACCGCCGCCGCCTCCTCCGTCCCTCCCTCATCGTTGCCTCTTTACCTTCCTCCATCTCTCTCTCAGGATCGATCTGCTGCTCCGCCGTGCCCCATCTCTTTCGTCGGCTTTTCCTTCACTGCCTCTCTCTTTCTACCTCGGTCGCTGTCGTCGTTGTTGAAGTGGGGCACCACCACCAACAGAACGAGATCCTTGTATTTGACGAAGGGTCATGGCTTGTTAGGAGGAGGAAGAAGAAGAGAAAGGGCGGGTGCAATCCTTAGAGACCGCTTCATGAGGAGACCGACTCGGCGTCATTCTTAGTTCCGCACCAGTAAGTGGTCGTACCTCAACCCTAATCTCTGCTTCAGAATTTTGGGCGTGAACTCTGTTACATATTCAAACATGGTCCATTTCTTGTCATTGATGCTTTGCTGCTGCTGCTGCTGTTGTTGCCCATCGTTGGTGACGAAGATTATCCGCACTTGCAATATGATCTTGTTTGTGTTACGTTACATGGCTATTCCAATTCCTAACGCTCTTTACTTTGACCCAATCGAATTCCGATTGTGGCAAGGAATTACCTAAGAACACCACGATGCATTATTCCAATCGATGGGGCGGGTCGTTCGACATCCAACACGATTCTCACGCGGATGACGTGCAAAGCAGCAACATGGCGATCGACAAGGCGGCGCTTCTCCGCGAGCAGCTAGACGAGACGCAGCAGGGGTGGCTTCTCGGTCCCAGGGACGTCAAGAAGGACAAGTACATCGACCTGTGGATCGTTGTCTGTAAGAAGGAGATGGTGAAGTGGGTAGTGTACTCACTTTTAATTGCATTCGTTGTCATCGGAGTCCCCATCGTCGTCGCAAAGATGATTCCGACGCACAAAGAGCCGGTGCTGCTGCCGGACGAATACACGGTGGCCCTCCGCCTAGCCCTCGAATTCTTCAATGCACAAAAATGTAAACCTCTCATTCTCTTCTTCTGCTCTTTCCCAGCTTTCAATTGACTCATAATTTTGATTCTTCTCGTATTGTTCTGTTGAATTCATCAGCTGGTAGGCTGCCGAAGAACAATGGAGTGCCATGGAGGGGGAACTCTGGCCTACAAGATGGATCGGAGTTATCGGACGTGATAGGTGGGCTAGTTGGAGGTTACTACGACAGCGGGAACAACATCAAGTTCCATTATCCCATGGCCTTTTCCATGACACTGCTAAGCTGGTCCGCCGTGGAGTATGGTCCAAAGTATGAAGCCATCGGAGAATACGACCATGTCCGGGACATCATCAAGTGGGGCGTCGACTACTTGCTTCGCACCTTCAATTCCTCTGCCTCAACCATCAACAAAATGTATTGCCAGGTATCAAGATGTTGTTTCCAAGTAGAATTCTTTTCGCCTTCGAGCTTACTGCATCTACTGACGTTAGGTGGGGGTTGCACAAAGAGATTCCAACAATCCGGATGATGAATACTGCTGGCAGAGGCCAGAGGACATGAACTATCCTCGGCCGGTGCTGACTTCTACTTCCGCACCTGATTTGGGAAGCGAGGTGGCTGCAGCCTTAGCTGCTGCTTCACTTGTATTCACGGAGGAGGACACTGCTTACTCTACCAAACTGGTCAAGGCAGCGAAAACAGCTTACCGGTTTGCTACAGAGTCAGGGCAGCAAGCACCATACTCATCGGGGAACCAGCAGATAGAAAGGTTCTACAACTCCACTGGTTATTGGGATGAGTTCATATGGGCCTCTGCTTGGCTGTTCTACGCCACTGGAAACTACACCTATCTGTCGCGTGCGACCGATCCCCGCGTCTATCATAATGCTAATGCTTCCTTCTTGAAGCGCCCGGATTCGAGGGTGTTCAGCTGGGACAACAAGCTTCCGGCAGCCCAGCTACTCTTGTCAAGGATTAGGGTTTTCTTGAATCCAGGATACCCTTACGAAGACATGCTCAGTGAGTTCCATGCTAACACAGACATAAACATGTGTTCTTATCTCCGTCAGTTCAACGTCTTCAACTGGACCAAAGGTAACTTCATCTGCTCCAAACTTCAGCCTGCAATGCCCGCATGGATCGAGGTAAATACACATCTGTTATTGCTTGTGTGCTGTGTAGGAGGACTTGCTCAGCTGAACCGTGGGCGGCCTCGGTCACTGCAGTATGCAGCGAATGCAGCCTTCCTTGCATCCCTCTATGCTGACTACATGAATGCTAGCCGAGTCCCCGGATGGTATTGTGGACCCAATTACTTCAACTCAAGCACACTTCGAAACTTTGCAGCCTCTCAGGTGCAGTGTCAGCCTCTCCTCTACTTGTTTGCGATTCAATTCTGTTTCCGAGACCTGTGTAACGTTTACCTCATGCAGATCAACTACATCTTGGGAGCCAATCCCGGGAATATGAGTTATTTGGTAGGCTATGGGCATAGATACCCGAAGCATGTGCGCCACCGAGGTGCTTCTACCCCCAACAATGGCCGCCGGTACTCGTGCACTGGTGGAAGGACGTGGCGAGACTCCAAAGCAGCGAATCCTAATGTCATCACCGGTGCCATGGTCGGTGGCCCTGACAAATACGATCGCTTCTTCGATGAGCGGAAGAACGGGAACTACACCGAGCCGACGCTGGCCGGGAATGCTGGACTCGTTGCAGCCCTGGTCTCTCTTACAAGCAGCAGCGGCGTGGGCGTTGACAGGAACACCATCTTCTCTGCCGTGCCATCTCTCCACTCCAATAAACCTCCGCCACCATCCAATTGGAATCCATAACTCACTTTTGAGTGGAAATAAAATAATAGCGTTCATACCAAATTCAGTCAAAACCTTGCTAGTTCTTCTATTTCCTGCAGAAAAACCTTGCGATTCACATGGTGGTGGTGTTGAAAGTGTCTTAGTACAATAACATGCAACATTAGTTTTTATTAGCAGATGATTGTTCGTCAGCTGGACCTCTCATCTTTGTTTGATCTCAAATCTGCCTTCATAATGGTGAGAAAATTAAGTGGTCCGTAAGTTGACTCCCTCCATGCTCTGCATTATTTGTTAGTTTATCATGTTAACTGCATTATTATACATTTGCTCAATACTCGGATTTAGATTTTGTGGATGTACAATTGTTGTTTCAGAACAAAGGAATGAACACTCAACAAATTTATATTGGTTAGTAATAAGATACATTCGGTATAGAGAACAAACACTATGCACTTAGAGTAAACAGAAGGTACTTTGTTTTGTTGATAGCCATGATAGGCTAACTCCAAATTTTCTACTACATTGCAATTTTACTTGTGCAGAAACTTTGTCCAGGATGGGGTGATTGCCTATTTTGCAGGAAACAAAAGATGCTCTGGAAGGCTCTGATCTACCTTTGTCAATTCTCATTGTTGGAGTTGGTGTGACTGACACTTCAAGAAAATGGAGGTAAATTTATTTTTAGATAATCATAAACCTTCTTTTAGCAGCCAATTTTGAGGAACTTTCTTTTGTTTGAATTTTCAGTCACCGAAGCATCAATAACAATCTCATCTTGAGTTATTTGTTTTATCCTCTGTAACAATCTCACTTACACATGGTAAATTTGATGTATCTTTATTTAATTTAGTTTTCGATATTAAAACTTTTTTTGTATAATAGTAATGTAATGATGATTTTTCGCATATTATTAAGTTAAAATATACTGTTGTCGATCAGCCATTAATTTCATAGATGTCTTCTTACCACACCTTTAGCTCAGCTTCAATGAGACTCTGAAAGGAATGTTTCGGGGTATTCACATGTTGAAGAGATAAATTGTGGACTTGCATGTTCGTTGGGACAGATGAATCCTCTTGGACAGTGGATACTGGGGTGAGTCCCTTCCTGAAAGAAACAAAATTATTTGATTCACATTCGTTTCGAGATACTTCATCTTCTGCCACATACTATTTAATCTTCATTCAATCTCTCTAGGTTGCATCCATTGCTTATAATTTGTACTCAGTTCTATCCAATGTTGCAGACATTGTTTACAATTTGCAGCCGTCAATTGTCTTTTTGCTCCATGCCCAATTTATGATTTCTCCTCTTTGACCCGTCGACTGTAACTTCACGTCTAATATCCACTTGTAGGACTGACTACAAAGATCACTATGTTTTCGTTTACTTTCATGGCCACACTATTACACATTGCTACTTTTTCTTGGGTTATAATAATTAGAGCAAGTTGAGAGAACAGGGAATCACCCACCACTTTCCCAAAGTCTGCCTGTCAAGAAAAACATGCTCCTCATTGGAATGTGTCTCAGTTAATAATGCATTTGGTGCCAGTCATTGTGTACTTTACAATGCATTTGGTGCAATTTCTCTCTCATATGTAAAGATTATTATTCTTCTTCTTCTTTTGGATCTCGTGTGTAAATGTTTTATAAGCTTAGTACTGATGGTAACCTCCTCGTTCTCATACACCACTCATTTGCTTGTCAGGTTGAGTTTGGGTCACATCTAATTTGACAACAGTGTCAATTTTTTTTGTTGTAGTTTAACCTTCTTCTGCAAGCATCAGTCGTCATCCAAGTTATCTTGACAAGGTATGATGATTGGTAGGTAGGTTTACTCCGGATATTGACCGGACACAACTGTGATGGACACAGATGTCCGCCCGATCATTGTAAATGGTTCGTCGCATGTAGCAAAGTTTTACTCGGTTTATTCCAATCATCGCTTAAGATACACATCCATTTTTTGGGGGCTTATTGTCTTTGTATCCGATGATGCAGAACCTTTGGAATCCCGGCATGAAAAGGCTCACCCACATTGGTACGTTGATTCATATATACCCGTCTCTTGGCAAGGATTAGGTTACTGTTCTTGCTTTTCTCGATCAGGAGCATCATGGGGTGATGGAAAGGCCCCATAGTGCTTTCATGTGGTGGTAAATGCCCTCTCAAAAAGTGAAGAGGAACAGGAAGCAGCACCGAGTCTGATGGGTTTTATCATACAAGGCGGTGAAAACTGAGAGCTTCGCCAGAACAGGGAGCTAATTAAGTCGATGCCATCGACTTTGATTACACCTAAGAGAATTTTTCTTGAAAGGATGTTCAAATCGAAGAACTTTCTGTGACGATCGGGAGATTAATTCGGAAACGTATCCGGTGAGAAGAAAAGGCAGAGTGGGAGGGAGACACCTGCGATTGACCACGAAGGTCCTTTATGGCTGCCTGTAGCTCGGGAACTGCGAAATGGAAGCTCCGAGAAGGAAAGAGGAAGAGGGCGAGGGGGTGGGAAAAGGCCAAATCAAAGGTATAGTCTTGCAGCGGTAAGCAATCTCCAGAAGCAAGCAAATAGCCAAGGAAAGCTCGAGGGGAGCAAAGACAGGCACGGCACGTGTCTAGCTTGGCATTTGAGGCTCGGTAGATGCCACCCAGAACAAGCTTGGATACTTGTTGTAGACGCTTACTTTGCACAAAAGCAACCGTGATGCTGATGCTGAGAATAAGTAGGTAATTAAAGGTTTTATCATCTGGCTGATGGTATCGAGTAGGGATGACAGAAACTTGCTTAGGTTTTAGCAGGCATCTGCTCTTCTTGTGTTCTTCTTCCCTAGCGTTTGACCTTGAAGCTGCAGGGAAGGAAGGAGTCTTGGTTCGATTCACTGAATTCTATTGACTTTTTTGGCATGATCAACACTACTCTTTGACCTTCTCATCTCATTTCTTCTATCCATCCTTGGTCAACGGTCAAACGGTACAGCAAGAATGTAGAGCTTATCAAAGCCGTCGCCCAGCCCAATCATCAGAGCGTCTGTTCTTATCACAATCCCGAATCATCCACTCTTTATCTTTCCTTCTGCTGCGACTGCTCCTCGATCGGCTGCCTCTCTCTCCTCTCGCTGCTGTAAATATCTCCGTCTTTCTCTCTCTCTCTCTCTCTCTCTCTCTCTGCTGTATATATCTCCGTCTATCTGTAGTCTTTCTTTGTCGTCGACGTCGCTGTCACCACCAACGTATATCACCGGATCCTTTGTCGGGGGGACGGAAGGAAGAGGAAAGGTCAAGAAACGATAAGGTGGATCGAAGGCCTGGGAAGAGGCCCCTTCCTCCTGATGAGCTGGAGAAGAAGGAAGGAGACCAGCAGCAGGCGGTCTCACGCATCGCCTCGTCACGCGCCGACCACGACGCATCGGCCATGGTGTCCGCTCTCGCGCACGTCATCAGCTCGAGCTCATCGGTTGTCGACACCCGAGGAGGGGAGCCAGCGTCGACCCAACAGGGCATAAAACTGGAGGAGGCTGCAGGTCGCGGCGACACGGAAGCCGCACAGGTCTCGGAAGAGCAAGGTATGCCTTAACCATCTTGCACCACCATGATCTTGAGCGAACCTGAAACTTAGGTGACCAGATTCCACAGTTCTATAAACCGGTGAATGCAATAGCAGACCTCCAGCTACTGTTACTATCTCGTAGGTTTACTGTTTCAGCAAAATCGTACTATTTATTTGCTGTTAAACGAAGAGGAACACCAAGCTTTTAGTTGCAATAAGGTGACGGTCTCGAGAGACTTCCGAGCACAAGCGAGAGAGAGAGACAGAGAAGAAGCCACAACAGCAGTCTCTGGAAAACGCTAGAAGTAGGTAGATTATTCTATTTCTTCGTGGGCTTAGTACTGTACCAACAATCAATTTTTCGGAATTTGACCAAAAATAAGCATCAAAATTGAAGTAATTGCCTCTTGATTTCTTGTCGTTCGAAGCTCGTAATTAAAAGTCTTCACAGATGAATTATTGGTAGGGCAAACTGGTCGTAACATGTCAGTGAGTTATCACGTCTCTCTATATACTGCTCGCTACATGCATGTCGTTGATGTGAACTGAAATGATGAAGGGAATGTGAGGAGAAGACACTACAGGGGAGTGAGGCAAAGGCCGTGGGGCAAATGGGCAGCGGAGATAAGGGACCCCAGGAAGGCGGCTCGTGTGTGGCTCGGGACCTTCGACACGGCCGAGGACGCGGCCGTCGCCTACGACGAGGCAGCGTTGCGGTTCAAAGGCACCAAAGCCAAGCTCAACTTTCCCGAGAGAGTCCAAGGCCGGACCGACCTCGGCTTCCTCGTCAGCCCAGGGGTCCCCGAGAGGCAGCCACCCCGAGTACCGCTACAGCTGCCTGCGACCTCGTACCCCGACCTGCTGCAGTACGCTCAACTCCTCCAGAGTAGGGATGAAGACTTGCAGAATGTAGCTTCGGGGCTCTACGTCGGCGGCACCTTCACGCCGGTGTCCTCTCAGACGCCAACAACTTCTGCTTTAGGGTCTTCACAGCACTTCTTGGACTTCTCATCTCAGTCTCAGTATACGAACTTTTCTTCGTCTTCTTCTTCTTCGTCTTCTAGCTCATGGGTTCATGGAGAACAGAAGGACAAAGACGGCAGTCGACCTCCATGAAGATCAACAATCGTGTTGAGGAACGAAAGTAAGATAAAGTGAAATGGTATTTATTTGGTAAATGTACCTGTTTGTTTTGTATCCACAAACTTTTGTTTGTGAGAATCCATCTTCCTTCTATTTTGCTTTCATCTTCATCTTTCAACAAGTTTTTGCACGAACAGTCTTTGTTCTCTTCGTCATCTGCTACTGGTGACTAACGAGCTCACGTAAGTGCAATTGCTATACATATGAAGCATGATGTTTTTGGATGTGGAAACAATAAGATTAATCATTTAGAGAGAGTAGCAGATGGGAGAAAGATGATGGAATACCATAAGAGACTTTGGTCAAACGATGGAGAGCAGCATGTCGAAGAGAGAGACGGAGTCTGGTCAGAGGCTCTTGCCGCATGCACGTGTATCGTATTTATTACTAGGAGGGCTACTTACTATGCACGTCTCCTGCACTTCATATGTTTCTTCGGGTCACAGAAACCAAGTCAATCTGTTCTTGCTCAAACGGATGGTACACGCATACATGCAACATGTTCTTGTTTCACTGTGTTCTTGAACAGTCAACGCGAGCCTGTTTCCACCATGATCTCATCAGGTGCGCACGTACGAGCGTGAGGCCGAAACCCGGTCGTTTGATATCACTTCCGACATGACATCAATCGGTAGCTACCCAACGATTCTGCAGCCTTCCTGTCTGTCTTCCGGAAAGTTCAACCAGCTTCCACGATTAATCTTCTTCCGCTCGTCTTCACTGCAAGAAACGGTGGGCGGAGGAGGAACACCCTGTTGTATATTGTCATCTCTCATCCGCGAACCGTGTGCTTAAACGTCACCAGAGGTGGTCGATCTCAGATGTCCAACACATGATAAAGAAGCACCAAAGTACAGTCTAAGATGGAGGAAAGAGAAAGAAGGAAAGCCATCGATGGCATGGTCTTTGTTCAACCTCTCAGCATCATTCTTTGCGTTGCTGGTCGTGGAAGTCGGCAGCTTTTTTACGGTTTGGTCTTTGTGAGGCACGTGAATTAATGAATGAACGAAGATAACATTTGTCGAGCAGAAGAAGACCGGGAGGCATATAATAATGGGAATCTCAGCTTTATGGCTTGCTTCAGTCAGTGACTCTTGGGATGACAATTGGCGAGTGAATACTCGTACATCCGTCACAGTCATGGATTTTAGTCCTCACGTCTCTTTCTCCATCAAAGCCACTCCTACGGGACACGTTCGAGTCTGCCCTTTGATCCATCTTCTCCTTCTTTAAGATTAGGAAAAAAAAACAATCAGGATTTACTTGCACGCGGCCACAGTTAGGTTTGCAATAAGAAATACTTTCGTACCTGGTAACGACTACCCACTGATTTACCTGATATGTGGCTTCTCAGAGAAATTTTAGTCGCTGGGAGCCCACAATGGACCCTACATTTTTATCCGAGCGTTAGGTCAGCGAAAAGTTGATCCGTCTCCTGTAAGAGTGCAGTCACCGCAGGTTAGAATAATACGGAGGAGGCCGGAGGAATCTTCAGGGATATAATTTTCTTGGAGCCTCTTTACCCTCTGAGTTTTGGGCGGTAGGCTTACCGTGAAATGATTGGACCTTTAATTCCTTCCTGGGCAAATATTTGGGCTGTGATCTTACATGTGGGCCGATCCGTTTGCCGTACGGCCCACGATTACAAAAGAGCCCGTACAATTTGATTAAGCAAACTACATACAGGAAAAGGCCATATTAACGTCGTCCGGTCACCGCACGTCAGAATAAGTAAGGTGAGACTTGACGAATGAATTTGCCAGGACAAATTTTCTTGAAGCCTCGTTTCTCCTACAGTCGTATGCGGTAAGCTCACTATATAATGATCGTGCCTTACATGTTCTCTTGGGCCAAAGAAGGCAAACCAGCCCAGGCTTCTTCGTTGGCCCATGTTGTGCTTACCAAACAAGGCCCAGCAAGGTAATGGTCTGATAAGTATCAGGTAAATTTACCGCCAGCAACCTCAAGAGAAAGGAGGCTGTAAATAACTTTTAATTTTGGCCTCGGTTAAAAATCGCCGTCTGTGGGAATCGAACCCACGACCACATGGTTAAAAGCCATGCGCTCTACCGGCTGAGCTAAGACGGCTTACATTTATAAATTAATATAAAATTATATAACAAAAAAAGTATTCGAATGATATTAATGCGAAAAGAAGTTTCAAATAATAGTCAACAAACTATATATATATATACACACACTTTGTCTCACTCTCCATCAAACATAAAAAATGAGATTTCTTTAACCTATGAAATAAAGGGGGAAATTATGAAAACATGCATATCACATTACATTTGAGGAGGACCTGATGGTAGTCCTACAACTGTTGATGGCCAAACTTTGAATTTTCCACATAAATTTCTTTGATCTGGTCTATACCTTCCATCAGTTGTTTTTGTCTTGAAATTAATATTGTCTTTTGTTGAATGACTTGCTGCTGTCAATGATGGCAGAAAATTGACTTAGATTGAAGTCAGGTGCATTACCTATGGGAATGAATACAAAAGAGAGCCCAAGTCATGGTGAAGATGATGTAACATGGATTCTGATAACATGTGAATAGCAATGAGAATGCCAGCAGAAGAAGCAACAGAAGTTGCCACTTCCCTGTCATCCATAGCTTCTTCTACTGAGCTAAATGTGAAATGTATGAGAAACACTTGAACATTGATGCTTTGGGCAGAGGCAATGAGGGACTTCCCATGTGGTTGATGTGAAGATAACAGATCAACCCCAAATGTAAACATGAGAAAGAAGAAAGGAAGGAGGTCGGTGGGTGATGGGCAAGTGAGGGGAGAGTTGTTGAATTGTTAATGGAAGGTGCCCCCTAAAGCTCTTCATTAGGTGAGAGGTTGACTTCTCATCAAACACAAAGCCTTCGAACTCTCAAGAAAATTACATCTCCACATAATCTACAAGCAAAAGGACTGCTTGTTTTCGCTTCATCCTCAAGCAAAAAGTACATTTAAACCAATCTCTCTCTCTCTCTCTCTCTCTCTCTCTCTCTTGAATTATATGTATATATATGTAATACTTTTTCCCTTTTTTGAATTAAATATTACCTCTCACCTTCTATTAGTTTCCATTCAGCGCAACCACCGTCTTTAACATTCCCACACTCTTGAAAGGGAATCTTCCACTGTCCTCGCGGAAAGCTTTTTCTTTGATTTCTTTGGTGATTCCTCCGTCCGAGGGGCTGAAGCCACGGCTATGGGGAGTGGGACTTGGATTCTTGCACTTGTAGTTCTTCAGTCTGTCTTTGATGGGATCTATGGCCTGGAGCAGGAGGTCAATCGCCGGACAGAGAGGATTTCTGGTGAGTTTTGTGTTCAAAGTTTGGTTTTTTGTTCTGTTGATTTTGGATTTTGTTAGGGTTTTAATTTTTGTTTTTCGAGTTTACTCTGCTCTTTTTTCGTTTGCCGGGGGTGTGGGGGGGTCGTCTGGATCTGCGTTGGGTGTTGATCCATTGGGATGATGATTATGGCTATATTTCCCCTTTGGAATCTAGGATGACCTTTGCTGTGCTGATAATAAAGAAATTTGATTGCTTTTGGACTCGGCTTTTGCTTTGCCTGTTGCGTGATGACTTCGTGACGATGTTCTGCTTTACGATGGCATGTTTTGCTTGATAAGTTTAGTGGGTTTTCAAGTTTATTGCGCACTTCAATTTGTTAGAGTTGTGGAGTTTTCATTTCTTGTTCATGTTGCCCTGAAACAGAATGCAGGTTTTGCAAGAATGAGAGAGAGTCTTCATATTTTACTGGTTTATTGGTGTAGTTGAGATTACCATGGTTCCCATAGCCATTGAGAATTTGCTACTTATTTCTCGCAGTTGAAATGTGGCTTTATCTGAAAAAAGGTTAATGGGATGAAGTTTGTGAATATTGGGATGGGAAATTTGTGGATATATCGATTAGAGCTTAGAGAACCATCTTGTTTTGTTCATGTTTTCTCCTAGCCCAACATATTCGTATTGAACAAGCAGTTGGTTGACATTCACCATGTCTTCTTTTGCATGGTGTTCTCATATGAATATCTTTCGAGTTAAATTGTCGAATTGCAAGTGCACTCTCATCTACCACTCATATGCTGACTGAAACAAATAGTCCTAACATGGGAATCAGGGACAATCATGTGACTCTTGGGACTCCAAAGAACTGGACCAGAATTCTTTTAAGATTTGCTTGATTATGTAGTTTGTAGCTCTGCAAAAGGATCTTCCTCATTGTTTACACTGTTTTTCATGATAGTGTTTGCCTGTGATGTTCCATTAGTTTGTTGCATTCCTACGTTATCTGACTGACGTTTGAGGCAAAATTATGAGTAGTCATCCTTGTGATTACTTCTCCTGAATATCATATTTGGGTGGTTTTTCTCATGTTTTAGGTTGATGAAACTTATGCTTAGTTTTGCCTATGTTTGTGAAGTTTGAAGAAGTTGAAGGCCAAGATCTTAGTTACCTTATGCATGATGCGTGTGTTTGATGAAACTTATGCTGCACTCTTGCTTCCTGGAAGACGAGGTTATCTGAGATCTTGAAGGGATCTCCATCAAAGATTGCTATTTCATGTATGGTACCAATCTCGAGCTAACCAATATGTACCGGCCACCAAAATATTCTGTGGTACATGCTGATGGTCCATACCCATCAGATTTTCAAGGATATATTGGCACGACTTGGCACAGCATGAGAACCCATATCAATATCCTATCAGACTTATATGTACTGGCTGGTTAATCTCAGTATAATTTGTCATTAGACTATCGATCCTCAATTGGATTTTCATCAGTTTAGTAACAAACTAGGTTTTATTTCAAGCTACAGAATAAATTGAATAAAAGTCTCTCGCTTGACTAGAATTTTAGATAGAGAAATCTTGAGATATGTGATGATATCAAATTTGATGATACTTTGGGATCCATCCTTAGTTTGCCTACAAGAAGGTTCCAAAAAGTTGTCTCATGTTAGCATATGTTCTTAAACTTTGGCTGAAGTTCAATTCTCTATGTTGTAATTAAAGGTTAACTATCTTACCAAGTAATTCACTAAAAATATTACCTGCAACACGGCTTTGAGCCAGTAATAGCTCTAACTTGGTCAGCAGTACTACTGCCAGACTATTGGAGGGCTAGGCCCCAATTTAGCACTACTAGTATTTTTCAATGAGTGCTTATCATAAATCAAGGTCAAGAAAGTTGGTTTATCTTTATGGATCATGCATGTATTTATGCTGGAAAATATGTTTGTATGTAATATTAGGTATTTCACTGATATGATTTCTTCTTAGCAATTGTATACAATTTTGATGACATTTCCAAATTTGCTAGCTGTCAAACTTGTTGGTTGATCTGGACTTTCTTATCAGTTTCTGGAAAGAAATTCTGGCCTCTGTTTAATGGGATATTTTTACTGTAGGGAGTGCCGGTGATGTTCTGGAAGATGACCCTGTCGGAAGGTTGAAGGTGTTTGTGTATGAGCTACCCAGCAAATACAACAAAAAGATTCTCCATAAGGATCCCAGATGCCTGAATCACATGTTTGCTGCGGAGATCTACATGCATCGATTCTTGCTCTCTAGTCCTGTTCGAACTCTCAATCCTGAAGAAGCTGATTGGTTCTATGCACCGGTGTATACCACCTGTGACCTAACTCCTAGTGGACTCCCCTTGCCCTTCAAATCACCTCGGATGATGAGAAGTGCAATAGAGTTGATTTCCACTAATTGGCCTTACTGGAACAGAACCGAAGGGGCCGACCACTTTTTTGTTGTTCCACATGATTTTGGAGCATGCTTTCACTATCAGGTGTGAATTTTATAATGGTCAAGAATATTGCGCTTCTCTTTGTAATGTCTTTTTATTTTGTTATATGTCGACCATTTTCCTGTGATTTAGGAAGAAACAGCAATTGAACGAGGAATCCTTCACTTGCTCAAGCGTGCCACGCTGGTCCAAACCTTTGGGCAAAGAAATCATGTTTGCTTGAAGGATGGTTCCATCACCATTCCTCCATATGCCCCTCCACAGAAAATGCAAACTCACTTGATTCCTCCGGATACTCCTCGCTCAATCTTTGTCTATTTTCGGGGTTTATTTTATGATGTTGGCAATGATCCAGAGGGTGGATATTATGCAAGGTAAGCTTTGATCCTTTTATATTTGTGCATAAATCTGCTATGTGAAGCTTATATCTGGTGCAATTATATTTCTTACTGACTCTGTCATGCAGAGGCGCGAGGGCATCAGTATGGGAGAACTTTAAGAACAATCCACTTTTCGACATCTCTACCGATCACCCTACTACTTATTACGAAGATATGCAGCGGGCTGTTTTCTGCTTGTGCCCATTGGGCTGGGCACCATGGAGCCCTAGATTGGTAGAAGCAGTGGTGTTCGGCTGCATACCTGTTGTCATAGCAGATGATATAGTGCTTCCGTTCGCAGATGCAATACCATGGGAGGAAATTGGTGTGTTTGTGGCTGAGGAGGATGTGCCAAAGTTGGACACAATCCTCACATCAATACCGATAGAGGTAATTCTAAGAAAACAAAGATTGCTTGCTAACCCTTCGATGAAGCAGGCGATGCTGTTCCCGCAACCAGCCCAACCCGGTGATGCTTTCCATCAGATACTGAATGGACTTGCTCGGAAGTTGCCACACGATGAAGGTGTTTTCTTGAAACCAGGTCAGAAAATTCTGAACTGGACCGCTGGTCCTGTAGGTGATCTCAAGCCATGGTAGTGGCAGCTCACAGCCCTCTGTAGTTGCCGCTCCAAGCTGCATGCTTAAGCTTTGTTGCTCTTAATTGCTTGAAGTTTACACCTTGTTTTGTTGCCAAACCATGGCATTATCCATTTTTTGTAGCTTTAGAATGTTAAATACCTGATGCATGGTATGTGTTGTATGACTGAAATATGGTGTTAAGCAGTCAAATAAAAAAGATGGTATGAAGAAACTGTCCAAATGATAATATATCATCATATCCTTTTAGCTTGTCTGGAGATTTTTTGCTTCTTGTGAGTTCATATCAGATGTGAATGGCTTGCTTAAGAAATCTAATGTAATTTTTTAACCAGCAAGACAAGAGAATGGGGATATCACAATTAGAATTGCAAAGGATCTAACAAGCACTCTTCTCCCAACAGCAGTCAAAATAGAGAAGATGCTGCATTGATGCCAGAGAATTACATCAGTGCTTGGCCTTTTACAGATTCCAAGCCATGCAAGAAACCCAAGTCTTCCAGGTGCTTTTGGTGGTCATGTGTGCTAAAATGAACTCAAATTGTAACTTATGCAAACACATTTTGGTTGCTGCTAAAAAGTACAATTAATGTCGTAACTATAATCGACTTTGAGCGGCAAGTAATTTGGAAAATACAATGTTTGTGTTAGATCAGAAACCCTCATATCATGCAAAACACACAAGATGATAGTGGCTTCAGAGAGCAGTAGCAGAAATTTTAATGCTTTGCAGCTTTATAGCAATAAACAAAAATCACTACTCCTCCAATTTGATCTTCTTCTTCTTCGATTTCTCCCTATGAGATCTCTCGGATGTTAATGAATTATTGGTAATCTCACTGTCTGGACCTGAAGCATGGGAAGAACGGTCAGCAGACCTTGCAGATATCTCTGAAGGTGCAGTGCTAGCTGCATGTCTCTTCCTGGACTTCAATGGAGTTTCCATGCTTCTTTCTTCAGGGTTATATACAGAGGTGAAGGTATCATGAGAAGTTCCTTCCGTTCCTAGCAAGCTTCCATGTCTCAGTGGAGTGACAGAAGGACGAGAGATGCTTCTTCGAACTGAACCTGTGAAGTCAACAGTTGTGATGTCAACAGATATGTCACACTCAATAGTGTGTAGATAATGTACAAAGTAAAAACACAACTATTGGAAATTGACTGGATCAAAAATGTGCAATTTGAGCAAAATCTCAAAAAATCAACATGAAGTGATATACATACCACCCTCAGTTCTCTGACTGCTTAGACTGAATCGAGTCTTCTCCAGTTCACCAGGCTCTGGATAATGAACCAGACAGACTCTGCGAGAAATCTTCCCAACTGAAGAAAGACAGGTTTGGGTGAGAAGATGGTTCTTTAATTTCTGGACCAGGAATGCAGATTTAAGTGAAATGATATTACAAGTTAAATACAACCAAAACAAGAACTGATAAATATGTGACACATGAAGCCACACAATCAGGTTTATGGTCCTTAGTAGCATGCAAGAGTGGCATGCCAATCAGCAAATATCACAAGTTATTGTAGGATGGGACAAGATGGAGACAAGGTCACAGTGTTCTGTATATTTGTGAGGCAAGTGGCATGGTGTAACTTGCTTAAAATTAATCAATTTAAATCTTGATGGTACATGATGAGTAATATTTAATAACAGAGTTCATCAGTTCATCAGATTTTTTCATGGAGTTGATTAAATATCAGTTGTCCTGGAAACAGAGTTGATGATAGCTGATTGCGGAGTTGTGGAAGTCTCCAAGAATATGCATATGACACTATGTTATAGATATTAGTTGTTAAGGATCATGGTACATGCATAAACCATAGATGTAAATGTACACATACACACTGAGAAAACTTTGTACATGCCCAACCACTCGCCTCTAGTTTTATGAAACCCCCCACAAAGTTGCAAATACTACAAACATTCATCAGAAGTTAATGAACTTTTATAGATGCCCTTTTAGCTAAAATGCAGTTTGCATCTGTAATTTAATCACTACCAATAGAAATTTCCGTAATTGCCCTTCGTGATCCTAAATTAAGAAAAAGGTACATGATTATGGTATACTGAGCAAAACACTGCCAACTGATAGATAATATTAATAATAAGTCAAGCTAAATCAGCTGCAGTCTACTATACAAAGTTCCACCAATTAAGAATAAAAAATTGTAAATTATGAACTGTGGAAAGGAAAACAGAGCAAGAATAAACTTCAAACTAAATAGAACTTTAGGGCACATGTTTTCAAACTGTATCAAATCAAAACCGACATAACGGACTCATTTTTCAAAAGTTGACTAACGTTGGCTGTCGAAGCATAGAAACATCATCTGTCTAATTATGATACCCTTTTCTATTATACTTAAAAGACTAGTCTAATTAGTGAAATTTAGCCACTCTGTGATGTTTCATAAATAGTGAGTGAGATCAAGAAGATATTACTTAGTCAAACTTTGAACATCGATAGGAAGTTAATTTAAAGAATGACATGGAAAGCCAAGAGTAATGCACTAAGAAATCGATTGCCAATCACAAAAGTTTAACTGTGACTGCCTCGTAATTGAACAAGTTCAATTGATCAAGGTAGAAGGACACACAAATTAACCTAATGACAGAGGTTTCTAAACTTATCAAGCCATGTTGACAAATAGATAAATAAATAAAAAGGCTCACAAATATCAACAACAACTGCCAAAAGGAGACCCAGTTAGTGGATTAAGCTGACTCTGCAACCCTTATACACAAATATTTCTATTACTTAGAAATAAACAAATGCAGTCAAAATTTAGAACAAACAAATAGCATAATCATGAATCTTTGAAACAACAAAGTTCGCAGACACATAAATACTAATGAGAAATAAACCTTTCAGACAGCTTGTCGGTTTATTTATTAACCAAAGGGTAACATTTGGCTTAAGTAAACACTGAGAACATCAGACAAGGAGCAGGAATGGCAAAGGTCTAATACACACCTACTTTCGTCTCTGATCCAGAGGGTACAAACACGGTGGCATCCGGCTCATGTGCAGCAAAGCTCACAAAATCATAAGACTTACCTGGAAAATTCAAAAGCTAAAAGATCTCACATAGTGACCTACTGTGTCAAATCACTAATTCTTCCCACATTATCCAACAAAAAAGAGATTTAGATGTAAAAGCTGATAGTAACATATAAAAAACTTATCACCCATCCACCTCAAACTACAAATTCTGTTAAAAAGGGTGCATAGCTGCACTTGTCAGCCCAAGAAAATCTCTATGCCCATAACAAAAGAGTACATCTTACCAGATGCACTCTCGAAGCTGCCAAGCTTCCCATCTCGATTGAGCTTGAGCGTTAGCTCTTTCCCGTCGAAATCAGCAGGTTGTAACTGCATCGTCAACAGCAACAAGACCATATAATGTTAGCTTCAACGAATAAAGAACAGTAACCCAATTAGCACAAAACCAGAACGATCAAGCCAAAGGCACGCGCTTGATTAATGGGCCACTGGATAAGCCAAAGCTCCGTCGAGTCCGTCAACGAGATATCAACCAGAGGAGTCTTCGAGTCTTCTTCGAAATCTGGCCCGGGCTTGTACCTAGAAACCACAGACACACAAAGGTAAAAGAGGAATTGAAGCCACGCCTCAATCAGAAAGAAAAGCTTTTGGAACAATCGGAGGAAAGATCGCACTTAGGGTTATCAGAGCCACAAAATAGCGAGCCTTTTTAGGACAGATAGTTAATGAAGAAGATCGAAACGCGTACCCTTCGTCTTGCATGATGACGGACTTCGATCGCTCGCGTCTGCGGCGCCGCCCGACCTCCACCAGCGAGCGAAAGAGGCTTCGATGTCTGATGAATCCACCGAGGGATTTATCAGGGGACAGGATTTCTAGGTCGGTGGTCCCACTGCCCTCGAACCGGGTTCGACAATCAGAAAGAAAAGCTTTTGGAACAATCGGAGGAAAGATCGCACTTAGGGTTATCAGAGCCACAAAATAGCGAGCCTTTTTAGGACAGATAGTTAATGAAGAAGATCGAAACGCGTACCCTTCGTCTTGCATGATGACGGACTTCGATCGCTCGCGTCTGCGGCGCCGCCCGACCTCCACCAGCGAGCGAAAGAGGCTTCGATGTCTGATGAATCCACCGAGGGATTTATCAGGGGACAGGATTTCTAGGTCGGTGGTCCCACTGCCCTCGAACCGGGTTCGATGATTCGTAAAGCTTTCACGAAGATTTACCGAACCCGACCGAACCGGTTGATCCGAAACAAGTTCGGCTCGAATCAACATGGGTTGAACCGGTTGACCGAATCCAGGTTTACTATCGAACATGATTCCGTACAAATCATCATATAATTTTTTTATTAAATTATGAATATACTGAATTTGTTATAACTCAAAAAAAATAATGTCATAATAATTTTAGATAAAAAAAATTAAATTTAGAAATATAAAAATTAAATTAATTAATATCCATCAAATGAATCATGTTTAAAGATAGGCTAAAACTATTGGTCAAAATTATTTTCAACAACGATAAATCTTTCATAAAATAAATGACAAGATGAAATCAATTAATTATCACAAACATAAGACACAGTCTTATTCTTACGACGTGCATGCACGTCTTCCTTAATACACCACAAGTTTTGCCTCGCATATATCTTACTACATACTACGTATATTTATAGTAATGGAATCACAACTGAACAAGTCGATCCAGTTGACAGTGGCGAAGTGAGGCTTGTGTCAAAGGATGGCCATTCTGCTTTCAACGGGAAGATATGGCGACGCTGCGCAAGACCACGGTCTCCACAGTGAGGCCAGGACCGAACCCGTAGAGCACCCCCCACTCCAACCCCTCGCCGGTGGTCGCCTTCCCGTCCTCGGCCGACCGTTTCCTCATCTCGTCGAGGATGAACAGCACGCAGGCGCTGTACATGTTCCCGTATTCGGTCATCACCTGCCTCGTCGCCTTTAGCTTTTCCTTCTCCAGCCCCAGCTTGGCCTCCATCGCGTCGAGGATCGCGGATCCACCGGGGTGCACGATCCAGAAGATGGAGTTCCGGTCGCTGATCCCCAACGGCTCGAAGGCCTTCACGAGATTCTGCTCTATGTTCGTGGAAATGATCTTGGGCACGTCCTTGAGCAGATGGAAGGTGAGGCCGACCTCCTTGAGGTGGCCCTCGATGGCGCCGTCGGAGTCGGGGAGGAGGGTCAGGCAGGTGGTTGAGCTCTGGGAATAGTCGGGGTGGTTGTTCTTCGTGATGCGGAAGTAATAGTCGGGGTAGTCAGCCTGGAACACGACGTCGTCCGGGTTCATTATCTAAGAAGTTATTATCATAGGAATAATTTATATATCTAATTTAATTATTAGTGACATTATAGGTTGAGATAATTATCGTTAGATCCTATAAATAGGACTATGATTTATGAAATAAAGATATATATATATATATATATATATATGGAAATATTTCATAAATATTTTTAGTTTTAATTCTTGTTTAATATAACTATAGTTTTCTTGATTGAAAATATTCTCTTTCAATTATATCGTAATATGCCTCATATCTACTAATTTTACTTTTCCTCGAAGAATCTCTGCGTTTGGCAGATTGATGAGCTGGGATTCTTATGCTTAATATCAGTCAATAAAAGCAATGTCAGAAATATTCTACCTTAACTGCAATCCTTGGTCTTCTGTTCCATGCATGAAGAATGTATTACTGTGAGAAAAGCTGTAATGGCATCGAGAGGACGAAGTGTCGTTCATTTACTCATATCCAGGCAAACTTGCCTTTTCTCTTCTCAAGTTGCAGTTTCGTCGAGTTTATCACCGACCGCTCTTTGCCTATGAGAGGCAGTCTTCTCATCGCTACTTCCATAGGGTTGAAAACGTAGCAGATACGGACCCACGGAGTAGGAAAACACCATCTGTCTGAAACAAGCAGTGATATGAAGCGGATGTATTGCAGCCGTATCAAGTGACGTCGGTACGTATACGTCATGAGATTAGAGCTTTGGATCGTGATATAAATTTCGTCACCGAGCTGCAACACTACAAGAATCAAAAGGAGGTGACTGTGGTTGTCGTCAACTCCGCGCTGTCGTTTGCGGCCTGCCATGGCTTCGAGAGACGAGTTGGTGGCGCAGAAGACTGCAATGGTAATAAAGTTAAAACATTTATAATATATTAATAAATATAAATAATAATTGGTAACAATTGTTGAGATGACCGAGTTGGTCTAATGCAACAAATTTGTTTTCTTTATTATTATACTGGACTGCGTTGCACAGGCCAAACCTTGTCTTAAAGGTTTCGTGGATCCATTGGAGAAGGAGACCGCCAAAAGCATGCTAATTATCATTAGAGAAAGGAAGAGATTTAGTTATCATTTGATGAATTATTTTTTCTCTTATTGGGCTTTGATGTATTATGCTCAACCAAAGACAACTTGCAGTCTTATATTTCAGAGTTGAGCCTTGACTGCATTGCACGATGACAAGATGACAAGAGAAAGGTTCCAAGGCAAAAGTACAACGACAAGATGAAATATATTAATTATCATAAACATACTAGCCACTGTCTTATTCTTCGGCACTTTCTTAAGATGTGCATGCAGAAGTCCGAAAGGATAAAACTGTGCGGGTAATAAAGTTGCACAAGCCAAACTTTGTCTTAAAAGTTTTGTGGATCCATTGGAGGAGGAGACCGCCAAAAGCATGCTAATTATCATTAGAGAAAAGAAGAGATTTAGTTATCGAATTATTTTATCTCTTATTAGGCTTTGATCATCATATAAACATTTGATGTATTATGCCCAACCAAAGACAACCTTGCAATCTTATATTTCAGAGTTGAACCTTGACTGCATTGCACGGTGACAAGATGACAAGAGAAAGGTTTCAAGGCAAAAGTACAGTAACAAGATGAAATATATTAATTACCACAAACATACGAGCCACCATCTTATTCTTCTTAGGCACTTTCTTAAGATGTGCATGCAGAAGGCTCACATAGTCCAAAAGGATAAAACTATGCGGGTAATAAAGTTGCACAGGCCAAACTTTGTCTTAAAGGTTTTGTGGATCCATTGGAGGAGGAGACCGTCAAAAATATGCTAATTATCATTAGAGAAAGGAAGAGATTTAGTTATCATTTGATGAATTATTTTATTTTTTATTGGGCTTTGATCATCATATAAACATTTGATGTATTATGCCCAACTAAAGACAACCTTGCAGTCTTATATTCCAGAGTTGAGCCTTGATTGCATTGCATGGTGACAAGATGACAAGAGAAAGGTTTCAAGACAAAAGTACAGCAACAAGATGAAATATATTAATTACCACAAACATACGAGCCACCGTCTTATTCTTCGGCACTTTCTTAACATGTGCATGCAGAAGACTCACATAATCAAAAGGATAAAATTGTGCGGGTAATAAAGGCACAGGCCAAACTTTGTCTTAAAGGTTTTGTGGATCCATTCGAGGAGGAGACCGCCAAAAGCATGCTAATTATCATTAGAGAAAGGAAGAGATTTAGTTATCATTTGATGAATTATTTTATCTCTTATTGGACTTTGATCATCATATAAACATTTGATGTATTATGCCCAACCAAAAACAATCTTACAGTCTTATATTCCAGAGTTGATTGCATTGTAGAGTGACAAGATGACAAGAGAAAGGTTATAAGGCAAAAGTAGAGTGACAAGATGAAATATATTAATTATCACAAACATACGAGCCACCGTCTTATTCTTCGACACTTTCTTAAGATGTGCATGCAGAAAACTCACATGATCCGAAAGGATAAAACTATGCGGATAATAAAGTTGCACAAGCCAAACTTTGTCTTAAAGGTTTTGTGGATCCATTGGAGGAGGAGATCGCCAAAAGCATGCTAATTATCATTAGAGAAAGGAAGAGATTTAGTTATCATTTGATGAATTATTTTATCTCTTATTGGGCTTTGATCATCATATGAACATTTGATGTATTATGCTACAACCTTGCAGTCTTATATTCTAGATTTGATACTTGACTACATTGCATTATGACAAGATGACAAGAGAAAGGTTTTAAGGCAAAAGTAGAGCAACAAGATGAAATATATTAATTACCACAAACATACTCGCCACCGTCTTATTCTTCGGCACTTTTAAGACGTGCATGCACGTCTTCCTTAATACATCACAAGTTTTGCCTCGCATATATCTTACTACGTACTATAATAGAATCACAACTAAACAAGTTGATCCAGGTGACAGTGGCGAAGTGAGGCTTGTATCAAAGGATGGCCATTCTGCTATCAACGGGAAGAAATGGCGACGCTGCGCAAGACCACGGTCTCCACTGTGAGGCCGGGACCGAACCCGTAGAGCACCCCCCACTCCAACCCCTCGCCGGTGGTCGCCTTCCCGTCCTCGGCCGACCGCTTCCTCATCTCGTCGAGGATGAACAGCACGCAGGCGCTGGACATGTTCCCGTACTCGGTCATCACCTGCCTCGTCGCCTTCAGCTTTGCCCTATCCAGCCCCAGCTTGGCCTCCATCGCGTCGAGGATCGCGGGTCCGCCGGGGTGCGCGATCCAGAAGATGGAGTTCCAGTCGCTGATCCCCAGCGGCTCGAAGGCCTCCACGAGATTCTGCTCGATGTTCTTGGCAATGATCCTGGGCACGTCCCTGAGCAGATGGAAGGTGAGGCCGACCTCCTTGAGGTGGCCCTCGATAGCGCCGTCGGAGTCGGGGAGGAGGGTCTGGCTGGCCGAGATGAGCTGAAAGAGGGGTCGCTCCGTGGCGGGGTCGGGGTCAGCTCCGATGATGACGGCGGCGGCGCCGTCGCCGAACAGGGCCTGTCCGACGAGGTTGTCGAGGTGAGTCTCCGCCGCCCCGCGGAAGGTGACGGTGGTGAGCTCGGAGCAGACCACGAGCACCCGGGCGCCGCGGTTGTTCTCTGCTATGTCCTTGGCGAGGCGGAGCACCGTGCCGCCGGCGAAGCAGCCATGCTGGGACAACGTGAAGCGGTTGATGGAAAGGTTGAGTCCGAGGAGCTTGACAAGCTGGTAGTCGTGGCCGGGCAAGTCGAAACTGACGGTGGTGCAGAAGACCAGGTGGGTGATCCTGGACTTGGGGTGCCCCCACTCTTCGATGGCCTTTACTGCCGCCTGCATGGCCAGCTTCGGTACCTCCACGGCCATGATGTCCCGCCGGACGTCCAGTGACGGTGCCATGTACGCGCCGATGTTAGGGTACGCTTTCAGGATCTCCTCGTTGAGGAACATGTAACGTTTACGGATCATTGTCTTGTCACCTGAACCATCACGAAGTACGAGCATCACAACCAAGACTTTATCTTTTTTATTAGCGACGAGTACAGTTAGTAGATCTCTGTCTGTCACTTGTAATAACGCCATGCAACAAAGAAACAACCAAAGAAATGGTAGAGAGTACGTATAAGTCACTCACACATTCTCTTAAACCTCTGTTTGAGCTCAGGGAGGTGGTTGCTCCTGGTGATGCGGAAGTAGTAGTCAGGGTAGTCGGCCTGGTACACGACGTTGGCCGGGTTGGCGGTGCCGATGGCAAGTACCGTCGCTGGCCCCTCTGCCCTCTGCGATCGCCGGATCTCCTCCACCTTGGCCATGACTCCTGGCTCTTCTAATCTTCACCAACGACTGCCACAAGCCGAGTACTACAGCTCGAACAGTTGATGGCTTGCTTTGGATGTCGTGGAGCTTGGATATTTATAGTAGATGATAAGTGGGAGGGACGGGCCGTCCGTGAACCACGAGGGGTTTGGTGAGTGCCTCGTGATCTTCCTTCTTCCATCAGCTCATGGTCAAATGTGATGGCTGATGTCGTGAGGGAGTTAGGAAATGTGTCCTATCAAGAAAGACAATACTTTTCAAAGGGAACCTTAGATGATATGCCACGTGTTTCTTGAAGTGTTTATTAACAAGTAAAGAAATTAGGGTGATTTCCTGGGAAGTTTTTTTTTTGGATCTTTTCCGAGAGATACCCTTTTTCAAATTTCTCTAGCATTGTCTTTTTTTATTTTTTTGTATAATTCCAAATATAACATCGAGTTGATAGTAAGCCAACTATCTTTTTTTTTTTTTCTTTTTTCAAATGGTAAATCGGTTTGGATCAAGGTTTAGTTAAAATATTTTTCGATCACATAATTATTAGTTATTTTAATCATATAATTATTCTTTCTAAAAAGTTTTTTCCTCGTAACTCAAAGACCTCTTTAACTTTTATCGTATGCTAGATATGTAGTTTCAAAATAAGAATAATAGTCTAAAATAAAATAAAAAAAGTAAAGTAAAAAAAAAGATGGAAATCAAGATACAAAAATATTGACCTTAAGCTTGTTATTTGGTGAGTGATTATTATTGTTTACTATTATTTTTCTAGTACCTTTTTATCCATTTTTCTCATGGGAAAAGAAGTAGATGGTTAAGGTATATCCGAAATTAGGAATATATATATATATATATATATATAAAGTTTCTCTTTAGAAAAATCTAAAATAGAAATCTTTTTACAAGTATTTACTAAGAAATTATACCATCCAAAATATCCTATCCTCCACAAAATTTTTGTTATACTATTCTTGAAAATGAAAGAAAGCGTCAAATATTTTTCTAGTACCTTTTTATCCTTTTTTCTCATAGGAAAAGAAATAGGTGACTAAGGTTTATTTGAAATTATAAAAAAAAATATATAAAAAGGGAGGCATCTCTCTAGAAAAGCTTGAAATAGAAATTATTTTTTATAGCTATGAAATTACCCCACTTAGAATATCTTATCCTCTTCAAAATGTGATATCAAATTAAAAAGATTTATGACATTTTTCCTTATGAAAATATATTCTATTTTAATTTTCATCACATTATTATTATTATTATTATTATTATTCTCACATCTCGAAGACTTCTTTACCTTTTGCTTTATGATAGGCATCAAATGTAGCTTTCAAACAAGAAAGACAATCGAAAACAAAACAAATGAAAAAGACAAGCAAGAAAAAAAATTATGTGGACCTTAAGATACAAAAATGTTGGCCTTAGCATTTTTGTTCGGTGAGTGATCGCCATTGCTCATTATTATTATTATAGTGTTCTTGAAGAAGGAAAAAAAGGCCAAAATTTTTCTAGTGCCTTTTTATCAATTTTTCTCGTGGGAAAAGAAGTAACTGACTAAGGTATATTTAATATTATGAAAAAATATATAAAAATGGATGTATCACTCCAGAAAAATCTAAAATAGGAACCTTTTTACAAACATTAACTTAGAAATTACACCACATAGAATATCCTATCCTCTTCAAAATTTAGTATTAGATTAAAAAGATTTATGATATTTTCTCTCGTGAAAATAGATTCTATTTTAATTTTGATATTATTATTATTATTATTATTATTATTATTATTCTACTTCTTCTTCTTCTTCTTCTCATAACTCGGAGACCTCTTCACATTTTTTTTTATGGTAGACATCCTACGTAGTTTTGAAATAAGAAAGATAATCCTAAATGAAACAAATGTAAAAGACAAATAGGAAAAAAAATTATGTGGAATTTAATTTGTAAAAATGTTGACCTTAAGCTTGTCGTTTGGTAAATGATCGTCGTTTTTTACTATTATTGTCATAGTATTCTTGAAGAAGGAAGAAAGTATCAAATATTTTTTTAATGCATTTTTATCTATCTTTCTCGTGAGAAAAGAGGTAGGTGGTTAAGGTATATTCAAAATTAAAAAATATATATATATAAAAAGGGAGATATCTCTTTAGGAAAGTCCAAAACAGGAACTCTTTTGTAAACAATAGTTTTGAATATACCATGTGCTTTATGATAACATCATATGTAGTTTTCAAATAAGAAAGACAATCCAAAACAAAACAAATGAAAAAGACAAACAGGAAAAAAAATTATGTGGAATTTAAGTTGTAAAAATGTTGACCTTAAGCTTGTGGTTTGGTAAATGATCGTCATTGCTTACTATTATTATCATAGTATTCTCAAAGAAGGAAGAAAGTGTCGGGAAGAAACTGTTAAAGTGGAATATTTTTTTTTTGTTAAGAAATATTCTTTACGTGTCAAAATAAGTTTCTCATCAAAATACCAACTTAATATTCAAATGTAAATATCAACCAGCACAGCATAAATAATAGAGCAAAAAATCAATCACACAGTGAGACCAAATCTTTTAAAATCATAGATCATATCTTCATTATAGGATGGATCTCCTCAAAAGAGAATTATAGGTCTCACAAAGTGAATATCACAGGAAAATATCTTAGAGAGGGTAAACTACAGATCAACACCGTTAGGATTGTAGAGTTTGCTGCAAGGATTCTCCACATAAAATTTGGGCCGAAACTGACAACATTTGGCCACAGATCGTCAAGCAGAAAACTCAGAAACCTCATCTTTCTCTCTCTATTTCTCTCTCCTCTTTCCTTGCACGCTGTAATCTGATCTCTTTTTTTTCTCACCCTCTCTCTCCACTTTTTAATTTCTTTCATTGGTTGAATTGGGCTCAATAGGCCCAATTGTCCAAGCCCACATATGGGCTGGACCCAACAATTCTCCCCCTCCAGCTCATATGGTGGGCTGTACTAAGCCCGCTCTTTGCCTACATGCATCAAGCTTCTCCTTAGGCAAAGACTTTGTCAACATATCTGATCCATTCTCATTAGTATGTACCTTTTCTAACTGTAATTCTTTCATCTCAAGCACATCACGAATCCAGTGATATCTCACATCAATATGCTTGGATCTAGAATGGTATGTTGAATTCTTGGAGAGGTGAATGACGCTCTGACTATCACAGTAAATAGTATATTCTTCCTGTTTCAAGCCCAATTCCTGTAGAAACTTTTTCATCCATAAAGCTTCCTTGCAGGCTTCAGTAATTGCTATGTATTCTGCTTCTGTGGTTGATAGAGCAACACACTTCTGTAACTTAGACTGCCAAGAGACTGCTCCTCCTGCAAATGTCATTAAGAATCCCGAAGTGGACTTCTTGGAATCAGTATCACCAGCCATGTCTGCATCTGTGTAACCTTCTAACACAGGTTCATCACTGCCAAAACATAAACATAACCTGAAAGTACCTCTTAGATATCTTAATATTAATTTCACTGCTGCCCAATGTTCTTTTCCAGGATTTGAAAGAAATCGGCTGACAACTCCAACTGCATGAGCTATATCTGGCCTAGTACAAACCATAGCATACATCAAACTACCTACTGCAGATGAGTAAGGCACTTTGGACATTTCTTCTTTTTCCTTCTCACTTGTAGGACATTGTTTCGAACTCAGCTTGAAATGACCTACAAGTGGAGAACAAACTGCTTTGGCTTTACTCATGTTGAATCTTTCAAGAACCTTTTCAATGTAAGTCTCCTGAGATAGCCAAATCTTCCTTTTCTTCCTATCACGAAGAATCTTCATGCCAAGTATTTGTTTCACCGATCCCAAGTCTTTCATGGCAAAAGACTTACTTAGCTCTCTTTTAAGCTTTTCAATTTTTCCAACATCATGGCCAACAATCAGCATATCATCAACATATAGCAGTAAAATAATAAAATCATAATCTGAAATTTTTTTCATAAACACACAATGATCAGATGTGGTTCTATCATACCCTTGGCTCATCATAAAGGAATCAAACTTCTTGTACCACTGTCTAGGTGCATGTTTGAGTCCATATAAGCTTTTCTTAAGCTTACATACCAAATTTTCTTTTCCCTTGACTTTGAAACCTTCTGGTTGTTCCATGTAAATTTCTTCTTCTAAATCACCATGAAAAAATGATGTTTTTACATCAAGTTGCTCAACTTCTAAATTAAAGCGGGCAGTCAAACCAAGAACAACTCGGATAGAGGACATTTTCACAACCGGAGAAAATATTTATTCAAAGTCAATACCTTTCTTCTGACTGAATCCTTTCACAACTAGTCGTGCCTTGTATCTCTGTTGTGAGCTATTGCTTTCGGTCTTCAATTTATAAACCCACTTATTCTTGAGAGCTTTCTTCTCTTTAGGCAACTTTACCAAGTCATAGGTGTGGTTCTCAACCAGGGATCTATTTCTTCTTGCATGGCTTTAAACCACTCATTCTTATTCTCATGTAGAATAGCTTCTTGGTAAGTTTCTGGCTCTCCCCCATCAGTAAGTATAACATACTCATGTGGAGGATATCTGGTAGAGGGTTGTCGCTCTCTAGTGGATCTTCTCAATGGAATCTCAACTGGTGGTGGAGATACTTGTTCAGTTGGTTCAGCATCATCAACTGTAGGTGTATCATCACTGGTATTCCCATCACAATCTTCTTGTTCATCTCCCCTATGATCATCATGAACTACAGGTGAAGGAACTGGACCTAAACTCCAAGGAATATAAACAGAGGTTTCTGGCTTCTCAATATTATCACCATCATCAAACAATTGGTCTTCAAGAAACACAACATCTCTGCTTCTAATAATCTTCTTGTTCATTGGATCCCATAATCTGTACCCAAACTCTTGATGACTGTATCCTAAGAAGATACATGCTTTTGCTTTATTATCAAGCTTGGACCTCTCATCTTTGGGAATGTGAACAAATGCTTTACACCCAAAGACTCTCAAATGATTATAAGATATATCTTTTCTTCTCCATACTCTCTCTGGAACATCACCTTGCAGAGGAACCGATGGAGAAAGATTTATCAGGTCAACTGTAGTTCTCATAGCCTCCCCCCAAAATGACTTCGGTAACTAGGCGTGAGACAACATACACCTAATCCTTTCTTCAATGGTTCTGTTCATCCTTTCTGCCACACCGTTCTGCTGAGGAGTTTTAGGAATTGTTTTCTCAAGCCTGATACCATAGAACCTGCAATAATTTTCAAAAGGACCCCTGTACTCGCCACCATAATCTGATCGAATACACTTTAGTTTTCTGCCAGTTTCTCTTTCAACACTGACATGAAACTCCTTAAAAGCATCGAGTACCTGGTCTTTAGATTTCAAAGCAAAAGCCCACACTTTTCTAGAATGGTCATCAATAAAAGTAACAAAATAAAGAGCACCTCCAAGAGTTCTAGTTTGCATAGTACAAACATCAGTATGAACTAAATCAATAACATCTGATCTTCTATATGATGGATATGTCTGAAATGCAACTCTATGTGTTTTTCCAACTAAGCAATGATCACAAGATTTAAGAGATGTACCTTGCAACTCTGGTAAGAACTGCTTTCTAGCAAGAGTTTGAAGTCCCTTCTCGCTGATATGTCCAAGCCTCTTATGCCAAAGATCTATACTTTCACCTTTTCGAATTGCATTAATCTCTCCTTTGTGTAGCTTAGCTTTCATGACATAAAAAGAGTTAATCTTCTTTCCTTTTGCCACAATTAGATAACCTTTGGTGAGTTTCCATTTGCTTTCACCAAAATAATGTGCAAAACCCTCATCATCAAGTTTACTTATAGATATCAAGTTAAGACGAATATCTGGAACATGCCTTACATCTTTGAGTATCAATTTGCTCCCAATACTGGTCTCCAAGCAAATATCTCCAATACCCACAATCTTAGATGTACCGTTGTTTCCCATTCTGACATTACCAAATTCACCAACAGTGTAAGATCTAAAGAAATCTCCATGAGAAGTAACATGAAATGAAGCACCAGAGTCAATTACCCAATTACTGTCCTGAGCTACAAGGCTAACACAACCTTCATCATAGACAATAGTGATATTACCTTCAACGGCAATTGTATTTGTCTCTTTCTCATTTTTCTTCATTTCATTCTGTTCTCGTTTCCAAAACCTACACTCTTTCTTCATGTGACCTGGCCTGTTACAGTGAAAACATTTGATATCTCTTCTAGACTTGGATCTTCCTCTATAACCATATGGATTTCTGCTATGACTTCTTCCACGTCTTTCTTGTTTTTCAGTAACAAATGCACCAGAAGAAGATTCACCCTGTTCTTTCCTTCTGGCATCTTCATTTAGTAAACTGTCTTTAACCATATCTATGGTTAGAGTCCCCTCTGGCGTGGAGTTACAAACAGTCACCACATACGTTTCCCAACTTTCTGGTAAAGAGCTGAGAAGTAATAATCCCTGCATCTCATCATCTATATTAATTTTCATAGCAACCAACTTGTTTGCAAGACTCTGAAATAGTCTTATGTGCTCAACAATGTTACCACCATTTTTATACTTCAAATTTACAAACCTTCTAAGGAGAGAAATTCTATTTCCCACTGTCTTTTTCGCAAAGAGGTTTTTTAACCTTTGCCAAACAACATCAGCTTTGGTTTCATCTGAAATATGCTCATGCAAGTTTATATCCATCCATCTTCTAATATAGGCAATAGCTTTTCTATGTTGAACTTCTCATTCTTCATCGTCCATAGTAGAAGGTTTATCTTTAACTTTGAAGGGCTTATACAAATCTTTGCAATAAAGCAAATCTTCCATCATATGCCTCCAAGTGGAATAATTTGATGAGTTCGATTTAATCATACCATCAGACTCCATTTCAATCACACAAGAAAAACCAGCACTAAACAACCTGTTGCTCTGATACCACTTGTTGGGAAGAAACCTGTTAAAGCGGAATATTCTTTTCCCTCTTTGTGTATCAAAATAGGTTCCTCATCAAAATACCAACTTAATATCCAAATGTAAATATCAACCAGCACAACATAAACAATAGAGCAAAAAATCAATCACACAGTGAGATCAAATCTTTTAACGTGGAAAATCCAATGTGGAAAAAACCACGGGACCGTAGTCCACCTCAAACTTCCACTATCAATAATAATGATAATAAGTTTACAGTAGGTCTTCTCTAGAATAACTAGAGGATCAGAATAACATCAAGATCATAGATCTTGGCTCAAGAATAGCATATCTTCATTATAGGATAGATCTCCTAAAAAGAATTCTAGGTCTCACAAAGTGGATATCACAGGAAAGTACCTTAGAGAGGGTAAACTACTGATTTGGGCTCAATAGGCCCAATTGTCCAAGCCCACATATGGGCTGGACCAACAGAAAGCACCAAATATTTTTCTAAAACCTTTTTATCTATCTTTCTCGTGGGAAAAGAAGTAGGTGGTTAAGGTATATTCAAAATTAAGAAAAAATATATTAAAAGGGAGATATCTCTCTAGGAAAGTCCAAAACAAAGAACTCTTTGGTAAACAATAGCTAAAAAATTACACCACTCAAAATATCATACCCTCACAAAATTAGTATTAGATTAAAAAGAAGTAGATGGTTAAGGTATATCCGAAATTAGGAATATATATATATATATATATATATATATATATATATATATATATATATATATATATATATACACACACAAAGTATCTCTCTAGAAAAATCTAAAATAGGAATCTTTTTACCAGTATTGACTAAGAAATTATACCATCCAAAATATCCTATCCTCCATAAAACTTTTGTTATACTAATTTTGAATATCTTATCCTCCACAAAATAGTTATCATTTGATGAATTATTTTATCTCTTATTGGGCTTTGATCATCATATCATTTGATGTATTATGTCAAACCAAAGACAACCTTACAGTCTTATATTCCAGAGTTGAGCCTTGACTACATTGCACGATGACAAGATGACAAAAGAAAGGTTTTAAGGCAAATGTAGAGCGACAAGATGAAATATATTAATTACCACAAATATACGAGCCATCGTCTTATTCTTCGGCATTTTATTAAGGCGTTCATGCAGAAAGCTCACATGATCCGAAAGGATAAAACTGTGCGGATAATAAAGTTGCACAGGCCAAACTTTGTCTTAAAGGTTTTGTGGATCCATTGGAGGAGGAGACCGCCAAAAGCATATTAATTATCATTAGAGAAAGAAAGAGATTTAGTTATCATTTGATGAATTATTTTATCTCTTATTGGGCTTTGATCATCATATGAACATTTGATGTATTATGCCCAACCAAAGATAACCTTGTAGTCTTATATTCCAGAGTTGATACTTGACTGCATTGCACGGTGACAATATGATAAGAGACTACATTGCACGGTGACAATATGACAAGAGAAAGGTTTGAAGGTAAAAGTAGAGCGACAAGATGAAATATATTAATTACGACAAAATTACGAGCCACCGTCTTATTCTTCGACACTTTCTTAAGAAGTGCATGCAGAAAGCTTACATGATCCGAAAGGATAAAACTGTGCAGATAATAAAGTTGCACAGGCTAAACTTTGTCTTAAAGGTTTTGTGGATCCATTGGAGGAGGAGACCGCCAAAAGCATGCTAATTATCATTAGAGAAAAGAAGAGATTTAATTATCATTTGATGAATTATTTTATCTCTTATTGGGCTTTGATCATCATATGAACATTTGATCTATTATGCCCAACCAAAGATAACCTTACAGTCTTATATTCCAGAGTTGAGCCTTGACTGCATTGCACGATGACAAGATGACAAGAGAAAGGTTTTAAGGCAAAAGTAGAGCGACAAGATGAAATATATTAATTACGACAAACATACAAGCCACCGTCTTATTCTTCGGCACTTTCTTAAGATGTGCATGCAGAAAGCTCACATGATCCGAAAGGATAAAACTGTGCGGATAATAAAGTTGCAGAGGCCAAACTTTGTCTTAAAGGTTTTATGGATCTATTGGAGGAGGAGACCGTCAAAAGCATACTAATTATCATTAGAGAAAGGAAGTGATTTAGTTATCATTTGATGAATTATTTTATCTCTTATTGGGCTTTGATCATTATATAAACATTTGATGTATTATGCCCAACCAAAGACAACCTTGCAGTCTTATGTTTCAGAGTTGAGCCTTGACTGCATTGCACGGTGACAATATGATAAGAGAAAGGTTTTAAGGCAAAAGTAGAACGACAAGATGAAATATATTAATTACCACAAACATACGAGCCACCGTCTTATTCTTCGGCACTTTCTTAAGACTGCATGCAGAAAGCTTACATGATCCGAAAGGATAAAACTGTGCAGATAATAAAGTTGCACAAGCTAAACTTTGTCTTAAAGGTTTTGTGGATCCATTGGAGGAGGAGACCGCCAAAAGCATACTAATTATCATTAGAGAAAAGAAGAGATTTAATTATCATTTGATGAATTATTTTTTCTCTTATTGGGCTTTGATCATCATATAAACATTTGATGTATTATGCCCAACCAAAGACAACCTTACAGCCTTATATTCCAGAGTTGAGCCTTGACTGCATTGCACGGTGACAAGATGACAAGAGAAAGGTTTTAAGGCAAAAGTAGAACGACAAGATGAAATATATTAATTACCACAAACATACGAGCAATCGTCTTATTCTTCGGCACTTTCTTAAGACGTGCATGCAGAAAGATCAAATGATCCGAAAGGATAAAACTGTGCGAATAATAAAGTTGCACAAGCCAAACTTTGTCTTAAAGGTTTTGTGGATCCATTGGAGGAGGAGACCGCCAAAAGCATACTAATTATCATTAGAGAAAGGAAGAGATTTAGTTATTATTTGATGAATTATTTTATCTCTTATTGGGCTTTGATCATCATATGAACATTTGATGTATTATGCCCAACCAAAGAAAACCTTGTAGTCTTATATTCGAGAGTTGATACTTGACTGCATTGCACGGTGACAATATGACAAGAGAAAGGTTTGAAGGCAAAAGTAGAGCGACAAGATGAAATATATTAATTACCATGAACATACGAGCCACCGTCTTATTCTTCGACACTTTCTTAAGACGTGCATGCAGAAAGCTTACATGATCCGAAAGGATAAAACTGTGCAGATAATAAAGTTACACAGGCTAAACTTTGTATTAAAAGTTTTGTGGATCCATTGGAGGAGGAGATCGCCAAAAGCATGCTAATTATCATTAGAGAAAAGAAGAGATTTAATTATCATTTGATGAATTATTTTTTCTCTTATTGGGCTTTGATCATCATATAAACATTTGATGTATTATGCCCAACCAAAGACAACCTTACAGCCTTATATTCCAGAGTTGAGCCTTGACTGCATTGCACGGTGACAAGATGACAAGAGAAAGGTTTTAAGGCAAAAGTAGAACGACAAGATGAAATATATTAATTACCACAAACATACGAGCAATCGTCTTATTCTTCGGCACTTTCTTAAGACGTGCATGCAGAAAGATCAAATGATCCGAAAGGATAAAACTGTGCGAATAATAAAGTTGCACAAGCCAAACTTTGTCTTAAAGGTTTTGTGGATCCATTGGAGGAGGAGACCGCCAAAAGCATACTAATTATCATTAGAGAAAGGAAGAGATTTAGTTATTATTTGATGAATTATTTTATCTCTTATTGGGCTTTGATCATCATATGAACATTTGATGTATTATGCCCAACCAAAGAAAACCTTGTAGTCTTATATTCGAGAGTTGATACTTGACTGCATTGCACGGTGACAATATGACAAGAGAAAGGTTTGAAGGCAAAAGTAGAGCGACAAGATGAAATATATTAATTACCATGAACATACGAGCCACCGTCTTATTCTTCGACACTTTCTTAAGACGTGCATGCAGAAAGCTTACATGATCCGAAAGGATAAAACTGTGCAGATAATAAAGTTACACAGGCTAAACTTTGTATTAAAAGTTTTGTGGATCCATTGGAGGAGGAGATCGCCAAAAGCATGCTAATTATCATTAGAGAAAAGAAGAGATTTAATTATCATTTGATGAATTATTTTTTCTCTTATTGGGCTTTGATCATCATATAAACATTTGATGTATTATGCCCAACCAAAGACAATCTTACAGTCTTATATTCCAGAGTTGAGCCTTGTCTGCATTGCACGATGACAAGATGACAAGAGAAAGGTTTTAAGGCAAAAGTAGAGCGACAAGATGAAATATATTAATTACCACAAACATACGAGCCACCGCCTTATTCTTCGGTACTTTCTTAAGACGTGCATGCAGAAAGCTCACATGATCTGAAAGGATAAAACTGTGCGGATAATAAAGTTGCACATGCCAAACTTTGTCTTAAAGGTTTTGTGGATCCATTGGAGGAGGAGACTACCAAAAGCATACTAATTATCATTAGAGAAAGGAAGTGATTTAGTTATCATTTGATGAATTATTTTATTTCTTATTGGGTTTTGATCATCATATAAACATTTGATGTATTATGCCCAACCACAGACAACCTTGCAGTCTTATATTTCAGAGTTGAGCCTTACTGCATTGCACGGTGACAATATGACAAGAGAAAGGTTTTAAGGCAAAAGTAGAACGACAAGATTAAATATATTAATTACCACAAACATACGAGCCACCGTCTTATTCTTCGACACTTTCTTAAGACGTGCATGCAGAAAGCTTACATGATCCGAAAGGATAAAACTGTGCAGATAATAAAGTTGCATAGGCTAAACTTTGTATTAAAAGTTTTGTGGATCCATTGGAGGAGGAGACCGCCAAAAGCATGCTAATTATCATTAGAGAAAAGAAGAGATTTAATTATCATTTGATGAATTATTTTTTCTCTTATTGGGCTTTGATCATCATATAAACATTTGATGTATTATGCCCAACCAAAGACAATCTTACAGTTTTATATTCCAGAGTTGAGCCTTGACTACATTGCACGATGACAAGATGACAAGAGAAAGGTTTCAAGGCAAAAGTACAGCAAGATGAAATATATTAATTACCACAAACATACAAGCCACCATCTTATTCTTCGGCACTTTCTTAACATGTGCATGCAGAACACTCACATAGTCAAAAGGATAAAACTTTGCGGGTAATAAAGTTGCACAGGCCAAACTTTGTTTGAAAGGTTTTGTAGATCCATTCGAGGAGGAGACCGCCAAAAGCATGCTAATTATCATTAGAGAAAGGAAAAGATTTAGTTATCATTTGATGAATTATTTTATCTCTTATTGTACTTTGATCATCATATAAATATTTGATGTATTATGCCCAACCAAAAACAATCTTGCAGTCTTATATTCCAGAGTTGAGCCTTGATTGCATTGCAGAGTGACAAGATAACAAGAGAAAGGTTATAAGGCAAAAGTAGAGTGACAAGATTAAATATATTAATTATCACAAACATACGAGCCACCGTCTTATTCTTCGACACTTTCTTAAGATGTGCATGCAGAAAACTCACATGATCCGAAAGGATAAAACTGTGCGGATAATAAAGTTGCACAGGCCAAACTTTGTCTTAATGGTTTTGTGGATCCATTCGAGGAGGAGACCGCCAAAAGCATGCTAATTATCATTAGAGAAAGGAAGAGATTTAGTTATCATTTGATGAATTATTTTATCTCTTATTGGGCTTTGATCATCATATGAACATTTGATGTATTATGCCTAACCAAAGACAACCTTGGAGTCTTATATTCCGGATTTGATACTTGACTACATTGCACCGAGACAAGGTGACAAGAGAAAGGTTTTAAGGCAAAAGTAGAGCAACAATATGAAATATATTAATTACCATAAACATACTCGCCACCGTCTTATTCTTCGGCACTTTTAAGACGTGCATGCACGTCTTCCTTAATACATCACAAGTTTTGCCTCGCATATATCTTACTACATACTATAATAGAATCACAACTAAACAAGTCGATCCAGTTGACAGTGGCGAAGTGAGGCTTGTATCAAAGGATGGCCATTCTGCTATCAACGGGAAGAAATGGCGACGCTGCGCAAGACCACGGTCTCCACTGTGAGGCCGGGACCGAACCCGTAGAGCACCCCCCACTCCAACCCCTCGCCGGTGGTCGCCTTCCCGTCCTCGGCCGACCGCTTCCTCATCTCGTCGAGGATGAACAGCACGCAGGCGCTGGACATGTTCCCGTACTCGGTCATCACCTGCCTCGTCGCCTTCAGCTTTGCCCTCTCCAGCCCCAGCCTGGCCTCCATCGCGTCGAGGATCGCGGGTCCGCCGGGGTGCGCGATCCAGAAGATGGAGTTCCAGTCGCTGATCCCCAGCGGCTCGAAGGCCTCCACGAGATTCTGCTCGATGTTCTTGGCAATGATCCTGGGCACGTCCCTGAGCAGATGGAAGGTGAGGCCGACCTCCTTGAGGTGGCCCTCGATGGCGCCGTCGGAGTCGGGGAGGAGGGTCTGGCTGGCCGAGATGAGCTGAAAGAGGGGTCGCTCCGTGGCGGGGTCGGGGTCAGCTCCGATGATGACGGCGGCGGCGCCGTCGCCGAACAGGGCCTGTCCGACGAGGTTGTCGAGGTGAGTTTCCGCCGCCCCGCGGAAGGTGACGGTGGTGAGCTCGGAGCAGACCACGAGCACCCGGGCGCCGCGGTTGTTCTCTGCTATGTCCTTGGCGAGGCGGAGCACCGTGCCGCCGGCGAAGCAGCCATGCTGGGACAACGTGAAGCGGTTGATGGAAAGGTTGAGTCCGAGGAGCTTGACAAGCTGGTAGTCGTGGCCGGGCAAGTCGAAACTGACGGTGGTGCAGAAGACCAGGTGGGTGATCCTGGACTTGGGGTGCCCCCACTCTTCGATGGCCTTTACTGCCGCCTGCATGGCCAGCTTCGGTACCTCCACGGCCATGATGTCCCGCCGGACGTCCAGTGACGGTGCCATGTACGCGCCGATGTTAGGGTACGCTTTCAGGATCTCCTCGTTGAGGAACATGTAACGTTTACGGATCATTGTCTTGTCACCTGAACCATCACGAAGTACGAGCATCACAACCAAGACTCTTATCTAGCGACGAGTACAGTTAGTAGATCTCTGTCTGTCACTAGTAATAACGCCATGCAACAAAGCAACTACCAAAGAAACGGCAGAGAGTACGTATAAGTCACTCACACATTCTCTTAAACTTCTGTTTGAGCTCAGGGAGGTGGTTGCTCCTGGTGATGCGGAAGTAGTAGTCAGGGTAGTCGGCCTGGTACACGACGTTGGCCGGGTTGGCGGTGCCGATGGCAAGTACCGTCGCTGGCCCCTCTGCCCTCTGCGATCGCCGGATCTCCTCCACTTTGGCCATGACTCCTGCTTCTCTCTCTTCCTATCCTCACAAACAACTACCACAAGCCGAGCACTTCAGCTTGCTTTGGATGTGGTGGAGATGGATGGAATGGAGCTTGAAGATTTATAGTAGAGGATAGGTGGGAGGGACGGGCTATACGTGAAGCTACGAGGGGTTTGGTGAGTGCGTCGGCATCTTCCTTGTTGCATCAGCTGGAAACCTGGAGATGCGGCAGCCCAATGTGATGGAAACCTAGACGTTATGCTATGTGTTTCATTTAGAAGTGTTTCCTTTCGTTGTTGTAGTAACGAGTAAGTGTCGTCTTTTCCACATAGAGAACCCAAGAAATTACACCACCCGCCTATCTTTCGACATAGAGAACCCAAGAAATTACACCACCCGCGCATCCTACCCTCCACCAATTTAATCTTTGGTTAAAAAGATTTATGACTTTTTTTCCTTCTGAAACAGATTATATTTTAATTTTAATCACATTCTTTTTTCTTTTTGATTTTTTCCCCTCAACTCGGTGATCACTTTTACCTTTCGCTTTAAGTTAGAAATCCTGCATAGTTTCTAAATAAAAAAGACAATCTAATTAAATGAAACAAACGAAAAAAAGAGACTGAAGAAAAGAATATCGAGTGAAATTGAAGCTGGAAAAACGTTTGAAGGACCTAAGCTTGTGGTTTGGTGAGTGATCACCATTGCTTACTGTTGTTGACATCTTGTTGTTCTCCAGTAACAGAAGATGGGCAAAAGAGACAGATAAACGTGGAGTTGGCTCCCATTGTTATCATCTAATCGTGTCCTCTTTGTGGTCGATCTGCTAGATATAACATGAATGAACACCGGCCACGAACTTTTCCAGAACACAAGGATGGGAAGTAAAGGAAGTGCCATTGAAGTAAATCCACCTAAACCATCATGCCCGGTCAATAAGATTGTCTCTTAACTTGGACAATATGCCTCATATCTACTGCTTTTACTTGTGGATACAGTTGGAAGTCCCCGAAGATTCTGTGTTTGGCAACTTAATATCACTCGTAGCAGTCATCGGAAACAATCGATGGGCTGGGATTCTTCTACTTAATATCACTCAATAAAAGCATTGCCATAAATCTACTACTTTAACCGCAATCCTTGGTCTTCTGTTCCATGCCTGATGAATGCATCACTGCGAGAAAAAGCTCTAATGGCTGCGAGAGGAGGAAGTGTCACTCATTTCCTCAGATCCAGGCAAAGTTGCCTTTTCTCTTCTCAAGTTGAAGTTTCGTCAATTTAATCACCTACTACTCTTTGCTTCTGAGAGGCAGTATTCTCATCAGCTATTCTCAAGTCACCCACCTACATGTTTCCGAAGGGTTGGAAACGTATCAGATACGGATCAGAGTAGAAAAGGGCCATCTGTATGAAACAAGTAGTGCTACGATACCGATGTATTGCTTACGATATGAGATAAGAGCTTTGGATCGTGATATAAATTTCTTCGCTGAGCTACAACACCAGAAATATCGAAAGTGGTGACTGTGCTTGCCGTGATCTCCGCGCTGTCGTTTGCGGCCGTGCCTTGGACAGACGAGTTGGTGGCGCGGTAGAGTTAAGAATATTAATTTATATAAATAAAATATAATATAAATTATCGTCATGTCGTTGAGATGGCCGAGTTGGTCTAAGGCGCCAGATTAAGGTTCTGGTCCGAAAGGGCGTGGGTTCAAATCCCACTCTCAACAAGTTTCCTTTTTATTTTGAATAGTATACTGGACTGCATTGCACAGCCCAAACTTTCTTCTAAACGGTTTTGGGGGCCCACTAGAGAAGGAGACCACCTAAATCATTATAATTATCATAAGAGAAGGAGAGAGATTTAGTTATCATTTGATGAATTATTTTATCATATTAGGCTTTGGGATTTAGTTATCATCATAAGAGAAGGTAGACACATTTTAATCAAATATATGAGAAAGGTAGAGACATCATAATCGATCGATCATATCATTTAGACTCGGGTCAGACATCAAATTGCTTAAGAAGGAAGCTCGTTCTAAGATTACATCAAGAAAACATATAATGATCATATCAAGGGATATAAATCTTTTTATATAATAATTTTAATATCGATAAATCATTGGTCCGACCCGATTCAATTTCGATTGAGTCCGATTTGATTTTGGTTCGAAAGGAACCGGGGCTACCAACATGATGCCAAACGGCTACGTGTCATCGCTTTAGTCCGCTGCTTTCCACTCGATTCTTTCTACGATACGCCGCACGAAATGCGACAGCGTAGTCGACAGGAGCCGGCCTTATCGTTTCCACCTGCATGGATTCTGTTCTCTCCCACGTACGCAGCCGCAAAACCCGACACCTCCACCCGCCGTCGACAAGGACTGCCTCTGCCACGTGTCTTTACCCACTTGGTGCGTGTCATGGGCCCACACACGGGAGAAGCTGAGGGCGTACCTGCAGCCGGACGCACTCCATGCATGGACCGCGGGGCTTTCACGTGGGTGGACTCCTGCGTCCCATGCACGTCAGAGGACGGCAGGAAACGGAACCTCCTCTTTTGTTGTTTCTCTGCAGCGAATGGGTGAGGAGAGATGACAAGACACCTGCATGTTTTATGCACGTTGGAATCCTTTCTAAAAGAGATCTGCCGTCAGATTAGGACTCTCCCTCACTATATGACAAAGAATACTCATCCGGAGGAGAGAAACATGTGGCGCAGAGAGCTGATCATAAAGAAACTTCCGAGCCGGTCATGTCCAATTCCCATGTCGATCACTTGCACCTATTGGTAGATGTGATGTTAGAGAGAAGACTACATGTTGCCACGCTCACAGATTTTTTGGCAACACGCCACGTGCCATCTCTCACCTGGTTCAATGGGTGGGGCTTAAATGATAAGGAGACCATGTACATAAGGAGCCGTGCAAGGAAAAATAGGGGAGAAAGAAAAGGAGAGAAGTACAGCTTGTGACTTGGAAGTCAATGTTGACGACCATTTTTATCAGAAGCATAGGTTGGATTTTGATCCCTCTCCGGGTCTTGTTGCAGGGGACTTAAGATTTCCTCGGGGCTGGAAGAAGCGTCAAAGAATTCGCTTCGAAATGCATGCACCTCATATACACAGCCTAAGTTCATCCAGATGCAGGAACTGGGCATGCATGAGAGCCATGTCTTCGATACATGCACCTGTCTCCTCCCTCTCACGACCAATCTCAAGGTGGTGGCTTGATTCAGTAAGCATTGGCATGCCAATGAATAAAAGGAAGAAGAGAAATATATGATCCAAGTCATGCAGTAGTATATATAAATATATCTCCCATCTAACAATGTGCAATCGGAGATAATATTCCTGCTGTTCTGAAGCGATTCTATTATTTCTTGAGAACTGCAACCCTAGTTGAGCCTAGACTGTACAATGCGCAACTAAAGAAGACCCTAAGGAGTTGTCCATGCCAGTTTAACATGCTTGCAAATGGGAGCATCCATGCGTGTGGAAGACACAACACGCAAGTATCAACTCCACTTCAAAATGGAGTATCAACATAAGTACGCATATGTACATATACATACATATGTAGAGAGAGAGAGAGAGACTTGTGATAAATTTAAGAGGCTGTCACATCATCTATGTCGGCACACAAATGGGGGCCACCAAATAGAACCATCGATTAATTAGAGAGGACTGGTCATCATAAACTATGAAACATGGAGCATTTCACATTGCCACCGACCAATCCTAAGCTTGTTATTGCACTAAATAAAAGCAACATTAGGTGAGCTTTAAAGAGTCGCTCACAATAAGTATGTAAGAATGCCTTTGCTAGAGATCATCATATCTTACGCAAGGATAGTGCGGCTTTCGTGGATGGACGGACCTCCACATAAAAATACAGGTTAGTACGCAACTACCGAGGTATACAAAGAAATAGTTTAAAGGGGGGCGATTGTGAGTTCATACGGGCATTAAATGTGCATGTGGATGGTCATCAACAGTGGCCTGTGCCGATGTGGTGGAATGAGTCAAGCGGGCGAGTCCTCCTCGAGTTTATTGAAGTCATTGTTGAACCACTAGACGTTGATGGGCGACCAAATGAAATGCAAAAGATCGGCATAATTTGTGTTGATGGTGAGAAGATTACATCATTTAGTCTCATATTGGTCGAGGAATATAAAAATCAAGGGCTTATAAGTCCGTCCGATTCCTTTTACGCTTAAATATATTTTTTAGAATTCATATGTTTTGAAAGTAAAAAATTGTAGACGAAATATATTGTAATATCTAATATTTTAAAAAAAATTATAATAAAATTAGATAAAAATTTGATTTTGATTTTAATCTGGCGATGCACGAAGTTTTCATTATAGATACGTTGACATCTGAACACACTTGTGATCGAGACAATTTTCGAGCAGTTGAATCTTTCAAGCAGCTTACGAGAGAATCTGCAGTTGGTTTGTCCGAGCGAGGTCAATTTGTGATACAGTTCAAATCAACAATCGACGTGTAGGTATGTTTCGTACGTTGAATTCCATCAACCACAACCTACCTGGATGGATCGAGCAGTCTCGTCAGTAGATGAGAAAAACGCAGCTTGGAACTTTCTGTTCGTGGTTTTAATTGCCATGAGAATGCATGACTGCAGGCCGTGGTTGCGGTTTCCAGTGGCGTGACGGAGGAAGAAGACGCCGCCGCAGCTCGAACGGGGTTCAGCAGAGGTCATCCATCTTCAACAAAGTTCTGCTGCTGAGACAATTCCGCAGTCTCCCTCGCATCCGTCAACTGTTTCTCCACGCGACGAGGATGCGAGAGTAACTTGCGGTCACTTTCGCATTACCAGGAGCAACCGAAACGGGATAAACCCTCTCGCTTGGCTGTCCCGTTAGCAGAAAGTTCGCTCTTTTCTGTCACCGTATACGCCAAGAGTTGATTTGGTCTCCTTCGCTCTGCGCTTCGGTGCAGGGGAGCGCGGCTTCGCTGAAAGATCCCAACACCTCTGGTTGGTAGTTGCTACGAAATAATTTAGTGCGAGTCCAGTAATGCGCATATATGGAAAGGATAAAAAGGAGAGCAAGTCTTCGTTCCGAGGCGCGCAGGGTCTGCTCTCATCCTTCCCTGTTGTCAGTTCCGAGCTCAATATTTTTAGCCTAACATACAGAAGTTTGGTTGACCGATGAGGCATTAAATTCGGCGGGAAGAGGCAGCAGCTCCATCCGACGGTCGGTCTTCCAAGTTAGAATAACGTTCTCTTCTCCCGTGGCCCTAGCGTTTGCTTGGGGCTTTGGGCTTCGGAAACCTCGATTGCGGCGGCGAGGAAGGTTGGGAGAGCAAGCAACGGGGTTTAGGAGGAGAAAGTTGTGATCTTTTCGGGGGGAAAAGAGGGTTTGAATCGGTCTCCTGATGGCACTGTCCGGAGGGGGTTTTGAGGTTGGTATCCTGCTCCTTGGTTGTAACAGTTGGTGGTAGTCTCAGGTGAGATAGGAGGAGTTCATATATCTCTCTTTTCTGTTCTACTTTTCGCAAGGAGACGATACCTTTTGGCATTTACTCATCTCCCTTCTTCTGTTTGGTGTTGTTCATTTGGTTGAGGTTAAGAGCTTTTCTTTTCGTTGCGCAAGGATGTCATCGTCTCCTTTGCTATCCCGCAAGGGTCGCCAGCAGCAGCGGTATGACAACCAGCGCCGGCTTGTCGCAGGGTATGACAACCAGCTCCGGCTTCTTGTCTGTTAGATCTTATATAATCTTATATGTTGTTTTTGGGTGGGATGATTGTGAGCTTCATGTGGTAATAATTCTTCGATGATGATCTTCTTAAGTAAATGAAGATGGTAATTGGAGCATCCAGATAAGCTATAAGACAGGGTTTCTGTAGCTCCCTAAATCAGCAGTAAAACCGGGCTTATGTAGTACACACACCACGCTAGCAAATGGCATGGTGAAGTCTGTCACTGTGCAACATCAACAATCTCCACCAATGTTGTGTATGGCTAACTTTCATCCAAGCAACAACAAATAATGTGTAAAGACTTACGGTTCCTAATGCTAAGTTGTGCTATAAGTCATCAATGATTTCACTTCTATGTTACTCGGTGTGGATTCTGCATGATCTGAACTGTGTAAGAAGCATAAACTATGTCAAGGTGTTACACCATTCACTGGTCTATAATTCCTAGATGCTAAAATAGCATGAACTATGTAATTGTATCCAGTGAATCAGTGCTTAATTTATCCATGTTGTTTTGGTCTGAGCAGATGTATTCCTTACAAGCTAAATAGAGAAGATGATACTCAATCTGATGATTTGCTTGATAGAGTGGAAGTCCTCATGATATCTTCTCCAGGTCGATATGATCTCATCTTCCCGAAGGTAAGAAATCCCCTTTCTCTTTGGATCTCAGCTCGGAAAGTATAGTTATGTTGGTTTGAAGGTTCCTTCTCTGAACTATATATCTGCTGTGACAGGGTGGATGGGAGACTGATGAGACTGCAGGTGAAGCAGCGTGCCGTGAAGCTTTGGAAGAAGCAGGAGTAAGGGGCATTTTGAATGTGAGTATTTGAGTATCAAAATTTTTTGCTTATTGAGCTATGATTGGCTGATCTAACTTTCAATTTCTCCAACCTTTTTCCGAAGAAAAATTCACTTCTGTTTCCCAACTGTTATAATTCGATTACTAATCGTGCGACAGTTTAATTACTTTGCAAGAGAGACTTGGGTCCTTTGTGGATGATTGCAAGACAGTATAATTTGATTGTTTTGTATCTGTGGAAAAATCCAGTTATCCTGCACCTTCATTTATGCTTCTCCATCAAACTGCTCTTTACTTCTCAGTAGTAGGATTCTGTTCTCATCCAAACGCCATGTTTTTGCTGCAGAAAAGTTTTAACATGACTGACAGTCTCATATTTCTCATATCTTATATGTTCATTATTTTCATCATGGACAATATTTTACTCATGTAATCCTTTTGAATCCTCAAGTCAAAGAGATTTCATTATTTTGTAGCCTTGTCTAACTACTGTGCATGTGATGTATTTCTTGTTTGTCCAACTTCTGCAATCTCGATTTTTCAGTGACGAGGCTCTGACTACTCAAGCAAGTTACTTACAATTTTTTGAAGTGCTACGGTAACCTGGTTTTGATAACCTTATGTTCACTTATTTAAGCAGTATTTTAGTTAGCATCATTGACAAAGAGTAAACCTTTTGTGTGCCAAGGTTTACTCAAAGGAGTCTTAAGTGTGCCAATCGACTTGAAGATAGCATTTTTTTTTAAGGACAGAGCATACTTAGGCTGAAATTTTTGTGTCCTCGATCTTAATAATCATCCATGGGCATCCTTCTTGATACTTTATATGAAATGTTTCGACCATTTGAAATTATTATGTGGTGATCATTGGTCTTTCACTTTCTAGGATACTGTCCTAGGTGTTTGGGAGTTTAGAAGCAAGAGCACACAGGATACCTGTAGCCTAGAAGGAGCTTGTAGAGGTTACATGTTTGCCTTGGAGGTCACTGAGGAGTTAGAATGCTATCCAGAGAAGGACTGTCATGAGAGGAAATGGGTATCTAATTCTACTACTCTCAATTTGTTACTGATCGAATGATGAACTCCAAACTTTTTTTTGCTAACATCATTTTTCTAAAAAAAAAAAAGGTTCATTTGGCAGAAGCCTATAAACGTTGTCGATACGATTGGATGCGTGAAGCTCTGAATTCATTCAAAAATCTTCTGACAGGAAAACCTGTATCTACTGTTCCTGAGTTATCTGAGTCATCAAGCCTCTGGATTGTGAAGCCTAACGCCATAGCACTGTGCTGATGGTTCCTTGCCACACTAAACATGCCACATTTTGATGAGGTTGTCCAGCATTCAACTTCCTACCATCGTCACCTAGTGAAGTGTTTGCTGTGTGGAGTCTCAATCAAATGCATTGCTTCAAGTTGTTTTAGGTCTATCCCTCAAATCTTTGATTGCCCCAATGGCTGTGCTTGAGAATCCATGCCAGTTTACGTGCAGAGTTTGGTCATCCAGATATCCATGCTACCAAATTGTGTTGTTTGGTTGGAGGTACATGGTAGAAGTGTCATAGATGTGGTGAAAGTATCTTGTTTAGTTGTGGCTGTTATCCTTGTTCTCTGGATGTGGTGTTTGGTCGATAACTTTGTTGAACTTGGTTTTGTTTGGGTGTTGGGTGTAAATTCTTTTATTCAGTCATTAAACTATGAGATGATGAACACATCTTGCTGTTTGATAGGATGCAGCAGTGGTTAGAGTTATCAACTCACTTATATTCTCTAAGAAGAAATATATTTAAGTACCTTAAAGCAGGTAAGATATATTGTACTCAAAAAAAGTATGGCTATGATGTGGTGGGTCTTCAAGTCCCTTCTTTTTGTCAATATGCTTCATCTTTCATTTATTTCAGTCATGTGCTACACAAGAAGATTGGCATCATACAGGCAAGAGCAGAGAACGAGGACAAGGTTCCATGTTGGAGTACTGTTCCATCTCAGATTTAAATATGCTGATGAGCATGGGTTGCAAGAGGTAAACTGTTTGTTCATGATCAATGCAATCACATGCCCTCAGGCCATCTTAGTCAAATGTGCATAAGAAAAATGGATATTGTTGTTCTCTTCTCATATCCTTCTCATGTAAACTATGGACGCCTAACTCAACTTATCTTCCTCGATCCTGGATTTGTTTTTTCCAGTGGTAGGTTTCTTAGAAGGGGTGTGGTGGTCAACCTATGTTTCAGTATAGGTTTCAACTGATCTTGTGAAGTAGCTTCCTTTTGATTTCTTTTCCCTATGTAAGAAGGCAGTGGAGAGGAGCTATGGCAGGCTTCTTTGTTAGGAAATCTTGTATGTTTGTGCTCTTTCCAAGTCCATCTTGATGGCAGTGAATTGATTTGCTATGAGTTTTCCTTTGCAGCAAACAATATTCTCACTCAGCCTTGTATGGAAATATAAATGTGTGCATCAATTGTCTCACTGGAGACCATCAAGAACAATTGGAATAAGTTGTTCTTACTCAATTAATGAACTGATTTGGTTTGAAGAAGATATTGTGGGTTCATATTGGAGTAGACTAAGAAATAATAGAACATGAACTTAATTTAGCTAGTTAATTTCATAGCTATAGGATCATATTTGTGGATCAATTTCATGAGTTCCTCAAAACCCAAACTACTTTTGAGGTGAACAGCCACATGATCATTTGGTAAGACTGCCTGCCCTATGATTATTTACTCAAAACAGTGTATTGGATGCCTTTGGTTGATGCTCTTCACAAGCTTGCAACATCTTATAAGTTCCTCTTTACTTAATCTTCCTACCAAACTCTTCTGGTCACCATTACCATCTTGTATAATTTACTCCATTTGTTGAACAATAATAATAATAATAATAATAATAATAATAATAATAATAATAATAATAATAATAATAATAATAATAATAATAATAATAATAATTGCCATCTCAAATTTTGTTGTGCACTGACTCTTTTAACCCCTAATAATAATAATAATAATAATAAATAGTACCCACACACTCTTTTTTGCCAACATCTTTTACTCGGTTAAGATGGTTAAAGTAGTTTGTTTTCGGTATATTCCATGAAATATAAATGAAACTTCTCATTCTTCCATGAAATATAATCGATCTGTTCAAACGAGTCTGTGTAAACAAATATATTCATCCATCCTTGTATATCCATTCAAGTGAATCCGTACAAACAAAATCGATCCATCCTTGCATATTCCTTCACTCTGGACACTCTCCTTGCACCTCATCCATATCCATACTATCATCACCCAGTGAAGATATATTGGACGATAGCTCTCTCCTCGCACCACCTCTTCCAAAATCTTCATCTAGCAGAGACGTTGGCTGATAGCATTCTAAACGCTCTGCTCGCACCCCATCCAAAGTCATACACTATCATCACCCAGTGTAGATACATTCCAGTGGTGGCACTCTAGACAATCTCATTGCACCTCATCCAAAATCGTACTGTCCAAGATACATGGAATGACAACATTCTCCTCGTCCCTCATCCAAAATCGTATTATCTTTATCTAGTGAGGATGCATTGGGTGACGACATTTCGAATGCTCTCCTCGCACCTCATCCATAGCTATACTATCATCACCTAACGACGATACATTGGGCGATGGCATTCATCCATAGCTAGACTATCAAGATATATATTGAGCGACAGCACTCCCCTCGCACCTCATCCAAGTTGTACGTCATCGCATAATGAAGGTATGTTGGACGACAACACTCCGCCCAGTTAGTCGCGCCTGGATGCTCCCCCTACCTCCTCATCTAAGTCGCGGCCTCTAAAGATTTCTATAACCTCCCAGCAGCATCGCCCGCTTGCAAGCGTTCTTCATCTTCTTCTCGTTCTCTCCTCAAGCTTTCTGGTGACGTCGTCCGTTGCCGCTCAACCTGCAAGGAGGAGGATAGCACCACCATCGGAACCCTGATGACCTATGGCGGTGGCTGCCACATTCCTCGGCGGCATCGACGACTAGAGGAGAAGTCATACAGCATCGCCGGCCCGCACCAACCATCCTCTGTTACCTACAGAGTGTCACCCTTGCTTCTTAATAGTAACCATCCATGAGTTATAGAAGAATGTTATCAAGACTAGATAAATTTGTAAGATACATTCACCCATAAATCCAGTAAGTAGCACACACACTACAAAATCTCCATGTGTGCACTTAGAGAGGTCCCATCACAGCAAGTGCGAGCTATATACCTAAGAAAATAAATAAAAAAATTATTAATTTAAATCAGTCATTCAACATACATAAGTCGCACTTTGGACGTGTATAGCAATTGGGGAATGACATGCAGCAGCTCTGTTGGTTATTCTACAACTCGAGCTGCTAACTCTATATTTCTATGTACCTATCAGTAAGCACATGTACAAACCGCGAATCAAACTTGAGATTCTCCTGGGTAAAAACCTAAACTATTGTACTGGTTATAAGATTGGCTTAGTTAAAGGCATGTGTGTATCAGAGAGCTATTCAGGGGTCAGGTTCGTCACGCTTCATGGGTAAGTTGGTAGTGGCACGGGCATCTGAGGAAGCAGAACTGTTCTTCCCGAGAATGCGAGCGACTACCGAGTCACTCACGATGTCGAAATTTATTCTGCCCTTAAGATTCCTGCCATCGCCGCTGGAAAAGTCCAAGTAACAATGGGAAATCAAAGCATCCCCTGAGAGGCAAAATTGACCAAGTTTTTTGTTTCAGTATACATACCCATTGAGGCGGTTGTTGATGGCAGTTAAGTCACTGGATGGACTTCGATAAGCATGAGTGCTCTCACCGATGCACGCATAGAAACTCCTTGAACTCGGAGAAATCAAAGCATCCATCTGTTAAAACAAGTAAATATGTTGCTCACTAACAAGCTCATAGCCGGTAAAAGAAACCATATAAACCCTACCGGTAACTACCACAACGATATCCCTATAGCATTAATCAACTTGATAAGACTGTGTGCAGAGATGCCGAGTACTTGATTTATTTATGATAAAAAGGTAGGAAGAATCTCATAAGACATTAGTGTGGTATGTGTTTCCATAAAAATGACCAAGCAGCCATAAACAAGCCATGTGCTCAGCTGTCGGTCAAGGATTTTTTCAAGAAGGGCCAACTAATGCTCCAACAATCTCATTCAACAAAGTTCTATATCTAGGATGTCAGTTTATCTGGAATTTAACAAAAATGTAAAATTACACTATAAAACACAAAAGGAAATAAAGAAACATCAGAAAAAAAGGAAAAGATGAACAATTTTGAAGAATACAAAGTTAAAGATGGATATACACCAATTCAAATGATCCCAGTTGATTATCAACTGTTACAGTGAGATTTGAACCACACTAATGGCTGGTTTCACTTTTCTTTTTTCATTTTCCTAATCTTTAATATTGAGCTCAACGTCTGTGCATCTAAATATGCTAGAACGCACAAAGATGATAGGAAAAATCGTATCATACATGGACACATTCATTTTGATCAATATCCGCAGAACTATAGCTAAAATAAGATCATTCTTAATCTTTGTTTTGGCAATGCAAGTCTAAATGAACTTCAAATCAGATATTACCAAAAAAAACAAACAAATATTAAAGCTCTATTATGATACAAAATATGTATAGTAGACTAATAAATAACCAAAATATAATTTTTAGGGTCATCCAAGCATTTCTATAAGAAAATTAAATTTAATCCATACAATGTTCTGAATGATCTCTGGGTTGTGCATAAGTTCATGACCAGTGCTTCTTCAGAGTTTAAACACGATGATTAAAGCAGTTTGATCTGAGAAGTTTGATAAAATTATTATGAAAGTTTGTCCAAAGTTCATTGGTAAAATGCTACATCTTATTTTTTTCTCAATAAAATACTGATTAGGTGTCTAAAAACAGCCAAAGGGAACATACACATAACTGAAAAATTGCATCATACATATGCACTATGGTTCTCATTTCTCATCATCTATTCACCTCATTTCAGTTTTACGGATCCTAATCCTTCAATATAGAGGATCATCGGCAACAAAATGATTTCAAAGAATAGAGAAGGCATTATGTTGCATGTATTCTGAAAAACAGTTCCCAATTCCATCAAACAGAATTACATAGTCGAGCATGAAGACACACCTTTGTTTGTCGTAAGGGAGAAACATAGACATTATGAGCAGCAGAAACTTTCTTTGGTGACATATCAGGAAGATTTGGGAATGAGGACAACTTAGGTGACCCAGGAACTTGACCTGTTTGGCATAACACACACGCAAAAATCAGATTCATCAGTAAAAGTTTCAGAAATCACCATCCAACAATCAGAGGGTAACAACAGGCAACATACTGTCAGCATGATTCTTATCTTCTGCAGCAACTCCGGCTGGGACTAGCTCCACCAACAAAGGCTTTACAGATGGAATAAATATTTGATTGTAGAAAGTAATAATATTCACATATTCCTGGACCATTCTCTGTTTGCAGCTGGCATCAGATTAGAAACTTAATAAGAAATTAAGTTAGTTGGACTAGCAAAAGTATTTTACCCCATTTCGATTTGCTGATGGCACAGCGACAAAGATGTTTTTGACAACATGAGGTTTACACTGTGGTTGAGTCTTGTAATAATTGACAATACTCTTGAAGGTCAGATCTACACGACAAACCTGCACCGAGCAACATAAGTTTTGAACTTAAAGATTGTCATGAAAAAAAATAAAAAGGTAAGCATTTGCAAAATTCTGCCAAGTTGATTAATAGGCTTTGATATCATCTGCCTAAACATCTAAAGAAAACAAAATTTGACTAGTAACAAGAGGTAGCTTCTGAGGAAGTAAATTGGTGTACCTTAGCAACTCCATACAAGCTGCACAGAATAATTTGATCAATGTGTCGGTTGAAAAAAAGAGATGTCCTTTGACAAAGGATTTGTTGAAACATACGGTAGACATATTCCAAAATTTGCTGAGACAGCTGTAGCTTCTCACCCAAGCTTTTGATCCTTATAGCAGCTAACTTCAGAATCTACGAGGACCAAAAGACAAATACTTGTCAAATCAAAAGGCAACATCATAAACAATAAACAAATACAATATCCACTAAAAACAAAAAGTAACTAACACAATATCTAGTAAACAATTACTTTATTGCAGAAAACTCTAATTACTGTTTCAGCACATATTTCCCCTCCGGCAGGGTTAGGTTGGGAAGGACTGCAAATGAGAACCAAATGGATAACTGGCGTTAGACACAGACCTGATATGTTTCAAAATTAGAGACCAACAAAAGAGCAATTCAAACACAAACCTTGCAAATTTGGACTGGAGAGGTGGTGTCTTGAATTTGAGATAATTAAAGGTCAACATGTGTTCCTTGCGTGTTGGTGTAGAATTACATTGCACAAACAGACTTCTGTTTTCGGTGCATGGTCTCTTTGGTGATCTGGCATCGCCCCTGTTATCTGCAGTGGGAGTAATATGTTTGAAAATCACCACTGAGAAATATGGCAAAGTTCAGGAAGATGATAGTTTATCTGGAAAACTGATGTTTTTGTTCTAAAATTGACTTGAGACATGTCAAATCCACTATAGCCACTACAATATTTAGCATGTGAATCCTCATTCAATCACTTTTCTTGTTCAAAATGGCAATTTCCTTTCCCAAAAATGAAGAAACACTAGTGCAGTCGGTGCTTTCATGGGCAGCTGAGATTGTTGCAGACCTTAAAGCTCAAGACATCAAGCTAGCTGCTTCAACAATTTGAAGATTGTGGCCCTGACATTTAATAATCAAAAGAATAAAGAGATAAACTTGGACCATCAATGGGCCGATCCAAGGGAAACTACACTATTAGAAAACCTAAAATTTTTATGAACTTCTCTCTAAAGATCCAGGTACGAAAAGGCAAAATAATCATCCACATAGAAGTTTTCAGCAGCATTGTTTGTCATGCAGACGAGTTAGTTAGGTGATTATGTTGTATACATTTTGCCTTTTGGTCACAAAACAAAGCATTATTTGTTATGCTAGTTATGCAGACCATTACTCACAGAACTTTTAGAAGTTCTCATGCACACTTCACCCTGTTTTATGCATATTTGTTCCACAGCATGTAATAGGTTCTCTAAGTAATTATTAACAGAGACTGCAAAGATTGTTATTTATTGAAGAACAAAAACCATAAGCCAACATGATTTCTCAAGACCATGAATATTCATCTAAAGGATAAAGCTACCTGGACAAGTAACTGCTTTTTGGGAGAGCTCAGGAAGCAAGTCTGCAATTGAATTATCATGATGCATTCCAATTGCATCAAGAGATGGCATTGGTTCAGCTAATAGCCCCAGGCTATTTATTTCTGCAGCAAGAGCTGGCCTAGCAACGATCAAAGAATTGTATAACGATGAACCCCTCTCCCATGCCATGCTTTCAAGGAGTCGCTCTTCCAAAGAATTCAGATGTCTCTTTAACTCTCTTGGTAGAGTCTCTTCGTATCTAATGAAAGTCTCGATCACCCTGCTCATATCAAAAGCTGTTAATCCAGTTCTATCCAGGACAGCAGGAAACATCAAAATAACTGTCTTGTGTGTTGCCAAAACTAATTCTGCAGAACAAGCAAGCATGCACCGATGAAAACGCTCATTGGATAATAGTGATGTAAGATTATTATGATTCAGGAATCGTGATTCTGCTAGACAGATTTCCCTCAACACCTTATAGTACAACTTGAGGGCCTCCATTTTTCTCTCTTGTGCCCATGCCACGTCTTCAGTCATGTTAACACTCTGAAGACTCCCAGAAATGGATCGTTCTCCAAAAGAACTACTTGGAAAAATTGCCTCCAGTATTATGTTGGCCCTTCGGGTCACAGTGCTAGTAATGTCTTGATCACAAGATGTAAGGAAGTGCTCAAGTTCTGCTGAAGGTTTGGAATGAAGAGGGGAAATAAATTCTCGAAGCCACTTCGCAGTTGTCATTGCTGTGCTTACAGGTGTTGAAGCTATCTTAGAGTTACAATTGAGCGAACCATTTAACAGTGGAGGAGAATGAGGAGTCAAAAGGCTAGCTGCCCACCGTGCAGGAGAGGCTAAGTCATCCAAATTCGACTGCAAAATATAAAATGCACCATAAATATATTTCCAAAGGGAAAATTAGTTAACAACAGCGAAGTAACACGGGCATGCTTAGGCTAACATACCTTAGTGCTGAATAACCTAGTTGTGCCTCCAGACATGTTTTTAGCATCAAGTAAACTATCTTCAGTGTTTATGAAAATGCGTTCATCCAGCTCATACTTAGCGTTCAATAAATCACTATAATCTTTTTCTAAAATTTCCAAACTTGATTGCAATGACTTCTCCTCCAGCAAATCCTCAAAAACCTTCAGTCCTTCTGTCATCAGTTATAGTTTTAAAGAAATTACCTTATTGTAATAAAAAAAAAAGTGTTCATAAACTAGCTTCCGGGACAATGGAGAAAATTGCAGTAGCAATTTTCTTACCTGTATCAATGTGGTCTAAATTTTCTGTTTTGCATCCTGAAGCACAGCACGGATTCTTCTTCAAAATATCTATTATTAGAGAGTAAGTTACTTCCATTGATCTCTTCAAATCATCTTCAGAAGTATGATAAATTTCAGATAAAGAAGCAAGAAGGTTCACTCTGCCGTTTGATTGCTTAACTGAAACACAGGAGTTAAAATCAACCATATGTAGGTCGTTAGCAACATGTTAGAACCAGAAGCATTAAGAAAGTAGAAAATTTAACACAAGTGCAAAGGAGCCACTACCAAAGAGGGACATGTCTTTGACAGAGAAATTCCTGAATCCTATAGGCACATGAAGAATGAGTATGGCCTGTCAATAAGAGACAAGTATTTAACATTTACCATGATGTATATATTTCCCCATGCTAACTAATATAGCATGATATCCACGGGACAGGAAATATTGAATATAAAATATGAACAGAATGAGAAAAAAATGGAAAGAGACAAACCAATATAGAGACTAGTCCATTGGTGCATATCACTAAATTTTTGCAATGGGTAAAAACATGCGTGCGAAGTGCTAAGAATAGCAACCATCCAAAGCGGTAGAAGTCCTGGAGATTTCCCACACTGCCAGAAGCTGCAGAATCTTGATCTTTCCTCCTCATGTTAGAAGTGGAAAAAAACTCCCCAAATGCCTTGTCATAGAACCTGGTGCCCGTGCCAAGCTCATTAGCTAATACTACCATGATCAATAAAAAGTGTAAAAAAAAAGTATCCAAACTAGTATTACCAAGTAAATATTAACCATCAAAAAATAAATAGTATAATATTTCTAAGGTGAAACAAAAATCAGAGATGACAGTTGAAAGATTAGGAAAATGCCCTTTCTACCAACAGCCCATTCACTAGCCAACCCTTATGCCAGACTAGCTAGTAGTGGTTGAAAGACAAAAAAATATGCAGTGTATCTTCATTCTAATTACCACTTTCATCAAGCAAGCTACTCCATGTTGACATCTGTCATCTATTTCCTCATCTTTTTCTCAGAGAAATAATTAATAGAAACAACTAATATTCTTTTGATAAGCTTTTTTTGGCCAATCAAGAAGGCAGTGCACAAGTCATAGTGTGAAACTCACGTACCTTCAAAACACTTACAACTTCAGTTAATTCCATTCCACTACAAATTGATAAGCAGCGACTGGTCATGTGGCCGGTTCAGCATATCACTTATATAACAATTTCAGCTTCCTCACTCATTTATCCAAACGATAGTTTGGGATGCATTACATCATAATGGATAAATGACCAATCTATCTCCACCTTTGACACTACATAATGTTCTATGTTAGCCTTCGTTCATTAATAGTCTTATATCAGCAAAGAAAATTAATTTGCTCTCATTAATATTTTCCACTAATTTTGTCTTAAACAAAACTTAGATGAATATGATGATTAGAGCATGTACACTAGGATATTTCACTTTTCCAAATAAACCACCAGACCAAGTTTAACTAAACTAACTCTTGCTTGACGTGTTGTTACATGAGTTGGGTTTTCAGTTATAGCTGCACATGGACTGTGACAACCTGCCAATTTAGGTTGCTCACATAAGGTGGCCCACTTGAACTAAGAAGTCTGATTGGGGAAAGTCCAATTCTCCAAAGAGATACCACTATGTTCGGACCACTACGGTGGGTTCTGGCCCTGTTTTGGCCAGTTCAGATTGGGTCCTAAACAATTCAAAATGGCTTTGAATAAAACAGATACCAACCAGCTTCAAGCACATCTCAACCAGTTCTAACCAAGTCTCAACTGGTTTCCCACTCTGTTCCTTTTCCAACTGTAACAAACGACTTTTGTGTTTTTTAATCAATTTTTAGTAATGTCCTGCTGAGCCCCTTAACAAGTCCAGACTAATCAAATCCTAAATTTTAGAATGAATCTGATATCCAGCATCAATACTGATACTTTTTTTATGAGCCCGCTTCTGGTACTTGCCAACTCTGATTCTAACTGGATGAGTTGCTGATCAGACTCAAGTCTTGGTCACATAAGGCTCAAAACTTCACATATCCATAATTTGTTAGATCATCTCTGGTTTCTTCAGAACCAAACAAGGAGCTTGCAGGATGGGATTTTGTCAAAGAGTTGATATAAGGCAATGACAGCCACTTGTTCTGAGCAAAAGTGGTTTCTTGTTCTTCAAGTAAAACTAAATTTCTCTCTTATTCAATGTGCAAATGTAGCATTAAGACACAATAACTGCCTTAAATATAGTAACTATTAGAAAGGTAATAGAAATTATTGTCTTATAGCTCTTGCTGTGTTGTAGGCAGAAATCAAGACTAAATATGTTTAGAGTACCAATTAGCTTGCAGTTTTGAAGTCCGGCAATGGCAGCCACTTGTTCTGAGAAGAAGTGGTTTCTTGTTCTTCAAGTAAAATTAAATTTCTCTCTTATTCAATGTGCAAATGTAGCATTAAGACAAAATAACTGCCTTAACTAGAGTAACTACTAGAAAGGTAATAGAAATGATTGTTTTATAGCTCTTGCTGTGTCATAGGCAAAATTCAAGGCTTCATATGTTTAGACTTTAGAGTACCAAGTAGCTTGCAGTTTTGAAGTCCTTTGGAGTTCGACAATTGGATCAACCATGAATTTGAGTTTGTGTTTTAAAATTAGAACAAAAGATTTGATGGTTGCAATTTATCACTGTGCCCTCAAAAACAGCACTTTTCTACTTCAAATCCATTAATCCATAGTGCAAATTTCCAATCAATAATGCATTTAGGTGGAATGATGAGATTGAAAAATCACTTCAATATCAACCATCAAAGACATAGCTTTATGAGGGATCACCTTTATTATATTTCTCTTTTTTGACCCCTTTAATCAAGGATTGACAATGTCATGGTATAAGACATATAGAATTAAATGACGAGTTCACTTTTTCCATGCTCAAGTTTGTAAGTTAGAGGAAAAGAGTTTCTTTGATTTTCAGAGCCATGATTTTGTCCTGATCATAAATCAATGTTGATCACCAATCACAAACATATCCAATTTTCAGTAAGAACCAGTAGTAGGCAGGTCTAGCAAATTCAATAGTATTTAACAAGGGCAGAAGGGTCCTAAGCCTTATACATCAAATGAACGATTTTCCCAACACAATGAAGATAACCTTGCAAATTTCATCCCTCAATGAAAGATCAGAATTACTAGTGCAGTCAACAACAATCAACAAAGTGGGTGTAAAAGGATCAGGAAGTCAGACTACTTACTTGCTGAGATCAATTAACTGTGTAACATTCTCCTGCAATTCCTTCAACTGTTTATCAGGTATTAAAAACAGAAAGTCAGAAATATCAAGACCAAAAAAATTCAGAAACGATGATAATTCCACTAATAACTCTACCTCAAGCCTCTTGTCCCAGTCAGAGCCATAAAGATCAGTCAGAATATGGCCTGCCTTGAGAGGAAACAATGGCAATTCGTTGAAGAAATCCACAATTCTACATTGAAAACCATAAAAGCATTATAAATACTCCAAAGAGACAACAAAACACTAACCAAAGAAAAGGCAGGAAAAACATACGCCAGATCGCAAGCTCTCAAGATCTGACACAAAGTAATCCTGCCTTCCTTTTGGCCCTCCTGTGCCTCGCCTGTGCTCAATCTCCGCACGCAGTAGAGAACAAATGCTGACCAGTATCTTCCGATCTCTTCCGGCTGATGATTACGAAAAATTACGAGAAAACCAACAACTTGAACAAAGAGGACAACTAAAGAGAAAAGAAAAGTTTACCGATCTGCCACCAAATGATGTCACAGAAGCAAAGAACAGATTTTTGCCTTCTTTAAACACATTCATCGCTTCTCTCTCGGTATTGCCACCAAGAGCCAATCCCTTCAAACCGACGAGATCACCAGTTCAGATTACATACACAGAAAGCACTATACAGACCAAAAAAAGAAGGCGAAAAGAATATTAGGGAACTCAAAGCGAAACAAACCTTGCACAGATCGGCGAATCGATCGACAATTCTATCGCCGCCTCGATCATCTGCAGAAGAAATCAGAGGCTTGGGGTCCTCCATATGCGCGACACCCACGCCGGGGCTCATCGAGCTAAACAGCTGCCGCAGCTAAACCCTAAAAGATGAATTAAAGCAGGCGGGAAATCGACGGATCTTGCCCAAGGGATCGATCTAAGACGTGACAACCGTGACGAGTCGTCGCTCGATCGAGGCAGTGATCTGGGCGCGCACGGCGGCAGTTTGAGTCCCAATAGGAGCAGGGAGGCAATTCGGATGTCGGTCGAGGGATCTGAGCTACGATGACCCCTTCCTTGCCCCTTACGCCTTCTCACCTTCGGTGCTTTTTTAACCTTCCCCTCTTTATTAGAGAGAGAGTAATGATCGGATTAATCTCGACGTTTTGGCGCGCGAAAGGGTAAACATGAGTGGGCCCCACTACGCATCGTCCAAAGGCAGCGAGACGCGTGGACTCTAGGCGGGGGTGGGCATCTTTTACCGCCAAGGTTGATGGGCTGTAGGTGGACTCAGAGCGAGGCCTGGTGCCTTTTACGACTCGGAAATCATGAATCCTGCTTGGGCTCCACAGCCGACCTGCTACTGCTTGGGCTCCAAGGTTCCTTTTCCGAGTAGAAAACGGTAGCAGGCCCGAGAGGGACGGCGATTCCGAAAACCAGCCCGGTCACGGCCCAGGCTTCCCATGAACAGATTTCCTCTATCATTAACATTGGGCGTGGTTTCCTCTAACGGCAACAATGGGCCTTGTTCGGGCTAGAGAACGAAAAAGATTCAGCAGTTTGTCGTGCGCTGAGAAAACTGTACACCTAAAACACTGAAACAAGTTTCAGCAGTTTCATGAATATAACAACCAAATTCAGCATAACGAAACAAGAGTTCACTACAACTAGAAGCACTAGATGACACTTCCGTACTTCATATATTATTGGATTCATGCTCTAGAAACTAAGGGACAACCTATAAGCAAGCCTAAGCAACAACATTACAGATCAAGATAAAGATCGAGTCTCCAAAGAGTGCACCCCGCATGTCTTACAACAGAAGCAGAAACTGTAGCACCTTATATCAGTTTTGTACAGAATATCCAAGGATGCTGCCTATTGATCTCTTCCAGGCAAGTCTCTTCCTTGATGAGGAGGACCCCCTTGATACCCAGGTCCTCCTTGCTCGTAGTTGCGGGCACCTCCTTGATAACCAGTGCTGCCTGATGGGGAGCCAGAGAAGCCACCTTGATAAGGTGGATTGCCTCCCTGATAACCAGGGTTGCCTGACGGGGAGCCAGAGAAGCCACCTTGATAAGGTGGATTGCCTCCCTGGTAACCAGGGCTGCCTGACGGGGAGCCAGAGAAGCCACCTTGATGAGGTGGATTGCCTCCCTGATAACCAGGGCCACCTCCTTGATAACCACCAGGACCGCTTCCCTGATAACCAGGCCGTCCTGCTTGATAACCAGGACCACCTGGCATATTGCCTCCAGGGTTACCACCCTGGTATCCTTGACCACCACCTTGATAACCCGGACCTTCTGGATAGCCTTGACCAGTTCCTTGATAGCTAGGTCCAGCATTTGGTGGCCCATAGCCGCTGCTCCTGTTAGGTATTTGATTCTGGTAGTTTGGTGCATTAGGTGGCATGGCATTGAAATCACGGGTAGGCACTGCAGAAACATCTCTTGGAGGCATCGGATTTTGAACATTTGGTGGCATGGCACTCTGTGCATCACGATTCCGGAACTCCTGGTTTGGCACTGGTGGTGCTTCTCTATTCTGGAAGTTCTGCATGTTTTCCCTTCTTCTCTCAAAATTTCTCGACCGATCAAAATTGCGAGGCCTGTCATTCCGCCTCGACCTCTCTTGTGCACGTGCATTATTCCTAACCCATTCTTCATGGTATTTAGGGTCATAAGGAACAGCTTTACCATCTATGAATGGTTCTCCTGCAAAGGCAGAAAAGATATTCTGTTTCTTTATCTTATGTGGTGAATTTTGCTTCAGAATTTGCATGTTAAAGTAATAGCAAAAAAAAAAAAAGATGAACAAAAAAGAACTAATCAAGTCATTCATCATACTCTGTTAATGATGCAAGTAACAATATCCAACATCCAAAGGAGGTAGGGAATGCCAAGCGATCCAATGAAGACCAAGCCTGACAATCTGAAAAGCACTAAGCATCCAGAGTAGCATCTTGCAAAGCGTCAACCGCACAAATCCGACAACATTCCTTTGTGTAAGGACACATTGAATAAGTTTTCATTTTCATGGGAGGATAAGATATGAGCCCAAATTTATATATGATAAAAAGCCAGATTAGTTAAGTCTACATGTGTGCTCATCCCCTACTTTCTTGTCCAAAATTAATAAATGCCATCTTCATTTACACATGGAAACCTATTAATTTCTAAGTACTGCAAACCCTAACAGAGACGGGACCCAGTTGACTTCAAAAGGAAGTACAAGAAGTTTATCAATATTGCATACCGCAAAGAAAGAAACAAAAGAAAACCATATTGACAAAACCTATACTCCATATGTTTCATGCTTTGTCCTATGAATGACATATCCATGTTGCTCATATATAGCTTCTCTATTTCATGAGATGAGTTTCTCATGAGGACCAAACACAATCATTACTAACAACCATCAATTATGTAAAACTTGCAATAGACCTACATACCATCCTTCACTGAAAATGATGAACTGAAGCCTGTACTTGCTTCTATGTTATGTGGATTGCTCTGAACCATCTCCATATTCTCTTTTCTTATTCTTTTCATGTTTACTTTCAAGTTTTCCAAAAACTTTCGGTCTCCATGTCACAAACAAAAATAATTTTTATTTTCCATATTGCAGTTTCAAGTTGTCTCCTTCTTGATTCTGGCATAAACTTCACACTGCAGACCAAGCTGAATATGGTACCATGTTTAGGATCTGAAGAATTTAGCTAAAAATGGAACTGACCATAAGTTTTCTTCATAACTGAAGCATGAAAAAGCCTCAGGAAAGAGCATCACTCCATGAAACCCTTTTTTTTTTGCCATCAGAAGTCTCTAAATTCATTGCACAGAGGTGCATAACAATGAACTTTGATTTAATTTCTTTAAGAAAGGCTGAAGGCAAAGGTCTTTAACTAAAGGAACTCTTAATCAGGATATCAAAAGATTAGCCTAAGGCAAACAAAAAAAATCTTCATGTTTTACAGAAGAGAAGCAATCCTGGTTCAAGTATTGGCCTACATGAACCCTCCCACCATTTAGGGATAAGGCAATCATTTTTAAACCGATTGGTTAGGATTAGTTGTTCCTAATCGTGTATCAATCCCATTGGCCCCAACCGATGACATCCAAACCCAGGCCAATGGAAGCAAATCCTAGGCTAGTTCCATTTCAATGGATTTGATGCATTCAAATGAATCTCAACCAACACAAATGAAGTTATATCCATTTTGACACATAGTGGGCTGATCTCTGATTAATTCTAATCCAATGATCCAGGCAGACTGATCCAATTCAGTCCCAAAGTTCAATGTAAACCATGAACAGTTGCAAATTTTATAAACCTTTTGACCACAATGTACACAGCATGCAGATAAAGCTGCAATGACTGTACTATCTCATCACCTCCTTATCGCTATCACTTGTCTCGTATGCTCATCTATGCCTAAATGCTGCAAGTGCAAGTTAAAAATACAATGTCTTGGATTGCAGAATAAGAAAAAAGGAAAATGAGAAGCAATTACCCAATAATAATAGTAACAAACTGAGATCACAGGCTAGTCGTGTATAAAGGACAAAATGCTGTTTTTTTTTATCTTTAAGTTCTTTAAAAAGAACTGAGAAAAGAGGGGAGAGAATGTTTTTTTTTTTTCTTTCCCTTACCTCAACCACAATAATTTTTTTATCTTTTACTTCTTAAAAGAAAAGAAGAGAAGAGAAAAGGGGAAGACATTTTTTTGTTTTACCTCCATAATCTTTGTTCTTAACATCCAAATATGAATCGGGCAGAACCCAACGGACCTTTGACAGAGCTGCATTATGAGTAGGAAATAATGAGAAAAAGAAGAAACATATCTTTAAAGGAGTCTAAATAAAAACTGAGTGAAACAGGCATACGCTTTATCTTATACGAGATCTCCTCAGAGACTTTACACCCAAAGGCAAAGTAATGCTTTGTCGACACTGAATAAATTGACATCCTCGCTTCTTCTTCACTGCAACATGATGTTAATTGAAGTGCAGAGAGAAGATGCAAACACAATCAAATGTAAAGGCAACTGAAACATACAGCAGCAAATAGTGAAACAATGCTTTTATAATCCAGCTAGAAGGCCTTTGATGCATAACTTGGAAAAAAAAGAACATTATTCGAAATGTCACATAGGAACACCCAAATGGCGAACAATATGTGAATTCACATAAATTTAGATCAAAGACAAGATTAAAAAATACAAAAGTTCTGACAGCAATCACTTTATAATTTATGCTGTTGTTATCTACTTCATTTTAAATCACCTGAAACATCATAAATGAGGTACAAGATGGTAACAGATTACACAGGATAAAGCCTATGCAACCTGAAGAAAGAAACTTCTAGAGCTCACAGAAAAGTCCAGAACCAGTGAAGATATTGGTTAATTAATCATCATTTATGGCAGTATAAGCTAAAGCTACAATAAGACCCCCGTGATAGCAACACAAATGGGTAGCACATGGAGTTTATAAAATTCTTAATAATTTTTCATCCATTCTAACAACTCCAGCTATTAATCTAGAACCTTACATGAAAAGATAATGGAGCTAAAGAGAAAACCTTTTTGTTCCAAATTACCGTCACATGAACAGTGTAAACCTCAAATAACTCCAATAATCTGATAGTAGGTTACAAAGCAAATAAAAAGTAATCCCAAGATTTTATCTTTCCAGCGCTACAGGTAATTTAACCTCCTTTTTCTGTTTAATTCCCAGCGCCTAGTGCTTCAAAAATCCAACCAGTAAACCTTTTCTGTTAGACCATATAAGATTTAAAGGAGGAAAACAGGAAAAGAACATATCACCTGCCGAGGACCTCGGCCAGGGTCTTGATGTAGCTATCGATGATTTCGTCGCGGGTGAGGGCCGGATCGGGGGGTTCCATGACAACAAGCCAATGCTCGAAGTCACAACCATCGAGAAGGATAGTCTCTTTAGGAGGGCGGTTGCTCCAGTTCGGCGACGGGTCATTGAGAGAAGACGTAGTCGGCCGGGTGGAGAAGCACCGAAGCCCAGCGGCGCCACAGGTTGAGCTGAGGCGAAGCAGTGGGTAGTCGAAGGCGGCGGCGGCGGCCAGGAGGGGGCGGAAGCGGAGTAGAGGGGACGGTCGGGCAAGAGGGAGCGAGATAACCCGGGAGGAGAGGGAAATGGAGTGCAGCTTCGCGATCAATGTTCGCCCCGCCATCACGTCCCGGAGATTAAACCCTAGAAATGTCGGCTAGAGCGTGAACGGAAGAAACGAAACAGAGGCACCATGGGATTTTAACGGCGATCAAGTGCTATATACGTGCCATAATGAGCCGGCTAAAAGGGCGCAGGATCCACTGAGCCTTTTGGGCCAATATAGTTCATGTATGGCCTTTGTGATGGGCCCTTACAGCAAATTGTCTATCCCTTCCTTTTCTTTTCATCTTTGTACACTTCCAATAGAAAGCAAGGTGGCTCCACGGGTAGGAATCGGGTAAGGAAAGAGTGTTTCTTCCCGACCTCTAATGTTAACTACCAAATTAATTGTTAGACGATGTTGTCGACGACTCGAGTTACGACAGATGTTGTTGGCGCACATCGTCGGGTAATTTTGGCGAACAATTTCTTTCCCTTCGTTGGGTGTTTGTCCTGGTTTTGACGGCTGAGGACGGCGGGAGAAGCGGTCGGTGAGTCGCGCACGCATCTCACAGATCCTACCCCCTCCCATCTCCATCGGCGACGACCGCAGCTTCCTCCCCCTCTTCTGCCTCTCTTCTCCTCCTCCGACCTCTCGAGAGAAATTTCTACAGGGTTCTTTCTTCTTCTTTTTCTCGTATTCGTCCCGGATCGATTCTTCTTGGGTCCCGGTTCGGCGGCCCTCCTACGAGGTAAAACGCCCGTTGGCCTCTGCAGATCCGATGCGATCGCTCGTCTGCTTGTTCTTTTTAATCGTTAGCATGCTAGGGTTTCGATCTCATCGTTCTTGCATTGTTTCTTGAGGTGTACCTAAAGTTTTTCCTGATTGATCATTTCGTTGTAATCAGATCTGGCGCTAGCTATCGTATCTTGAGCTGAAAGCATACACAGCAGAGAATAAGGTTCATAGGCCATTTTTCCCATTTTTTATACAGATTCTGTTAAAGATCTTAGGCCAAATATTTTTCCCTTCTGCTGACCTTCAACGCATGCGGATTTCGTGACGCTATCTCCCATGTGTTTGTCATTGGAGATTATGTACTCTAGGATTCAGATTCGCGCTGGGGTTTCTTGTCCTCTAAATGATCATCAATTATTAACTCTAGCAGTTCATGATGTGAATTAAGGTTGGACATGACAAATGTCCTGCCGAAGTGTAAAGGAAAATTAGTTTAGGGAACAGGGAGGCGAAAAGAGAGATCTTGGAGCACAGCTAAGATTAATGTCCAAGATAATTGGATTATCCATGCCTAGAGAAATTTTTTAACAGAAACCACGTAATCACTTTCTTAAGGTGAATTGAGTAATAAGAGAGGTGTCATGGCAGTGTGTATATTTGTTTGTGGATACTAACTAGGAACGCACTCCATAATGTGTCTACAATCTACACTCATAAATGACGATAGGTAGCAATGGAAGAGCAACATAAGCAGGAGCATTAGGGTATTAACTTGAAAAGGAGCCTACATGAGTTCTTGGAGGATGATTATTTGTTTTAGATGGACAAGGTAACCTATCGTGTCACTGGATTTGGAAGTGCAAATTGATAATGCATTGAGAAATTAGAATGTGTAATTAAAATAGAAGAAATCATTGTAAGGATCTGCTCATGGAAGATACTTCTGAGAAGAAAGCATGAGATTGTGAATGTGAGATCTCCATGATGCAAGGAAAGAGACTTCACTTTGGAGTGATTCAAGTACTTGGAGCTGCGACTCATGATTGTGAACTAATGAAAACATTAAATGGTATATCTTGTTTAATGTGCCTAATGTTGAATATGAAGAATGGGTAAAGGATATTAAAACAACTTTTTTTGCCTTTTCAAGGATCCAAAAAAAAGGCAAGGCCACCTTTTTCTGTCATCTTCTTGTAGTCTCCTCATTGAATCCCTACATGGCTGTACGCCATTTCAATGTAACATGCATCATTTAGTTTTGATATCAGCAATTTTGTTGTGTCCACTTCTTTGAAACTTCGGATATGTGATGAACAAATTTACTGGATGTTACAAGTGAAAAATTTTAATTATTAATACCTCCCTTTTATCTTGTTTACGTTATGTATGAGCTGAGGGATAACTTGGCCTTGATGACATACATTGTATACATTAGTTTGATGTGAAATGGCATCCTCTTATTATATTGTGCATGTTTACAGATAGAAGAATCAATATTATAGAAAGAAATGTCAGCAGTTAGGGTACCATATAATGCATGTGCTGCATGTAGCTGCATATATGGACCACACTTATGTAGTTCCATATATAACTTATGCAAGAAATTCATATGATTGCATCTACATGTATGGTCAGATGATAGCTTTTTGAACACTAAGGCTTAAATCAATGTTCAAGATTTGAGATAATCCAATTGAATGTATTTGCCAAGAACTAAAAGCATATCTGAGATACTAGTAATTGAATGACAATCATATACATTGTTTGCCATATTATGGTGATGATAGTGGGCTTGTTCAAGACAGCATTATCAATAGTTGCATTTCACATACTACTAATTATTCAACAGAAAGCTTTTACTTTGTCTGTGAACTAAACAAATATGATGCAGGATATAACAATATTGTTAAGCCAAGGGAAAGATGACTGGAAACATACTTCATAAGCTGTTAGACTTTTGAGATATAGAGGAACAACTATTGCGTGTGCATGCACCGATGGAAAGGGGAATGGTGGTTCATGTCCTTTGTTTGCAGAGTTCTCTGACCCTTTCTGCCTTAAGTACCTCTTTCGGAAGCCCCTTAATTGACCAATTTGATGTTTCTTGTCAAATTTACATTGAGGCACAATGTGGAAGTATTTTAATTGGATCATAGCCAGGAAGGTGCAAACACAATTTTGAATGAAGCCCAAGTTTTTTATCTGAGAGATCATCTTTGAAGTTTCAAATTTAGTTTACAAGTTGAGTTTCTTAATTAAATTGGAGGGTAATTGTTATTTAACAAGAAGAGAATTTAAAAGATGCCACGTGATTTTGATGGGAGTGGCAAACTTAAGAGTTATCACTCTTTAATGCTGCTTTCTCTCTGAAGTTATCATTGCATGGAAAAGGTAATATTATGTTTCCTTGATAGCAAAGGAAACATCTCAACTTTGTCTACATGAATGATCTGTGAGATTTGAGACCTAGCAATGTGTTCCTAAACTAAAGATGTCTTATTTTTATTTAGTTGTTGAAATATGGAGGATATGCACTACTTTTTCCAACTTATGCTAAACCACCCCAGACTCCACATTGTGGGAACCTTGCACTACGTCATCCCCTTTTTTGTTACTTGTGTAAAACTTAAAAAGAAAGATTCTACCTAATTCAACTACTATTATAGGTTCTAGTGTGTACAGTTGCAACTATAGAACATTAAATATGATTTCACTATATCTAAATCTGATCAACTTTTGTAATTTTTTTACCTGTAACTTCATCTTTGGATGAGTTATATACAATGCCTTCACTTTGCCCCGAAAACCCAATTTGGAACTGAATTGTTAATATCATAATCTGAATTAGTTAATTTTGTCTAAAATTGTTTAGGTAAATTTGGATATATGATTGCTAAAATTTGTTAAGATATTAAACCCAGTGCAACATAATGTCTCCAAGCAAGAATCTTTATTTAAAATATTGGTGCAGCCATAATTTACTGTTCTTTTTTTACATTATTTGTTTTTCCCAATCACTGAAGGTCTTTGTCATTAATCATTGAGCTAGTCTAATAATCTAATTGAGCCTTTTAATTATTATCTTAAATGTTCCTTTGAAGGGTTTAATTTGTGGAAACTAGTTGCTGATATTACCTTCAAAAATTGCATGTTTTTAAGGACTTCAATCATTTGTACTTCCTGTAGTTTCTGCATGAAATTCAGTGGGCTTTAACCACCGGTTAATAAGATTCTTGCTGGCTTCCTGAAGCCCTAAGACTGCATCAATGACCTGCAATGGTCAACTACGAACAAAGTAAGGAACTGGATTTTATACTTTACAAGGTCTCTTCATCATCATTGATCCATGGGCGAGTGGGTTATCGGAGCATTTATCAACATAATTGGAAGTATTGCTATAAATTTTGGGACTAATCTTCTAAAATTGGGTCATGATCAGGTAATTCTCTATGTGCCTTCTTTGACCTACCTTTCATTTCCTGGCACAGCTAGTTGCTAGTCAAGGAAGATTCATTTGTTGACTACTTTAAATATTGAATCTTCATACCTACATGTCAATGTTTTTCCTATGGTATCTGTCTCTTTGTTTGCAGCGAGAGAGGCACTCTATGCTTAGCCGTGATGGAACCAATAGCAAACTTAATGTGAAATCAATCATACATTTCCAGACGTGGAGAATTGGTAATGTTTATTGTGTAATATTCTGACTCTTTTTTGCTCACAGTTAGTGTCTATCTTGATAAATATCTTTAAGATGCTTGATTGATGTACCTTCTAATGCAGGTCTTCTTTTATTTGCTTTTGGGAACTGCCTTAACTTCGTTTCCTTTGCATATGCTGCACAGGTCAAGTCACATACTCTGGCTTTATGGGTCTTTTGATGTAATTTATCATCCTGTATAAAAAGTTTGCCATGTGTTTATATGCCTTTCAGGGGTTTTTATTACTCAAATTTGGCGTTAGCAAGAAAATTCTGTGGAATTATTGTCTTACTATCTCATGGATGTGATGCACACTGTGCTTTTGATTGATATTTGTTCAACTATGATAGTCTTGGAATGTAGATATTTGTGTTGACCTGATGGATTTGGTGTGCAAATTTGTACATAAATCTTATTGCTGGATTTATTTCTCTTTAGTACTTATTTTCTTTGTTTTTTAAGTGCACAAGCTATGTGTGGCATATTGGCTTTCACAATTGAGTTGTGGCATTAGTACACAGTCTTAATTGGCTTGGTAATGATTATCTGCCTAATGCATTTAAAATTAGGTTTGTAAGGCAATTGTGGATAGCCATCCTGTTGAGAAAATTCAGCTTGTTCTTCTTTAAGGTTGAATAATAATTACAAACCATTTATTTGGTGATTTTGCTAATAGGTTATTCTTTTTTCTGTGTGTGCAGTCACTTCTCGCAGCTTTGGGGTCAATTCAATTTGTTTCTAATATTGCATTTGCTTACTTTGTGCTAAGTAAGACTGTATCGGTCAAGTATGTCATTTCAGAAATGGCATTATTTTCATAATGGGACTATTATACTTTATTCATAAATATGATTTCATATACCGACTTGTCTTGCAGAGTCATGGTAGCGACAACATTTATTGTTTTTGGCAACATCTTTCTGGTATCGTTTGGAAATCACCAGTCACCTGGTAAACCACATTGATCCTAGTATGAAGGGAAGGAATATTCATTGCTTCAATAAATAATAATTTCTTTTTTTGTCTCAGTGTACACACCAGAGGAACTGATAGCAAAATACTCCAGCTTAGTTTTTCTACTCTATTGCTTCACCTTATTATTGGTGGTCATCATCAATCAATATATTTACAGGTGATCTGACACCTCTAGTTTTCAAAATTGTTAGCATGTCAAATCCAGTTTACCTTTTGCTGTTAAAAGTCAGCCTTTTTTTGGTTTATAGTCACCATTGTCTCACTTTTTGGCAGCAAATCATGGTTATCTCAATTCCTGACTTTTATAACTGACAGGAGAGGAGAAGCATATCTTGCAGTTTCTAATCATGACAGTCTCTATTGGTGCACACTGCTCCCATTCTCCTATGCCACTGTTTCTGGTGCTGTGGGATCCTTCTCAGTGTTGTTTGCAAAATCCTTGTAAGTTGGGATCTTAAAGAAAGATTTCAGCTGTAGATTTTTCAGTATGTGTTGTCACATTCTTCTGACATTTTTTTTGTCTCTTTATTGCATTGGCTTTCAGGTCCAACATGCTAAGACTAACCATGAGTAGCGTATATCAGTTCCACAGCTGGTTTACATATTGTATGCTGTTGTTGTTCTTTAGCACAGCAGGATTTTGGGTAATGATGTCAATAAGCTAAAGCTGAACTGTATGATTGGTTCAATTATTGTTCCTAGGTGTGCTGTATCTTTTAATTGCCTTCCTCGGAGACATCTGATTCTTTTTCTTAAATTTCAGATGGCAAGATTGAATGAAGGACTGTCTCTTTTTGATGCAATCCTTATCGTCCCCATGTTTCAGATTGCATGGACCTTCTTCTCCATCTGCACAGGATTTATATATTTCCAAGAATATCAAGTGAGCCTTTGTGTGTGTGTGTGTGTGTGTGTGTGTGTATATATATATATATATATTGCTTTTGTTAGATGAAACTAACTTTAACTGCTTTAATAGGTATTCAACATATTAAGGATAACAATGTTTATAGTGGGGATGGCATTTGTATTTATTGGCATTTCTTTGTTAGCACCTGATGAATCTAAAGGTACCAGCTTATTAATAGTTTCTATTTATTCATCCTTGCTGTTAGCTAAATCATGCTAACTTTGCCAACAACTTTTAGGAAGTGACACAAAGGAGCCTTCTTTTCCTTCTGCAGCTCAAAGCCTTCCGACTAATATGAACAGGTACCTTGCCATTCTCTCTGAATGGTTGCTTCTCATAGAATTGATGATCAATGTAGTAGTTAAGAATCTATTTTCAGCAAAATTTGGTTGGTGTCTTTTCATGTAGTTATAATCTCATAGCATAGGTACTATTCTAAAGTTCTAAACATCATAGATACGCTGAAGTTGACAAACTTTCATGAACACCATTTGAAATATCATAGACAACCCTCTAAATTTAAGAAACTTCATCAATAGCTATTCTTTTCAAAATTTTGTGCATGTAATATTTTAAAGACGAGTATATGTAGGAGCTTGTCAATGTCACAGGGGAATTCATGATATATAGAATTTAATTTGGCATACACAAAATTACACATAGGTTGAAGGGTATGCAATATGCAATGACTCCTCTATTGTTCTTATTTGCACAATCTCAAGTATGTTAATACATGTTGGATTTGTCTCGTGCCGGTCACATGTTTTCTATGTTAAGATGGTTGCCTTTTTAAGCTACCAATTAATGATGATGTGTATTGAAGTCAGTCTAGCTGATATAATGATTATTATCCAAACTGCAGGCTTGCCAAGCTGCCAACGGAAGAACCTGAAATAAATGATGTGGGTTCATTTGCACAAGCAGCGCTTAGCAAGGCAAAGATTATCCTGTTGAAGGCAAAGGTACTTTGATTTTTTACACGGGGGTATATATATTCTTTTTTCCTTTGGTAAGATGGGCTGATATCATTTTTCTAATATTACCCTTGCAGGCTGCTGGTTCTCTCTCGCTGGGTCTTGGCGAGGAGTCAATAAGTGCATCTTCGGTACTCGTAATGCCTATGGTTTCTTCAAGGACAACAGGTTTCAGAGAGACAACCTTCGATCGAACAAAATTCATTCCTCTGAGAAACAGTAGATGGAGCAGCCCTTCAATAGATGATAACAGCGATGATGATGTGGAAATTCAGGCAAGCAGATCATTGCTGTCTTAATTTTGTCGGTACGGTCGGAAGGATGATTATTCTTTTCATTATTTCCATATGGCACAAATGTATAGATATATTAATCTTCTCCCGTCAAATGTCAAATATGTAACGTTTTGAGTTCCGTGCTTCATGAGTTGTCTTGGTATTTGGCATCCAAGTATGTTGATTTTGTGGGAGTTAAAAGACTCTTCTGAGTTGCACACCTATCATGTGATCAGTAGATTAAACTTCACTGTGGCACCATCGACACCATCCATTCACACTCGTGAGTCATTGATTCGAGTGCTTGTTTTAAATATTACATTCCTGGCCGTTTTTAGAAATTGGCTTCCTTTTATATTGCAAAAGCATTAAAGTGTTGTAGTTGGGAATGATTTTTCTTGAGATCTCCGTTAGCTTTTATCAAAAAGCCCCTTTTGATCCTCCCTAGACCCAAAACTGACGCGAGTCTCATACGCCATGTTGAGTTCGGACTTTTTTTTTTTTATGTATATATGTATGTATACATACATATATGTATATATATATGTATATATATGTATGTATGTATGTATGTATATATACATATATATATATATATATGTATGTATATATATATATATGTATGTATATATATATATATGTATGTATATATATATATATGTATATATATATATATATATATATATATATATATATATATAAACACACACACACGAATGTGTACATAGGAGAGATCATATCATTTTGTTTAGCAAATTAAATATGTTTTAAATTTACTTACTTTTCCATTGCATTGTTGGTCATATCATAAGTAAATTATGACATTCTATTCGAGCCGCACATATATGATATTTCTGGAATTAAAAATAAGATATTACAAACTGTGCCTTCAAGTTCCTAATGAAAGGTTATCTGCCACAAGATCCAGGTGAAAAAAGCGTTCATTCTGCTAAGCATCACAACAACGCAATCCTCTGCTCCACAATGGTGCATAAGGGGCAATTTAGAAAGTAATCATTTGATCAATACAATGGGAAAGTCCAACTTCAAGTTCGATACAAGATAGCTGCATTCATGCTTGCCTTACCATTACACCCCACAGTTCAGATATACAAAGTAAATTCTCACATCTGTGATGCTGTTGTTCTTGATGGACTTGACTTGGAAAAAGAAAATTCTCATATCTGTGATGCTGTTGTTCTTGATGGAATTGACATTGAAAAAGAAAATCTTCGTCGGAAAAGACTATTGAATGGTAGCCATCTGCAACTGGGAGCGAATCTTGTTCTTCCTCACCAAACTTGCCTTTGATTCACTCTCCCTAATTGCTTTCACCACCTCAGCAACTTTTGATCCTACACAAGCCTGGTCGCCTATGCTGTGTGAAGCTTGTTGTCTGATGCATTGTCTTGTTGAGTTCAATAGCCCATGGGGAAGAAAAATTCTAGAACCTGCTGAAGTTTGATCTCTCAATTCTTCTGCTGATATGTATCGATCCCCAATTTGGTCCAGCATCTGGGCCTCATCTATGAGACTGCTGTCGCCAACTGGTCTTCCTCCATCCAAATTGTCATCCATATGCTGGAAGTTCCTTGCAAAGTTTCCGTTGGTCATATCTCTGTCGGAAGAAAATTCACCACAGGATACATGTTCTTTAGCTAAAGCTACTTTCCTTTCATCTTCGGTCGCTCCAGAGGCATGGCTCCAACTGTAGCCATTGTTAATATTGAGTTCAATTGAATGCAAATCACTATCTTCTGAGTCTGTCCCATCGTTCTCTTCTTGATCCTTTTCTCCACTGGTGTCTCTTCCATCCACAGTTAGATTAGTCAACTTGCTGCTTCTGCTTGGATGAACCACTTGCATTTGGCGATCACTGTCCTGGCCATCAGCGACACTCTGTTGTGTACTTACAACTTCTGTTCTTTTAGCTGCTAGAAATGCTTCGAGCTCGTGCCTCAGTTGGTCAACAGCTGCATTTTTCTCCTCAAATTGGCATTTGGCTTCAGATAGCTTCATCTGAACTCTTTCCTCGCGCCATTCATCAGCAAGCTGGAGCATTTCTCTCTCCTTCTCCAGCTCTTCTCGTACCTTGGCAGATTCTCTCTTCAGTTCTTCTACTTCAGCCTTGTCCTCACCAATTCCCCTTATCATTTCACTACAAACTTGTTCAATTATTTCTCTTGTTCTCCTTTCGTTCTCGAGCTCTTTACCTGCATCCACCAGTGAATTCTTCAATTGGGACAACTCGACTTCGAGTTTCTTACTGATTCTCTCAGCTCTCCTTCTCAATTTTCTTTCTGTCTCAAGCTCCTCAATCATGGATCGAAGAGAAGCTTTTGTTCCTTCCCGTTTCTTGTTCTGCCAAGCTTCCTTTTCTTCCACTAACTGCTTCATGATGTATCTAATTCCAGTGTGATCAGATCTTTTTTCTTGGATAACCTGATTAACCTGCACAAGGGCCCGATCGAGCTGACAGTAAAGGGCTGTAGCAAGAGAAACTGCAGATGGTTGCTGCTTTCCTATTCCACAGAAATGGACCAATATTTTTAAAAGCTCTTTTGATGTCACCAAGCCATTTTGCAACTCCTTCAAATAATTCTTTCTTCCTCCATGTGAGCTTCTTGGAACCAGGCCTTGAAAACATGCTTCAGACTGCAATACATGACAACATGCCAATTAATTGGAATTGGGGCAAAAGGAGGAAAAGAGAGTTGTAAAAAGAATAATGTTTTCAAGTGTATTTTAGAGACGAGTTACTCAAGAAGACAATAAAATCATTATAAATAGTTCTCTTTTTTTTTCTTTTTCATGGACTTGTAACTTGTGGGGATGTGTTATCTTCAACATTTATTCCTTCTAGATGTTATGCTGTTTTCTGTGTTAATTTATTGAAAGGTTGCTCTTCGGTAAAATAAGCTTAAACAACAACAATATATGTGAATTTGCCCACCAGCCAAGTGGCATTTTACGTTTTATGGCAATACTTCTTTTTTCTATATTTTCCTTGGCTAGAAACTCAACAATATTTTGAGAGATAAGATTACATTACACCGATCGATTAATTATTTTCCCAATCCATTACAGATCATCTACTGATTTGACTCAGACTAAACACCCTTACAGATCTTTACGGCAATACTTCTTTTTGTCTATATTCTCCTTGACTAGAATTCAACAATAGAGTTTGAGAGATAATATTATACTACACCGATCCATTAATTATTTTACTAATCCATTATATGGCTTAGACTAAACTAATAAGCATCATATTTTGTCACCATTATCAAGTAAAAGCTTTTACACATCCAAATAGTATACCCATCTACATGTCTAAGAAAATTAGTTTCTGATTACCAAGTTGTGCAGAAACTGTGCATACAGCAGCTTAGCAAACACTTCATATTCGAGGCCTGGTCACCTATACATGAGATGTCAACTTGTAGTGACAGTTGCGATGAAAAATGGATGGGAGGAATAGTTCTCGATGTCTTTTAGGAACACAGAATGCAGTTTTGGTCCTAAAATCTTGGCATTGGCAGATCAATAGAGCCTTCAAAATATGGTTCCTTGAATTCTTCTTACTTTCATGGAGTACCAATCTGCTCCCCCAAAAAGGCTTACAAGTCAGCGGCTTACCAATTTTAGTGTGTTTAGCTTCAATACCAAGATTTTTGTTACCTATGTTACATTTTAATAGAAGATAATAATATTACTTTTCGGTCTTCGGAAATCATTTGAAGAAACAAAAGTAGATTGATGTGAAATGAGATTATTCAATTTCTGGATAAAAGCAAAAGTCAGTATGTCTCAAACATCAAAGTACATAATAAATATTACATGCATATTGTCCTATAGGTTGTTTAGCAATCACAAGAAAAATAGTAGTGCTAACAATCAACAGAACCAGACAGAAACAACCGATTGCTACAGATTTCTCTCGATAAGAAAAGGCACTGATAAGAGCTGTTACCTCCATTAAGTCGACCTTGCTCAGCAAATCGGAAATTACATGATTGTGCTCCTTACAGTGAAACTTCTGATGAACCGGTGGCAACATCTTCCTGTGACTACTTGATCGAGGTCGATTACATAGCTGCAAGATAACCAGCAAATTGTGGAGATCAACAAAAGGATGGATAAAGATAACTACCTATAAGCTGACACAAAAATGGAGGATTCATATACTCACTTCTGAGATAGGGCTGTGTAATTGGTTGGATAAATGATAAGACAGAGAACCAGCCCCGAAAGACCCAGATGTCCTGTCTTTTCTCATGATATCCATTGGCAATTTTCTCTCATGTCGATCCCTGATAATTTCTGGTGAAGGTGTATGGTTCAGTTCCCAAAGAGCATTGGCTAGCTTCCGAGCTGATACTGATATTTGGGATTCTTTGGCACCGCCTTTGGATGGCTGGTGCAGAGATGTTTCAGAAAAGCTTGCAGCCGAGCATGGTGATCTAGCATTCATTCTCCACAAGGGAACTGGCGTGGTTGATCCTTTCCTCTTCCCAACCAAAACTGTTCTCTTAAAGCGGTAATTCTTCGACATATAAGATGTCGATGAAGGTGAAGAAGAGAATCGCTTTTGGATACCGCCATGTCCTTCCAGGAGTTCATTCACACCTGAATCATGCCTCGGCATTCTGCAGTTGGCTTCTCTACTCCTCCCAGAAAACACACCCAAAAAACTCAAGTTCCTTACAATCTCCTAATTGAGAAGAGATCAAAATTCAGAACACCAAAGTGCTTTACGGCAAAAGAAACGAAGAGGAAGAGGATAGAGTTGGGACTTGTCAAGGCAAGGCAATCAACTCGACAAAATGATATGTCTCACCAAAAGTATGGCATATCAGAAATGGAACTACACAACCACTAAGGCAATCCAACAAAAGAACTCAGAGACTTCAGTGGGTGGAAATGGAGAGAAGCAAAGTGAATAGTAAAGCCCCACCAATTATTCATAGATTTCAGTGGTGGAAAATGGATTCTTTTAACCTTCCAAAAAATCGCAAAATAGAATCATGAGCAGTGAACAGACCTGCAATGAAGATGCTAAAGATTGAGGCTTGGGGTTAAATTGTTCCCCAGAACCTGGATGCGTGCTGAAACCCTAGATTGCTCTAACTAAAAACAAGGAGAAGATCTCACTTCAACGGTGAAGAGCCCAACTTTATTTCCTTGTAGAGGGATTTCTATATCTTCTTGAACGAATGATAAAAGGAACTATAAATGCTAAACGATTTCAAAGATCACACAGCGCAATGGACGGAGAAGGGGGGTCTCCAGCTCCTCCAAAAACCTAGAGAACAATCAAAGATGGCATCTTTATTTAGATCGGGAAACCTACGATTCGCATCAAAGAGACACGGGAACCGACATTCCCATATCTCCCCCGATTCCTTTCTTTCCAGGGGTCGCCTTTTGTTTCCTTCTTCGGCTACAGCACAGCGGACGATGACAGGGGAGGTGGAGAACGCTTCTTAAAGACGATTCATGAAAGGGAAAGGCAGAGAGGCCGGGAGAGCAAGAGAGCACACGAGTGGGGGCCGATTCCCATCCTCGAACCTCTCGCCAACCTTCGATTCGCCGTAAAAATCCAATTTTTCTATGCCATCGCCAGCTGTCCCGGCGCCATCGAGCTGCTCGTGGAATTCCAGAACTGGTCCGCTGTTTCTCTGGAATCTTTAGTTCAGAAGCTCTCTGTTTCGCTTGTGATCTTCATATTGCCAAAATGACATCTCGATCACCTTACGGCACAGCTTCTGTCAATCTCGGTGCTCAGAGATGTGGGCAGGAGGGGAAATGCATCTGCAGAGAAGGCAAACATCTAATCCATTCTTTTAAGCGCCATGATCACACAATTCCAATCCTACTTTTTAGTGAAGACTCCACTACTATCGTCAACTTGGCACAAAGATGTGGGTTAGGAAGAACATGATGTCGATTTGCTACTGTTCATTCATTTAGGCCTTTTGATCATACAAGTCTAACGCCACTTTATTCGTCAAAACTGCATCTTTGTCATCAGCTTAGGCACAAAGAGAAGCGTCCGTCATCAGCTTGGAAGCTTCACCACGACTTAAAATTTGTTTCCCCGAGAAAGAACTTTGACTGTGAAGGAACATTGCGTTGCCTTATCATAAAGCATCAGTTCAACTAAATGCTTGCGACTTTGTCTTCCGGCACAAAGCACCGATCATTTGGCAAGAACAAACTGAAAATAAAGATTGGGAATATATTTCCTGTTCGTGTTCATTACGACTAGACTAGCCTCAAGCTCTGAGTCAGAATTCCATCGAAGCACATGGCCGCCGAAGAGTGGAGGATTAGATATGAGAGCCAAACTAATATGATATTTTCATTGTTGTGTAGATCCAAAACATTCCGTTTTCGGCGACCGAACCTGTTGTGTTTTAGCATAACAAGGATGAGATGTATGAGTGTAATGTCAAGCAGGGCCTCTACCGATCATGCGACGACATGGCACAAAATGCCATCAGCTGATGGCTTTGGGGGAGAACACCTTTTGCTTGGTGGTGATGGGCAGTAGGGCAGTGGCCATTGGGGGCTGCACCGAGGAGGCATTCCCACGCCCTCCTAACCCCACTTCACACTGTGCAGTCATTGTTAGCTTATCACAAACAAGATAGGGACCAGTACAGTGTACACGCACCGATCGATTCTTTTGCTTTGGCCATGGAGTGTGATCATGATGTCAAGAAATATTTCGGAAGTAAAAGCTCATTTATTTCTGCAACTCGCACCCATTTGCCATGAACACGATCCAGAATACATGCAAAGATGATGGATTCGGTGTCAGGGCCTTTACTGCAACGATCACTCATCAAAGCTGTGGAAAATAGAAGACACGATTCCAGCTTTTATCTTGCTGTATATATCGTAGCATCATATCATCATATCCTCAATATCAGAATATAATCTCGTGGAAACACCAATCTTTTCTTGCTACAGCGTTTGCTCAATCATTACTCGGTGGTTCTGAAGCTGAATACATAGTAGTTTTACTCATTGAGGTAAGTACAAGAAACTGGACAAAGTGTAGCAATTCAATTTCTTGACGACTTCCTGAGACAACTCTGCTGGATGGAATCTGACATGAGTGACCGACATGTTTGTTGGTTTCTAAAGCCTTCGCTTTTGACATATGCTCTGTCATTGTTGTCGCCGAGCTCATGGAAACAAAACAAAGTCCATACAAAATGAACTCTGACTTTGTGATGTGCCAAAGAACATCCGGTCAGTCATGTGTGTTGTTTTTTCTTTTCACCAAGAGAGATTTGAATCATTGGTGCTATGAAATACTAAAGGCTATTGGATCAAAAGAAGAAGAAGACAATGAGTGAGAGTGCAGATGTTTTGTAACTGTCTGCCTCTATCTTCTCCATTTTCCTTAAGAATCCATTAGGATTTATTAGAAGTGGAGGGGAGGGAGTAATTATAATATGCCTTCATGACATAAATCTTAATTAACTTAAATCAATTACCATTTGATTGAGATATATTTAAATTATTAATAATGTTCATGATTCAGACCAGACTTACACCAAGTCAAGTAGGTAGATTTGTATTTTCTTTTCTAACTCAATATGTTTCACTGATATGATAGCTCTTAAGGATGCAATGATGCCTGTTTGAGAAAAAGATGTGTAATAGACAATAATAATTTCTCTGCTGAGATTTTTGAAGTTATTGTAAAAATTAGAATATGATTCTCATTACAAATCAGTTTCCACCACCATCTTCAATTTCATTTCTAGACATAAAATAGGATTTTTGATAAAAATTATGATAGATACTCTTGCAATATAGTCATTATGCTTTTAATCATGCATTATGATGTTGTTCATATGTTTTTAATGATAGATGGATCCACAAGTTTGATGCCTTTTTACCTTTATCAATGGTGTGATCATTTATAATTATATGATCATAAGTGATAAGTGTCAAACCTCACACTACATAAGTTACATTTTGATAGACTAATTATATATTATCTCCCTAGTTATAACCCTTAAACTTTTGAAAGATATATTGAGATATTTATATTTATAAAAATAAAATATTTAAACTTATTTTTCTCACATCGTCAATTTTATTGATAAAAATATCATACATGTTCAATGCTAAATTAAAATAAGATAGAATCAGCATATGTTCAGTTATAATATTTTAAAATAGTAAAATTGACGATACAAGAAAAAACGAGATTAAATGTTTCACCTTCAATAAGTATATGGATTCTAATATAATTTTTAAAATATAAAAACTAGAATACTAAAACTAATTAATTATAAAAATAATATATAATTAATCATATTTTAATTGGATAGAAAATGTAAAATAATTAACATGTATTAAAACAATTCTTAGCATCTAAATATCTTGTGTAGTGTTCTGATCCTTCTCTATCCATCCCTCATTGACCTCATATTAAGAGCTCCGTTAAAACTATGGGCTACATTCAAGATTAAAAGTGTCCTTGGTCACTCGTGATGGAGTGAGTACAAAGGGTCCATAAACCCAAACCAAATCACCAAATTAAGTCTGTTCTTGCGTCTTTGATGATCAATAGACAGTTTGGATTCATCAAAGCTTTCGAGGAAAACACTTAGATTAGGCCAACATAATAAATATATACCAATGAGAAGTTTCAGAACACTATAGAATTCCCTTAGTCTGAGCTTTTCTGATGTTTTAGCTCAACTTAATTACGCTGAGCTTGCGAAACAATGCCAAGAGCAAGAGGAATGAATGACCCATCAGTTCACCACAGGAGTTTGACCTTTATTTTGTCGTTTCCAGTGTTCAAATGAGTACGTCATGGCGACTGCTCTGCTCTCGCCAAGGAGCAATGGCAGCGGTGGCTTCGGTGAGTGAGCTGTGGGCTGACATCTCCTCCACCCGGCTGACCAAATACATCAAGCTGATGTGATGCCTGTGTTGCAAGTGTCAGAACTCATGAACTGGGCGCTTCTGACACTGAAAGAAAGAGCATGAGTTGAGCCATGGTTCTCAATCACTGAAAGGAATCTAATCCAGGATCTACCACACAGTTAGAGGTGCTGAAGGATTAAGTTGAAGTCAGACATATAAATCTGTCATTGATTGATCTCAATAATAATCAGTAAAAAGCTAACGCATGCCATAAACAAGAGATTTAAATTATTTATATCCTAATACCCAATAAGAATACAGTCATCTTTACACTGTACGAGACAAAACTTTTGGATCAAAAGGAGAAGCAAAGTAAAAGAGGTGAAGACTTGGAGCAGTGACAAGAAGAAGGAAGAGAGCAGTCCATCTGTTCCTGCGACTACTTTTCTGTCTTGCTTTCTACAAATGCTGAAGAGTTTAATGGAGCTGCATGTGATACCAAATTCATTGGCTCCCGTTCTTGTTCTTCTTCTTCCTCCTGCTCTTGAAGACACCAAATAGTCCCACCCCTCTACTCCTCCTCTCCGACTCCGTTATGGTCTCCAGCTTCGGCCTCCACTGCTTGGACTTGCACCTCATCAACAGCTTGTACTCCTTCTCCAATGCCTCTGTGGTCACGACTCTGCTGATAACAGTACAGCTCTCTTCCTCTCGGACTCCCTCGATTAGGAACTCATCGGAGACCCTTATCTGAAGCGTCCCGGTGGCCGTCTTGTGGATGTCGAACGGCCTGAGGGCGCTCTTTCTGGCGCCGCCGGCGGTGGGGGTGACGAGGGAGGTGGCGAGGGTGACGAAGGAGAGGACGGAGCGGAAGAAGTGGGAGGGGAGGAGGAAGTAGGACTGGCCCGGCTGGAGCTGGTCGCCGGCCGCCAGCGGCGGGACCTTCTGTCCGATGAAGAAGGCGTCGGAGCGGCAGACGAGGTGGGAGGGATGCTCCCTCATGAGCTCCGCGGCCGCCACCGGCCGGTGGTACACCCTGACCCGTCCGTCGCAGCCGATGAGCCGGACACCCGCCCCCGCTTGCGACGGCGGGGCCGGGTTAGTTCGCCTGGCGGCCGCCGGCCGCCACGTCGCGCCCACCAAGTGGAAGCACCACGGGATCACCTGCAGACTGAGGGACTTCAACCCCATCTACTGTACTTGTACGATCTTTCTCTTCATGCACGCCCGGCTCTGTATGACGCGTTAACACAACCAGACACACACAAACACACAGAAAGAAGCAGCAGTCTCTTCGTACTCTTGTTTAGAACAAAGAGCACACAAGAGAAGCATTTCAGAGAGAAGTGGACGGCAGAGGAGGAGGAGGAGGAGATCGTAGGAGAGGAGTGTTTATAGAATGGATGGTCAGAGTGCAACCAGTACTGGATTCAAACAAAAGGTGAAGGCTGTACTCCTGTGGTGGTGATGGCACACTAGCATATGATGAGCTTTTGGCATCTCTTTCTTTGTGGGCATGGGAGGTGAGTGAAGCGTGAGATCTAGGAACAGCTTTCCCTTACTTTCTCTCTCTCTCTCTCTCTCTCTCTTCTTTTTTGCTTGAGTACAGTATTCTTTATTTTTAGCATCTCTGGTCATGGATTGGTGACAGGTTTGTCTCTTTGACCGAGTTCTCCGACGCCTCTCTGGTTGGTTGCTGTGGTCTTCCACATGGGAGACCTCTCTCTCTCTCTCTCTCTAGCCGAATGAAGGAGGAGGAATAGTGGGCCAAAATGCATCCGAAGAAAAAGAAGTAGAATTGTTGTGGCTTGATTACTAGCAGTAATCATGAACAAAATGTTGTGGAAGCACTCATAATTCTTATTTAATTGCATCAATTATCATAACCTTCAAAGTGGTAGTATGGCTTGTTTAATTTTTATAATTCATAATTTGAAACTTGATGGTAATAAATTCTATTAATCATCTTTTTTGAGAAAGTCGAATGGATTAGTAAGTTATTAAAAAGTGATAAGTATCATCATATACATCATTTGATATTATAATATTTTTAATTTAAAAATATATAAATAAATTTTACTAATCCACGTGTTTAATCTTGAGCATTCAACGCAAATAATATTTGTTAGTCCAATAAAAAATAACCCGATTCAGCTTGTCCAATCCACGCATGCAATAGATTTCTTTTATACATATAATAATGGTAACGATCATGGATCCAATATATTGCATTCTGGATGGTGCATTTCTCACCATTGATTCAACTCAACCTGGATTTACGTCTACTTAATTTTGACTCACTCTCACATTCAAATATGGGTGTGTTTGACCACTGTGCATCTCGAGAAAGTTTGGAGTACCCCAACATAGAGTGAGACACAAACGAGACGCCTTATCCAACCCCCTTCGTAAACAAACAAAAGGAGATGCGACGAAGAAGCCGAGACGCAGTCTCTTATTCAATCACCCACACCACACGGTTCAAATCTTCAAAGGCAGACTGTGTCTCGTTTTGGATGCATGATTCCTCTCTCTCTCTCTCTCTCTCTCACACACACACACGCACACATCACCCCAAGGTTGCATGTGAAGGAATGGCTATGGGTAACCGTGCAAGATCCAACTCCTATGCATGCAAAAGGAGCTCTCTTTCTTAGCATAGAAGTCTCAAAGCCTCATCCCGCCCAATACTTTGATGTCAGAAGAAAAAGGGAACAATGAGGAACACAAAAAGAGAGGACACACGTACAAGAATGCATGGCATCAGGCGAACCTTTGGTATCAGATTAGATTTGTTTGTCTGTAAACAACACCGGTGTTGCCTCATTGCACATCTCCAAGTGTAATCAAACGATACATTGCTTGGCCGGTAGGTGTTGAAACAGAAATCTTTAGAACTTGGAACTAATCTAAAAACAAGTTGAATGTTTTAGATTCTAAAAATCGAGAATCTCTGAATGGATGTGAATGGATCAAACCCAACCCGGTCCGGCTGAACTCGGGTTTAGGTCTATTTTCCTTTCAACTGAGATCCTTTGCAATGCATAAGATTCACAGAGATAAGCAGATCAGAACAGAGAACTAAATGCTCACTTCTTGAATGCTTAATGAGCTTTAAAGATTCAAGAGATAAACCTAATCATAACAGCATGAAATGTCTGATCATGAGCATGGTTATTAGAACTCCTATGATGGCCCCTCCTAACAGAGTATAAAGGTGCATGAAATCAGAGTTTGACATTACTGGTGATTCCATGGGAGTGTATATTAAGCTATCTGTCAGCTATATGGCTAAATGAAATCTACCAATTGGTTTCTGAAAGCAGAATAAGAATAAAGCCACCAATAGTTGATTTAAATAACAACATAACTCTGAGTTGCAACTACATCTAAGGATACATATAAGGCCTATGTCATAAGTTCTCACCAATAAGGTCTAGGCATCCAGATGGAGATAGACAAGCTATGTTTGCTTTATTTGAACATGGGAAAAATAATGTCTCCTCAAATCTTGGGTTAAAAATAAAAGCAAAACCAGAAAGGAGAAACACAGAGGTAGAAAGAGCTGCTGAAGTGAGATCTTATCTCTGGACCTAATCACTAACCTCGGCATGTTTTCAATGATTGCTCATCAGCGACCTCCAGCTTTCCTTGGAGGAGGAGCTGACTCTTCATCATCAGATTGGACATCACCATATTGCCAAATATTCAGTCTATCTCCTTTTGCTTTCCCTTGGAACTCTTCCAAGTTATCGAGAGCTGCCTTGCGTTCTCTAGTGTCCCATCTCTTCTTCCTTTCTAGTCTGGCAAGCCCTTCCTACATAATCGTAATTTAACAAATCAGAAGATGGAACACCAAAAAGACTTGGAGCAAAATGGGGAAACGTTATCATAATTGAGACTATACAAGAACAAACAATTGGAATGGTCATAAACAACCATTCATCATTTCCAATATGGTTTGTTACGATTGTTCCAAATATGTAAACACGCATGCATCCTCTTTGGATCTGATAGGAGGATATAAAATTCTAAAAATAGAACAATGTTAACTTCTACAGAGATTTCATGCTCCTACTGCAGACAAATACTATTGTAGATTAACAAGCAAACATTAAAGAAACTAATAAACATCAAATCCTAAACACCAAACCCATCGTAGACTTAATCAAAAGGAAAAAAACAAAAGAAACATGGCAATTCATGGTTAGGGGAGTTCAGCCAAAAAGTTGAAAAAAATTGAACCTAGGGGAAAAGTTTCATGAAAATAAGAAGATACAAATTCCATAAGGTAATAGCATCTAAGATAAACCTAATAAAATAAAAAAGTCCATGCATCTAATAAACAAAAGCATCCACCATGACATTAACGAATGAAATAAACTTACCTAAGGTAATGGCATCTAAGATAAACCTAATAAAATAAAAAAAATCCATTCATCTAATAAACAAAACCATCCACCATGACACTAACGAATGAAATAAACTTGACATGAAAAAAAAAAGCATAATGCATATACATGACATGGAGACTTATGGGCTAAATTGGTTTCAGTATTCACCATTGATGTCAATTGCCGATTCGGAAGATAAACAAAAAAATTAAGGCAATATGTTTAAATAACTAGGACATAGTCAGGTATTCAAACCTGCAGCATAGTAGCATTAATACTGACTTCAGCTTCAACATCAACGAGAGTCACCATTAATACAGTTCCACTTCCTTGTCCTCTGGCTTTCCCGCCTGAAGTATCTCTTTCTTCAATCATTGCTCTGAATTCTTTTGAATTGTTCATAGTGCACTCACTCAAATACTCTGCAGCTTCTTGACCAAAATCATCCTCCAAATTAGGCACTTTAATGTAAGCAAGACAACAAAGCTGAGCCAACCCAGGAGCCGACGATACTGAAGGATCAAGGGGCCTTAAGCGACTATATGGAACAATTTCTTGGTTCCCATAGTCAATATAAAACACTTCAAACTTGTCATTAGGTGATTCCACAGCTCCTCGTGGTCCACTTACAATCTATAAACGTATCAAATTAATTATATGACAATAAACCACATCTTTCAAATGCTATTACATGAAAAGTAGAAAAATGAAGAGAGATATCAAAAAAACATGAACCAAGTAGTAAAAAAAATCTAAAGCACAATTATTTTACAAATGCATTAAGTACTAGCTTACAGAGCACAGATACATGTTTCTAAGAAAAAAGGCTTATTGTTGAACCAATACAACATACCATAAAATATTTACCATCAGAAGAACTAACAAGTAAAATGGCAATAATTGCCAGATGCTCACATTATTGCATAGGGTAGCTGCAATTGAATTAATGAAAATGAATTTTTTGGGCTTGTAAAAGCAATTTTTTGTAGATGATATTAAATGTCTTCTAGCATACCACTCTACCAACCAAATGGATCAGTGTAGCAATCATCAATGTATACACTCAACATAGATGTTCTAGAGCAAGGTTCTTAATTTCGTACCGTACCGACGTTTCGAGCTTTGCTCAATACAGTACAAAATGGGCAATACCGAGCAGTACGCGATGGTGTACCTCTCGGTGTGTGTGTATATATATATATATGTATATATGTATATATGTATATATATACATATAATATAAAAAATAAGAAAAAGGAGGTGTACACTGCCTCGACAACGTCGCCTCCTTTTCTTCTCCTTGTCGCGTCAGGTGAGGAGAAGACGCGGTCTTCTCTTTATCTGCAACATTCGGCAAAGACGTCGAAGACCGCAGACGTCTCCGAAGAATGCGGCAAAGGCCGAGGCATCTCCAGCCTTCGGTGAAAAAGAAGCCGAGCCATCGCCTCTTCGTTACCTCCTGGATCGAGATCGTCGAGGGAGGGCAGCGCCAGATCGAGAAGCATCAAGGTTCTCCCAAGTCTCCCTCTTCTTCAAGCGTCTTCTCCCTCGACGCTTCTTCTTCCCTCACTGTAGCCAGGCTAATGCCGCCCGGTAGCGGGCGACGATGGTCAAAATCAATCGTTACCGACCTGTTTCGAGCGATAACGGTCTCAATATCGACCGGTATCGCCTGATACAGCCATGTATCATTTGATACGGGGCGAGATCAACGGTATTGCCCGATAGCGAGGAATCCGCGTACCGATCTATTAGCAGACCGGTACGTATCGCCCAATACGGACGGTATCATTCAAAATTAAAATCTTTGTTCTAGAGTGCTCAAGAATGGGTCCTCTTTTATAGCCTCATCGTCGAGGTTGGGTTAACCTAGTGACATGTCCCGTCAGAGTATCCTGATTCCACCATGGGGCTTGGGGAATGTAGCCAAACTTGACTGTGTTCGATCTTATGAACTTCTTCTAGAGTACATATGCCACATTAGAGTTTAGTCTGATCTCTAACTTGAGAAATCTGGGGCTAAGCTAGGTTTGAAGAGACATAGGTAATTGGGGGCATTGCGCAACTGGTTTCCTAATCATCCTACTTAAGTTTGCCTTGATTTTCTTCATCAACAGATGCAAGTTATTAACTATACACTGAGCAATATAAATTGCTCATTGTCTTGCTATTATGCTTATCTTATTGCTATTGCATCATACTCTGGTCTATAGAACTCTGCTTTGATGCTTTGCTAAGGAATGGGTGAAGAAGTCTGACATCAATTTTAGCAGTGATGAACCACAATCTTTTAAACATAACAACTTTAAAAACACTTCTATGGCAATTGAACCTTACTAAGGAATGGGTGAAGAAGTCTGACATCAATTTCAGAAGTAAGCAAAAATTAAGTCATACCATGGCTCTATTCCAGGAATCATCGATGCTGAACTGGGCTAGTACAACATCACCCTTTGCAGGATTAAAAGAACCAATGACCGGAGCTTCTTTAATGTTTAATGCAGCAAGTTGCTGTTGAATGGCATCCACCTTCTGATCACCAACAGTTTGGACATAAAATTTTCCACCACCAAGGACTTCTGTAACCACCACCTGAATTCATCAACGAGGAACATAAGATGATCATTTTTAATATATAATTGGAACAAGCATGTTAAAGGACTCCTTGTAAAGTACCTTGAGGACTTCTTTCTGCTTTGCTTCAGCAGAGGGGCCATTTGAGACTTCTTGCCCTTCAACATAGTTCTCCCAGATCTAGCAAAAAGAAAAAAAAGAAGTTACATGTACATGTGAAGCTTAAAAGGGCAGCTCAAAACACAAGGTTCCCACCAATGCAAGGTCTCAAACAAACATAAGAAGTTCCAATAACAAAAAGAATCAGTAACTGTAGCTTACTTTTAGCTTCAGGCGCTTTGCAGACTGTTCAGCCTGAGACAAAAGGTGAGCATCTGCAATCTTGTCTGAACCAAAGGAAGTTTGAAGTTTTGCCAAACCGGCTTCCAAAAGAGTAATAGCCGTATTGGTCTTTGACTCCCACAAAGAGCCTAAGAAAGTTCCAGTCCTATCAACTGTTTCTACCTCAATCTGTCCAACATAACCAGAAAATTTGTTTAAGTGTATGAACAGGATAACATTTTAAGCTCAAATAAATAAACTATTAGCACCTCAACATCCCGTTGCAGTATTTTCCTTCTCATCAAAGCAATAGCTTCATCTGAAAAAGGCTCCTCTCGACCAGGACAGCGAACCCCGGAAAACGAGAAGGCAATACTGCATGTTTCCTTAGGAATCAACAACTTAAATCGATGACCGCTGAGGACATATTCAACAACGGCAGTATGCCTCCTACTTCTTTGCAGAAAAGGCAAGAAATCTCGAGCTTTCTTTGCGGATGCCTGTGCAGATAACATAATACTAATATTATATACCATGATAAACATATATTGCACAACGCACAAAATAGTGATTCAATTTCTCACCGTCGTCAGATCAGTTATATGCATCACTGGAGGATCCCTGGCAGAATGAATCCCTTTCCTTGAATTAATTGCACGTGATTCAGCAGCCAGCAAGGCATCATAATGATTAGACCTTTCTTCAAAATCTCGATGTCTAACTATAGTGGCAAAACCACGTGAGACAACCATCTCAGCAACATTTGTGCCTACCGGTTGGTTAGGAGAGGGAGAAGAGGTTTCATCACCCTCACTCTTCACAAGGAAAACAGACCCAAAATCCATGACTCTAGTATCAGCTGAACTAGATACTATTGCATTGGGTCCATCAGCCATGCCAACCTTCCTAGAATATTCCATTGACACGTTTACCTGATAATAAATGCATTATGAGATAACTAACTTCACAGATCTGTTCCACTAAATACACCAAGCAAATAATCATACTTGATGGCCAATAAGACGAGTACGTAAAAACTCCTTAGCTTCACGGGCGTAGGGTGCTGGTTTTTCATCTCGACGAGGATTTCCCATCTTAGGTGCTCTGATGCTTGAAAGGTTGACTCTACGCTCAGCTAATGGGCTACCATAGGGGACAGCATCATCAGCAACAATTATGCAGTCTCCACTCACTATCTCTACAACCTAAAATTAACAGAAAAAATTGCACAGTTCAAAGTATATGAATGACAGGTGCAAAACAATCAATTTCAAGAAGGCCTGGGTAAAAGTCACATACTTTTCCTGTGAAATTTTGATCATGAATTGCCTTTGAATTTGAAGCTGGAGGAACATAGTTTGTCCAGATTCTCAAGCGATCCTTCTTTGCCTGAAGATCAGCAGCCTTCAGTTTCCGTTTGGCATCATCCTCCATCATGTTTGCACTCCATTCCACAAACTTAGCAAAACCCTATGAAGTAGGGAAAACAATGTTATTTTATTAAGGACACCCATGTTTGTTTTAACGAACAAGGAAGTCAATGTTTATGAAATCTTCAGTCGTATGGGTAAATATTAATAATGCATATGTAACAAACTAATAACAAACATTTAGCTTTCTAACCTGAAAATAGAAAACACAAAAGCATCATTTCAGACCATAGAGGATAACAAGACAAAAACCGAGATAACAGGCAAAGGAAATACTTGGAGCATGACCTATTTTTGCGTAATCCTTGATTAAATTACTCGATGAAATAAGATGGCCAGTTTACCCAGAAAATCCACAACTAATTCGTTCTTAGCAGATGGCACCCCTTTATCTGGAATTAACCGAGGGGCACTTTTTTTCTATAAATCCTATATTTACCCTCCAATTGCAATCATTTTTTTTTCAAAAATTCCTGAACCAGTTCAGATCTTGTTCGGATCACTAAACTGATCCAGGCCAATTCCGGTTCAGGTCAACCTAGTTAACCGATTCCCTCCTCGGTCGCCTCCCCCTCTGTTCCCTCCTCTTCCTCTTCAAAGGAGAAGAAATAAGAGGTGGAGGGCTGGTGGAGATGGGTGAAAATAGAAGGGGGAGAAGGTCGAATTGAATCGGTCTGATTCAATTTGATCTGATTTAACACAACCACATTATGAACCAGATCAAGGACACATTAATCCATTTATGAAAATAAAAGATGCCCCTAGGTAAAAACTAATTTGTAAGGGTTTTTTTGGGTAAATTGTCCAAATAAGATTAGATGTGCCCCACCCTATTTTTAACTTCCATAGGCAGTTGCCTACAAAATGCATACAGTAGACCATTAACTAAGCACAGGTAAGCACAAAGGTCTGTCACCTCAATAATAACACTCGTAAGCAGAGTACACCAAGCATAAGTTTTGTTTGAGTAAAAGTTGCATAGAAGGAAAGAAATTCAGATGGTGAAAGTTCGGAGTTAACATTTTTTCTGTCAGTAGGATATATTCAATAAAGAGTTCAAATGTAAGAAAGACAAAATTGTCACTTCTCAGTTCTCATTGGAATTGAAGCAAGATGAGAAAGAGGAAAGAAGAAGCAGGTCACAGCTTTGCATCACTTCTTCCAAAGAAAAATCATGATTTAAGGGAACGCCGCATTCAATGGTGAGTAATTATTTTGTTTCAATCCATTGTCAAGGGATATTATGTTTCTGTTAGAACCGGACCTCAGTTGGGCTTGTACAAATGGTTTAAGGGTAACAGAGACTGTCATATTGAAGTTCATAACTAAGAAATGTAAGAACCACTCGTTAATAAGGATAATTTCTAATTATTAATTGCACTTGCAGCTTTGCAGCAGAGGTACATTTTTGTGGCACAAGGATGCAGCTGAAAAGACATGCTAACTTGACACAAGTTGAAGAAGATAAGGAAGAATAATCATGAACAACCAAGAAATATCAGAGGAAGATAATCAATGAAATTTTTATACAACCTGAGATGTGTAATATCTTACACATCTTAGGTAAAATTGGGGAATATATATTTTATTCAATATTGATTTTGGTCAAGGTAGAGCCAGAAATAGTTACATAAATAAGTCTCTGTCACATATCCATTGTCATATCTGAATTTTGTTATACAAATCTTCAGTACATGGCCTTGGGCATGTTGGAATTTATCCATACCTTTATCCGTAACTAAACATCCAAATAAAATCCATGTTAAATCTACCTATATAACGTAATGAAAATCATTACTTTGTTGGTATATAAAATCTATATTTAGCATATTCTCTTTTTTTCATCCATCCTTAATGTTTTTCATTTTTAGTTTTGCTATACAAGAAACATTACCGATAGAATTTGAATTATTTCCTTAATTGTTTGTTTACGTTATTCCAGGTTTATGTATGTATGAATTTGTCGCATGTGGATTCATATTCATAACTATTTGAAGATATCCATATGCAAATTCATGTATGGTGATCACTAGTCGATAGGTATCAAGTTTTTCCTGCATCTAATCCACTTTCACTCTTAGTAAAATCATCACAGAAAAAAGATTGTCATTATCTTTTTTGAGCTCACATAAGCAAAGCTTCTGTACTAAAGTTACTACTGCTTGGTATATGGTTGCAGTATGCATACATACATTCTGTACAAGCTCCAGAGCAAGGTCTTTTGCAATATCACCATCCGGATAATAAACTGAGCCAATTAGATTGCTATATTTGTCTACACCTTCCAGCACAATCCTGACCTGCACAATTTGAAATTAATTTGATATGAATTATAGATAAACAAATGCAGAAGTACATACAACAAAAGAAAAAAAAGAAGCCCACGTCTCTGTTTAAAACACGAGTTTCTGTAAAGTGTTTGGCTTCCCTCCCAAATGGATCTGGTGCAACTTCGGTGAATGATGCTGAAGAGGCAGCAAGCCTTTGGGCTGATGTTACTGGCTGCCGATTTTCACCCGAAATTTCACCATTTGTATCATCAGTAGTGACATCACTCTCAGGAATGGGGTCACTAACAGGCCTTCTTCCCATTGAAGGAGCCTATTTTTTTTCAAGAGAAACAGCTTTGTCATATAAAGAAAAAGAATCAAAGTGAACACTTTCTCCTTCCAAAAATTTGTTCAGAAAATCGCATTTGAAATAAAATGTTCTCGATCACATTATAAAACATACCTGAACCCCAGCGACAAAAACTTGAACAAACTGGAACTCAGGGAGGAGGTAGACACGAACAGTGCCTCCATCACGGACCTGCTCAACAATCCCTTGCATGGGCTTGCCCTTGTTTGCAGCTAGCAGTCCCATGGCATCAAAATTACCAGGATCACCAATGGCTGAAGGTGGTAGATTTCTTACAGCTGCCTCTGAAGCACCCGGTACCTACAGTAGGTGAGCAAGAAAAGCACATGACTACTCCAGCTTTTATTAATCATGCTCATGTTTTAGTGATTGCTCTTTGTCATCAGTTGGCTCCTCAACATTAGCTAGATTTCCGAAGGAAAGCAGACAGTTAAGGTTTAAACATTTTAGGAGCCATTAACAGCCACACAAGCATGAATAACAGAGCCTCAATCTTTTCAGCATAGGATAAGCAAATGTACTAGACATGCTTGACATGAGAACGAAAAATTTCATCCTGTACAAAAAAAACATTCAAAAACCAACAGAACAGAGAGAAAGTGTACTAACCTTGCTCCAACGCCCTAAACCCTGTTGCTTGGCTTGCTCTTCCAAACGTTGTAGCTCTGCTAAGTATGGGCTTGCTTCACCTTTCTGTTGACCTTGTTCCCTTACCTGATGAAAACAAATGCATACACAAATATCAGCATTGAAACCATTGGAGCAGTATAGAAAGAAAACAAGGTGCACAAGTTATTCTTACTTTTGCCCATCCTTCAGAAACAACTAAAAATGCAACATTCTTATCTCCAAGAAAAACAGAACCAAACTCTCGCCCAATTGTTGGAACTGTGTAGTCCACCTTGAATGTGACATCCTGAAGGAATTAATCAAGACTGAGAAGAATGTTACCTACTGCAAATAGATATTTAAGATATTCAGACGGAAGACTAGAATTAATAACCTTTCCAATGCAAAGTTTCCTCAAAAATTCCCTGCTCTCCCATGCAAATGGTTCATCAATACCACCTCGACGGGCCTAATTCATTATACAAAAACCAGAGAATATTGCATTAGGTGCAAGTATTATTACTTCCCATGAATCGACAACATTTTCAAGCACAAAGTGATCCTCACTGACAACAAAGAAAAAGAGGATGATTATAGTCATTACATATAGTATCATTTTAGACACAGGAATATAGCAAATAATTACTGAATAATTTGAAATGTATCATTTCATGATCAGGATTTCCTGAGTGCATAATGAGACGCCAAAGATTTTTTTTAATGATTGGTTAACGTGGTGATTACGTACAATGCAACCCAAACTAAATATTCATACCAATCTAGGGGCAATCAGAGAAGACAAAGTGATGGTCTTCTCAGGAGGGATATCTGCTTTTGTGCTTCCCATAATAACCAGACAATCCCCCGAGGTAACAGCCTTGACTTTCCCCCTCAGCCATCCCGTTGCTCCTGCCGCTGATGCCATGCCAAGTGATAACCCTACAATCACCGTTAGAAACCTAACGTCAATAGAAGTAGCGAGACAAGATAACAATTGACAATTCTATTCTCCAAAGATATCCCTTTTCAAAGTGTGCAATAATTTTGCATGTAATCTTGAAAGAGTCATCAAGATAACCCATCAAAAAACTTGATATGTAGTAATAAAAAAGCCAAAGATGAGCAGGGAAGAGATGAGATCAATCAAAAGCAATCATAACAAAGAATCATATGGGTTTAACAGCATAAAGATTGACGTTGCTCGAATTTATCCTCGCGTAAATAAAACCCTAGTATACCTAAAAAATGTTTTTTTATACAATCAGCAGCTACAGGAAGCGGAAGTTCTTTGATTCTACAAAAGGTGACATTTCTAACGATAACATCTTCATAGGAGCATGAGAGGCGTACAAAACCATATTATTTTCGCAGATCTGAGAGACGAGAATGGCAGCAATCGATCTGATACAAATTCGCAACAGATCTCCACTACCTCGTAACGATAAACAACTACAGAGCCTCGACAAGCATATCAAAATGAAAAGCAGAAATCAGCTACGAAGAAGTAAGGCCATGACGGGATCAAATCAGAACATGCAAAAATCCCGGCTAAGGACGCAAATCTGTAGTCATCTCGGAAAAAAGGAACGAGTTTTCGCGATCAGAAAAAGATAGAAGAGCCGATCTAGTTCATACTCCATGAGATCCAGGGGAGGCCTACCTTGATCCGATCTCCACAGGGGACCAACCACCTCCGGCTCAGAATCGCTAAATCTAAGCCGGATCTCCTCTACAACCCGCTCCTCCTCGCCTTCGACGCAACCAAAACGCGAGGGGGAAAGTAGGGGAACGCGTCGATGGAAACGCCGCCGCAAACGAAGCTGCGAGCAAATGCAAGCCGGGGTCGGGGGGGGGCAAATTTGCATATATATCTCCGCAACTCCTGAAGTTACGTATTTATCCCTCAAAATTGAAGATGCATATGATTTCTTTAAATTATTTCGAATATACCCAAAACACATCAGGCCCGCACATCAACTCCGGCACGACTTTTGATGAAATCACTATTAGTCTTATCGGGTAATATTTATGTAATATATCCATAAAAATATATTTCTATATAATTACGATATCCAAATAAATTATTTTCTAAAACTAATAGAATAACTTTGTACACGAACAATATAAAATGTAAATGAAACATTATAATAATGACTCCAGCTAATTTAGGGGATGATAGCCGTTATTAGATTCACTCTTGTACTCACTGGGATCTTTGAATTATCTACTTTTAAGTAATAACATATAAAACTAAAATTTCTCAACAAATTAAACATCACAGGAAATAACCAAATTATTATATATTTATATAACAAGAATGATTAAATCAATTATACTAATCAATTTATAAAATCATATATGACTAACCAAATTATTAGATATTTTATCAATTATTTGTATGAATTAACTTTATTTTTTTTTCTAATGTGTACATTAATAAAACTCATTATGCATATTGAACATAAGAAAATTTTGAGATATAATTTATTATTCTTATTATTGTTATTATTGAAAAATCAAAATCGATGATTTTAGTAGTTTTAAATCAGTTGTATGCTTAAAAAAAAAATACATATAGAACTTGTGACACAATGGTTGAATTGTTTAGCTCAAATTTGGGTACTATGAGTTAGATCTTGAGAGAGGTATTTAGTTTGATTAAAAATTTTATAATTTTATTTTTTTATATCGGTTTTGCTCATTATAGTTATACATCAATTTTTCAATTTTAGAAATAAAATTATAATTTTTTATATTTTAAATTTTATATTTATTATTCTCTAATTTTTTTTTATTTTGTAAATGATAAATGACGAGTATGAGATTTGAATTTTAAATTTTTAATTAAAATAATAAAAAAATTAATAGTTCCAATTATAATTGGAATTGTCACTTCCTATTCCGAATTCAAAACCATGACAATTTTCATTATTGTAATTATCCTTTTTTTTATAGATTTATTCTTTCGATTTCATAGTATGTTCTTAAAAAATATTATTTATTAAATGATACGATATGTGGGTATGTATATTAAACCCACGTATTGCTAACTTGATACTCATTTAGTTATTGGTGTGGTCAGTAGACTCGTGAGAAGTTGTCCGTTTTGAGCGATGGACGTACCAACATGTGAGCTCAAAAAAACACATTTAAGAATAAAAAAAACTTGACGAACTTAAGAGTCATTGATTCTCATATTCGAATTATTATCGATCAACACATTCCATCGATCTCCACGAGTATGCCATCCTCAACCCCCATTTGCATGTATGTCTCACTTCTTAATGGACAAACATCAAAGCACCGAGACAATCGAGGCTGTAAGCCCCAGCATGCAATGCAAGTAAGACCGACCCTCTTACCTCCATGCACAACGATCCTGATCTCCTATAAGGAGTTGGAAATGAGGTTGTCTATAGTACAAGGGGATGAATGAAGTGACAATTAGACAAACTTGCTTGCGGCCTCCTAGGAAAAGATTGACGTTGAAGAAAAGGAGGAGGTTGACATCATCAACCTTGGATCGGAGGGTATAAATAATGGATTAACACTAGCATGACACCTACTCAACCTCTTTTCTTATTGGAACTCGAATTGTTGTGGCTGGTTTCGATACAATAGTCGATCATGGCCAGCGTCCCCACATCACGACGACCTCATTTACGACTGATGCCTTCCGGACGTGCCCGTCTCGGCCATCCTGCCGTGACGTAAGCGGCGACGTGAATCGTTATCCCCGCAAAAAGAGGCCTTCCCTCTCATCACACTTATCCGCCTTCGATGTCACTAATATCTGTACTGTCGTTCGGAAAAACGTCACGCTGACCAGTAGCAGAAGGCCACGTAATATCGAGATGCTAATCGTCCAATCAGATACCAAGTGCCACGTCCTACTTACCAAGTCAACCAATAAATACAAATAAAGATAAAACGCGTTGGGAGGCGAAGGCTCGCCAGAGAAAGCGGCGGTATGTTGGCGTTATGAGGGTAACTGTGGTAATTCATATATCTACGACGCGATCCAAGTTACGAACGGAAAAAAAAGTAACCGCAGGAATGGACGAACGTTCAATTTTCTACTCTCGAGTACCTTTGCCTGGGGCCCGCGCCTTGCGTGGACCCCACAAAACTTCTTTTAGTTGGGTATTCCGTTGGGGTGGCGGATGCGTGTCGGAAGTCGATATCCAAACAGAAGCAGCTTCTGTCACGGCGCTAGATACGAATCGTTACAAAAGAGGCGGTTTCTTTTTGCGGGAAGTGGATGGAAATCGCCTTTGTCTGGGAAGACAGGAAATACCACATCTCAATCACCAAAATCCAAGTATGGGAGAGTTTTGTGGGTCCCAGAATCTTTGTGAGGCAGGGGATAACGTGTTCGCTGGTTTGTCAGAGACAGGGGAGCCTTCACCCCTCTGATTTCCTGTCGACGAGTCCAAATTAATCATGTCATGCTTATGTATGGGTCCACAAACGCAAGATAACCAACTAACAAAAATGCATTTCGCATCTGCAATACGTGCGGTACCCGCTTTCTTACTTGCTCTCCTATTGGGTTAACGGTGGTCCACTTGCACCTTATTGAAGCAGGGAGGTGAGACAATCTTCCGAATGAAAACATACGCGGAGAAGAATTCGGGTGCACGAGCTATATTTATTATTTTGGCCCTTTTCCGTCAACGGTGACCGGTGGAGACCGAGGAGAGAGACGTGGGGGGGTGGGGAAGGGGCGGATCCGGTTGGGAGCGATGGCGGGCGCGATGCTGCTGCTGGTTGGAACAGGCCGGCGGTAAGGGTTTGGCTCCGAGGTGGCTCTCCGGCCGTTCCGACGGCTGGCAAAGCGGCTGGGAATATGGGCCATCCCGGCGTACGTGGTGGCCCACACCGTCGCCCTCGCGCTCTGCTGCCTCCCCTAGGCCGTCTTCTTCGAGGTCAGCACCTCCCTCTCCTTATGGATCGGACGGTCTGTTCTCAGCACCACGTTCGTTACATTCTTTCTTACTTTTTTTCGCTTGCTCTGTTCGATCAGTGATTTAATTATTTTCTTGATCTATTTCTCTTCATACTCGCTCCATCCTTTTTCTTCTATCGTCGAGCGACATCAGTGAAAAAGAAGGGATTTTGTTAGTTCTATGACGAGAGTTAGTATTTTTTAGGGTGTCAATGCCTTCTCTCATTGTTAACAGTAGGAAAGGTTAATTGGGGCGTTATGGGAAGGGCATTCAGTATATACTTGACAATGCTGACCCACAGGTGTCACAACCCGGCCTGTACGTCCTCGTCAAGGCCCCTTAGCCCAGTGGAGCTATGTCCTCGTCAAGGCTCCGGGCCTGAGCTATGTCCTCGTCCATGTTTAGCTCCATGATGTAATATGTACGGTGGCTTCGTTGATGGATATCCTCTTACCATACACCCTAATTCTAGGTTCGTTTTTATACCAATTATCATAATTCGATGTGATGGGATAATTGTTTTATTAATTTTGTTGAGTTCAAACCATTGATTCAAAATGCTGAAGTTGGTCGGAATGCACCCATCAGATCTTATGTGACACTCATCGGGGTATTACAAAAAGATTACAAGACTTTTAACGAGTTTTGTTTGCTGAATAAATGGAACAATAATTTTGCTGCAATATATAATGTGATTTGAGCATAAGTTTCTTTAATTTAACCTACTCATGAGGAGTATTGGTCCTGCAGAATTTGGTCAAATGTTTGCATTATTTTTCGGAAGGTAGGAGCAACCAATATAGTGCTTATGTAGAAAGAGTTTCAGCAATTGCAACAAGGCATTTAAAATTTCCAATTCGTGGTTGTCTTTGAAAGACATACTTGTTAATGCTAATATTAATGGATTTTAAATTTGGATGTCCATTTGGTGGCCTATAATATCAAGAAGAGTAAACCATGGAAAAATGGATTGCTCGTTTGCTGGATCTGAACCTAATTCAAGGCTGATTCTAACTCTCGCCTTTGGAAATTTGATGGTCAACTCTTCCTCCATAATGTAGACCAGATCATTGGTGAGCTTGAGATTTTTTTTTAAAAGTAATTGGAAGGCATTATGTATTCGAGGATAGAGATCCGATGCTTCGCTATACAAACAACACAGCTTGAAGAGTGCACTGAGACTAGACTACGAATGAGATATTTTAAAATATATTATTTGTTATGATTCTCTTCTCATTAGTTGGATGGAAATTTTAATTGAAGATTCAGATTTATAGTTTTTTAAGAATTCTAAGGTGTATATTGCTTCTGATGGATCATCAATTCCGAAGTTAGAACTGCTTTAGTTCCTTAACCTAAGAGCTGCACTATTCAACAACAACAGTGGCAGATTAAGTCCTATGCCTAGGCATCAGCATTGGGACCTAGAAAGTATCATCCAATTTCCAAGTAACTCGACTCTCAGTAATCTACTGACCAAGCATGAGGTGATGGCATGGTCATAAGCAGATGGGCCTTTGGCTAATCAAAGTTGTCTGTATGGGTTTCATTGATTCTGAGTCTTGATTTTTCTCAATTGAAATAAAGTGTAAAGTCTACTTTAGTTGGTTTGTTTCCTCAACACTGTCCTCCGACATGGCAAGATAAAACTTAAATCAACTATTGAATACTGCACTAGATGTAATAAGTAAATAATCGAGGAGCCAATGAGGCAATATTTGATGTAGGAAACTGCATTTGTCAACGGTTCATACTTCATTCAACATACAATGTCAAATCTAAAAAAGCCACCAGAAGTAACACTCCTGCAGGCATGCACAATATTGCTGAAGTGGCCAGTAGTGATATGCCCTACATAATACATTCCAATTATAACTTCAGCTGGCCATGCATTTTGATCACATAATACATACAAGCCTATGCCTAACATGTCTTAACCAATAATGCCTGCTTTCATGTTGTCCAGGGCAATTTTTGGGAACTCAAAACCAGTAGCAGAGTGGGCACACAGCAGCAGATACTTCCGTCTCCTTGCCAAAGGAGTTGAACGCAATGGTTGGAGATTTGTGCTTCTTCCTCGGTTCTCACCCTTGCCCTCTTATGTCATTAACTATGGATTGGCTGCCACTTGAGTAGGTTTTCTTGTCCATTTCCTTCTTCCTACTATTGTTGGGTGCTTGCTTATGATCCTTCAGAACACATCTCTCAGCAGCCTTGCTGGGGCAGCTGTGGCCTCAACAACTGGCTCTAAGAAGTCCAGTTCTATTCATATGTTTTTCCCGTACTTGGAATTATTTCCAGTATTCTCATACCTTTGAGGATAAAAAGATATTCATCTGGGTTTGCTGAAGAATTTAAGCAACCTTTATCCTAGACGAGCACTGATGGGAATATCAATTCTGTTTGGCCATCTCATAAAAACAATAAAATGGAGGAAGAAAAATAAAATGATTTCCTGTTTTTTTAACCTCTTTACGAGCCTATTTTAGATGATACATTTAGCATTTGGACTTCAAACCAAAATTGTCAATTAATTAAGCTTGGTGCTTTCCTTTGAGGGCATGCTTTGCTCTTTGGATAGAGCATTTTGTCTCACACAAGCAATTTGTCAGCAATATTTATCCATTGCACCTAAGATTTTCACCACATGTGCACAACAGCATCTATGTAGTGGATTCATATTTTTTTATTGTTGATGATTTTAGAGACATTTTAAATCTAGTTTGACATGTTTTATATTGATTATGAGTTTTAGTGTGGCATATACACCCCTTTGATATTTGTAAAGTATCTGCATACAACAGCCATGTCATGGTAATTTGTCCATGAACATTATGTTGGCTGCAGTTTGCTATTCTCATTCCAAGTTATCAGAAGATCTCATCCTCCTCTCTGATAGCTCATGAGAAGGGATGTCACTGCCGGCCCAACAACTCCAAACCCGATCCGGAGGAACTCGATCCACAATTTTGGAATTGGATCCAATCATGGAATTGAATCCATTCATGATCTTCACCGTAGGATATATCATCTTACATCACTGTTTTGTTTTTAAGAACAATTGAGCAGATCTTCCATGAGCAGATCTACATATATAATTATTGTTTCTAATTGTTTATTATTATTTGCATATCTCGTGTACTTGCTAGTGTAGATAAATTTGATAGAGTGAAAAGGGCAGTATATATAACCTTGAAAGAAATCATGATCATTTTTGTTGTCGGTCCATTGATACTAATTGATTGGTGTTGTTAGATGTAGAAGAGATGGTCCATTAACCAGCTGCACTAAAATGTTTCACGTGTAGGTCTCCGATTGACTGATCAAGTGGACCCAACTGCTGTCTTGTCACAACTACGGCATTAAAGTTTTCATTGACATGAAAGATTCAAAAGGAGACAGAGAGCTGGGGGACCGTGTTATGTTGGTGGTTGTTGAGTCCATGTCTGTGTGCTCAAAATTAATACAGGTCAGGCATGTCTACGTGAAAAAAATGGCAGAGACCACAAGAGAGTTGGAGATTGGAATGGTGGAAGTGGCAGCCACAGAGTCGTTGATTTCTGGTGTTGGTCAAGACGAGAGAGGGCTATCAACAGATGGGAACAAGAACTGAGTCAGGGGTGGGTGAACTCATGCCTCACACATGAAACAGAGATGAGGGTCGTGAGGAGGATGTCACACGACACCGTTCAGATTATGAATGATACAAGAGGCAGGTGGGGTGAAAGGGAGAGGGCTTCATCTTGTGACAGAGCTTGACCGTATGCCTTGGTGTTTCAACTGGATGCTCTCTTTTTCTTTGTGTGTGTGCAGTGCAATGAAACTTTGCAATAGATGCGGCCTCCTCTATGACCACATCCAGAAGTAAGGGAAGTCCATCTTATATTTTCTACAGGTTACCAGAAAGCAGAAAATTGTCATCTCTCAATAATGAGTAGTCTTTGTCTGAAAGATTATCCTGCTCAGCAGTATCTCTGAGACCAATAAGATTTAAATATTTTCTCGAAGATTTTCTCAGAAATTACACCAGTTTTTGTACCCCCTCAAACATTTTGTAGTCTGTAGGTAGGCTTTGACTTGTCAAAAAGAAATGTTGTTCATGATATTTTGTTTTCTTTTCTTTTCCTATCAGACTTCTTGAAGAAAAATTGCAGTTTGTTTTGTTAAGGAAGCCTGATGAGAATAATGATGTCCATGTGAGATTAACAGTAAACAGTTCATGAGAAATTTAGCTATTGGAGGATTGACTGTTCTGATCAAAATCCTCCCAGAGGTTAGGAGATATTGGAACCATTAAAAACGTTATTCAGGTTTCAAAGACATTCCATCTATATCACATCAGAGTCAAGTTGATATGGAATTGCATGTTTTGCATCATATTAATTCATTTCCAGAACAATATATCCGAAATCCAGCAAGTCTTAGTTTAAGCTGTACCTGAAAATTTATATCAGAGAACCTGCTCTGAACTTTACCCGTAAATTCCCGAAAATTTAAGCTGGTCAACATTGTGAATTTTTAAAGACTGAAAATTTATTTATAATTACCTGAAATTATTAACATAGCCAAACCTGATTTGTTTATAGTGATGGTCAAAGAAAGAAGCATGAATTCTGAATATGATTTTGATGAATCAAAGTCCACATTCAGAACACACACTTCTGGAATAGCATGTTCTGACCATCGATCCAGAACAAGGGATAAGAGGAAGCGAGAAATCTACCATCACTAGTATTTGTTTGTCTTCTTTTACCTTCCTGTCACATATAATTCAAACCTTTCATTGTCTTTATGTCCTTGTTCTTTTATCTTCTTTATTTCTCAGAATCCTTCTCCTTTTCCTCTCAAACATGTCACTCATGTTTTGAAGGTCATACTTGGTTCTCACAAGTATTTGATGAGAGAGCTTTGTTGGAGAAAGCTACTGGGTGGTGTTGGCATGATTCATGATGAGGGGGGGTTGGTTGGAGAGCAGATGATGATGTATACATTATATTGGCCACAGTAGTCTTTTGCATGGCTCCAAAAACATAAAAACAGAATCTTGTTTTTCTTTTATAGTCTGAATGGATGTGAGGAAGACTTCTCTCCGTCATGTTTTACCAGAAAACTTGGAACTGAAACAAAATATCCTGTATGGAAGAACCAAAGCATGCAGAGAGGTTTCAATAGAAATCTTCAAGTTCTTTTAGGGAAAAATAATTACTTACATTTAACTTAACCACCAAATCTAACTCCTTCCCTGCCACTAACAGCAGATGTCAACTCTTAACAAAGCTGTGCTTTACTTGCTTTTCTATTAGGTATCATAAATCTAGTAATCCTTGTTAAGCCTCTTAAGTTTGCTTAGATCCAAACTGACCCTTAAGGGATGTCAAAGACCTAAGGATATATATAGAAATAGCTATACTGCCTGCTTTAAGTAAGTAATCTACCATCTGCTTGCTGATAGATTTGGATCAAGCTTCAATATCTAACTACAAAAATCGAGTTCATTGATAAAGAATTGTGCAGCTATGAGTACTGATACTGCTGTTCACTCAAGAACTCATAAGTCAATTTGCATCGACATGGGGAGGGGGAGAGGGAGAGAGAGATATTTACATCTGATGCAGTGAAGTCATCACCCTGATTCTTCAGTTCATGTGGCCCCTATGGTTTTTATCTATCATTCATGTCTTTTTCTAATCTTGTTTGATTCTCAGATGTTTTCACATGGAGGCTGCTACCTGTTGTTAAAAGCTTGTGACCCCATTGAAAGCTCTTTGTTTAGTACATTCACCTTTTGTTAGGTTAAAATATCGCCAATTGTCCTCACGTCCACCTTATCAAACATCTTAATCCAATCAACAATATGATTAATGCAAACATGCTTAAACTCTCATACTGTGAATACCATATGAGAGAGAGTGAGAGAGCAAAGGATCTACAGCACCAGTAGCAAAAGTTGAGTAGTGTAGTTCAACACACAAGCACCAACAATCTATAAAACAAAGGAACTTTCAACCCTCTAGAGCTGGGAAGAACCTAAAAGGTGCATGGTCACTGTCCCTAGGAAGATGTTGCAAGATCCACCATAATTGGTGTTTATTAGCTATTATATCAATTCAATCCTAATCTATGTAACCATCCTCCATTGACCTTGCCTTGAAGGCATTGGGCCACAGAATATGGTATTCCAAAACCCCCTTCATGTCAAAGACACGCACCTACATCTTACTAAAACCTCTTCATCAGAGATGCGATGCACTCGATGAGGTTAGGTGGCCCATGGGATTGAGAGAGAAGTAGCTCGCTTGCTCTCCAGATCTCCAAAAGTCAATTAATGTCATCCTATATATTATATTTCTCCTTTGTAGCTACGTTCGGAGCAAAAAAGGCTATTGGAAGAGGCAAGCTTTTAGAGCTGGCACTGTCTAGATCAGATAAACCAAGACAAAAGAGCGACATTGAGGTCAAGAGAGAGATTAATGTAATCTTTGGCTCGTTTGTTCCCATCGACATAGTCACCTGCATCAGAGTCGTTGTCCATCTCTCACATGCGATGATGAAGCAACCACGAAAGAATACGTCGGAAAAAGCAGACAAGCAGAAGAAGAGAGAGATTTCTCTAGGAATGCAACAGGAGTGATGGTGACAAAAGCCCTTGCGCTAAGTCACGGCTACCCCCATTCGATCAAGTCCTCAAACAAAGTTTGGATGACTTCAGACGAGATGTGAGAACGGGTCGTCCTCAAACTTTGTGATCTTCCAAAGTAATGTTGAGATATATGATGTGAACAAGACTTGTACTGCTGATATGGAGGGAAAAGAAAAGCTGCAGCAGAGCAGTAGAACTTCACCCGTTCCAAAGCAAGCAGGTTTCCCAAGCTGAAACTTTCATCTACGTTGCGGACGAAAGGATCTCGATGGCATACTATTCACGGTATAGGATGAACAGTAGATGAGACGAAAGCACAGGCAGAAGAGGGATAGAGAGAGTGGGCGACACTGTTGTTCGCTGCAGTTTGTGTACTTATATATAGAGATTTGACACCAGATCCGACACTATCAGTGCTGATGACTGTTTCCTGTGATCGCAGATGACTATCTTTCTCTCTTCCATTCCTGCCTGCTATATTCTAGTGATCAGGAGGTGGTGAGGGAAAAGAAAAGAAGAGATCAGGAGATGCACTGAAAGGACTAGTGATGGGCAGCAGCCCGCCCCATCCTGAGACCACCACCCACGGGGGCCGAGATATCTTGGAGATCGGTGAGCCAGAACCACCACCGTAACCACACTTCCGTGATTGCCGAGACACGGAAGCGCTCCCGCCGGCGACGGGACGTGGGCGTGGCTGTGTTGCGTTACACGAACGTGTACCAGCCTCAGCTGCAAATTTGCATAGATGATGATGACATATGACGCTATTTATATGTTTATTGACGCCAGCAGTCCCCATTAAAAAGTATATGGTTCGATTTAGTTTGTATAATACAAATTATATATGTTCTGCAACATATATAATAAGTTATATATAGACCATATAAGAAATCACACCAAATCATAATATCCAAACCAGACCTTATGCAGATCTACTTACATCATGCTGGTCTTTACTGGTTCTCATGTGTGTATAAATACACCACCCCACGCCTTCCCCCCACATTTCGTTCCGCGAGCAGACCGTCATTGCGTACACGAGGAATATGGCCGTGCAAGCGCAGCATCTCTCCAACAGTACTTTCTCGCCGGACTTCCGCAGCTGGTAAGCCAGCCTTCCTCGCTCCAGAGCGCTTCCTTTATTCTCTTCATGTGCATGGGATTCCTTACCCTGCATGTGTTGTGCACCTCATCACGGTTTAGGAAGTCTTGTTACCGATCCATCGTATGTATATATTTGATCGCAGGGCCGGGAACGATGTTATGGAAGAACTCCATCTGGTGCAGGACCAGCGCAAGATGCTTGGGGTATACACCGGCCGTCCTGGCGGCGTCAACGATGGCACGGTGTTCAGCGACCCCATTAGCGAGCTATCTTGCAATGCTTCCGGGCCGAGGAAGCGGCCGCGGGAGGCCGAGCTGCTCGTGGCGCTGCAGCAACCCTCCCAGGATTACAAGCTTAACCTCGAGTCGCGGCTCCGCTACCCCAACCTCATGAACAGGCTGGTTCCGTTGAGCTCGATCGCCGCCAACGTCACCCCCTCTGGCTGTCAGCACAGCCGCTTGGCCGAGTCGGGCGGTACCTCCACCAGTGGCCGTCCCGTTTCCCTTCTCACTCAAGACCTTGTATCCCATCTCTTAACCCAGAAGATCGAGATCGACGCCCTCGTTCGTCTTCAGGTGCCATCTCCATCCCCACCTTCTCCCTCTCCCTTCCTGCATAGGTTCGATCGGTTCTTTCTTCCTTTCCTTCCTTGAAGTCTAAATCTTTTTCTTCCAACTATCTGGAGAGCGAGCGACTGCGGGGTGGATTGAACGAGGCGTGGAGGAGTCGTTGTTGGACGCTGCTGCAGAGGGGGGAGCAACATGCTGCCAAGCGGCTGAGGGAGAAGGACGTCGAACTGGAGAAAGCGCTGCGGAGGAACTCGGAGCTAGAGGAGAGGATACGGCAGGTGAGCGCAGAGATCCAGATGTGGAGCAGCGTCGCCAAGAACCACGAGACGGTCGCTGCCAACCTGCAGGCCAGCCTCGAGCAGGTCCTCCGGGAAGCCGCCGCTGTCCCCGAACCCCAGGAGGGCTACGGTGACACCGACGATGATGCCCACTCAGGCTCTTTCGCGGATGCTCCGGCGCCTCTGGAGGTCGATGCTCGCCGGCGTCGGAAGGGGACCTGCCAGGCGTGCGGGCATGGGAAGGCTTGCGTTCTGCTGCTCCCCTGTAGGCACCTTTGCTTATGCAAGGTCTGCGAGTCGACGGTCGACGCGTGTCCTGTATGCCACTCCGCCAAGAACTGCTTCATCCGAGTATTTATATCGTAAACATATCACAGCAACCGATACGTTCTTTTCGGTTCGGCTTCTTTCTTCCTTAACGGATGTTGTTATCTTAGTGCATCGTTTCCTCACCGTCAATAGGCGGCTTGATTTGCTATCAAAATATTTCACTTCTTTTAAAGCACTCACTTGCTATCAAAACAGAATGAATTTTCCTTTGGGCTTATTGACCTGGTGATATAAAGACTTTTGTACCCTCAAGCTAGCTTGGATTACTGTATGCATTCCATGGTCACTATTGTCACTTAGGCAATCCTCTTTTACCGTAATAGCAGGACATCATAGGAGGGAAGAGGAAAGATCCTGTGGGTCCTGCCACTGTTTGTGTGCCATGGACAAGTGATGGATGGGTGGGCATAGCAACTGCTCCGGTATTATATGGGCATTATGTAGGAGAGAACAATGACATGGGGGGACACCAAGGTGGCAGTGTTCTCCTGTGACTCGATCAACAGCTAATGTTGACACTAATGTTCCCTATATATTCAAGAGAGGGATTGGATCACGGTGATGCATCATGAGCTCATGCCTTTGACGGAGCCATTTGGTGGATGGATGGTCGCGGCAGGGAATGGAGGCGCATGTCATGCAAGTAACAGCCGGAAGAGACACGATGCATGCATGTGACATGATGGGCATCCGACATGGGCCTGGTGCTTCACACCTCATCTGCAAATGGCTTCTTCTCGGTATTAATAGTACCGTGTACTGGACATGAAAGTTTCATACAAGCCTGAACTCATAGGTTGATTGTTACTGACACACAGGACAGCACATAAAATTCGAGAGGTACTGCTGCTTCTTGTTTGCAATTATTGCTCTCGCGAAAAGAAAAGGCGGGTTGTCCGTATGAAAGGCTCATGCGATGTTACAGTCAATCGCCTTACGCAATTGAAATGTCTGCAGAGACTCCCATGACATCAAATTTTCTTGGACGGGTCATGGAGTGGGCGAGAGGGCAAAGCAATTAGGATCTCATTTATGGCATCAGTTGCGTTGCATCCTGTCGTCATTTTCCACTCTGGTGGAGGCTATGAAGCCCCACCTCTTCTTCCTCCTTTGGCGGAGAAGATGAAAGAAGAAGAAGAAGGCTAAGCAATCACCCACAGCTTCTGCTGATGTCTCGGAGTCCTCGTGACGGAAGATTAAAGAAGCTGTGTGCTTTTACCCAACACTCTTCTCACCGTTCCCCTGGCTGAATAAAGAAAGTAGCGACTTACCGTATGGATGTGGACAAGCCTCATCAACCACCTTTGGCCTTCTCTCCTCTTGTTCCAATCTCAAAGCATTTTCCGAATACAAATATGAACTCATCCCGTCCTTCATGCTGGTGAAGCAAAGGTGCCTTCAGGGCTGCTTCCCTTCGGTATCATGTGATCGATGCAGTTCTCGTGACACTTCTCCTCGCCATATTCTATTCATTCGATATGGTGTCGCTACTCATGTAATCCTGAGCTGAAACATGGTGGTGCATGTGTGTCCACGAGCAGCATGCAAACAGTCCAAAAGAAACACAGTGGGTTATGCGAACATGGAATACTCTGAAACTTGACCTAAGAATAAGCGAAAAATGAAGAGAGTCATGGGATATTGTATTAGAGTTTCCACCTGACAAGATGCATTTTAAATGGAGGGGCGATGCGCACTGTATATTTAGTCTTCGTGGAGCCACGGCTGTGCAGATTAAAGAGGGTCTGCAATGGCCGGATGCTTAAAATATGAATGATTGCTGACGGGAACTGTTCGTGGAATTTGCAGAAGTTTGTCGCCTGCCAAAAGATACCATTCACATCAATCTGTTTATTGGCTGAAGGTCCAATTCATTGTCTCGATTTCGCCTTTACAGAGTACATACAATATATGAAAAAAGAGAGATCCGTCTCCCTCTGCAATAATCATCTATCAGATCAAGATCCTTGTTTTGCTATCGTTTTTGAAAGTCCAAATCGATAGACGAGATCAGGTTCATTCGTTTATATCTAAGACAGCAGAATCCATCTACTTCCAAGCTTCTGAGAAATCGATCAACCTGCTGTTGCCCCTCGAAGATGTGTGCTTTCACAGGAAGGACATTTACTATTGGACCGGACAATAAATGCATCGCCGGTTGGGTCCTTACCATGTCCTCTTTCTTGTTCCTATCCTGCAAATTATAAGTCCTACCTGTACTTGTCAACAACAATCGAAAAGCCACCAGTGTAACTATTTACTTTTCCGGGCGAGTCCTTGAAGAAAAAAGAATACTGCTCGTTTCAGCGGTAAACTTCATGAATGAGCAGTGAGGGGAAACAACATTGATCTGGGCTGGCCCTTGGAATCATACTGGACGAATGCAAGCTCATCCCAGCAGACAACACAGACGTCCTAGCTTGAAAGAGGCTTTTGGACTGAAGCCAGGAGAGAGAGAGAGAGAGAGAGAGAGAGAGACTGCAATAATGAACAGAACGATGCCAAGGACCACCACCACCACCACCACCACCAAAGTCACAGTTGCGGGCAGGACCGGAAGAGGGTGGATGGAAGCATACGATGAGACGGTCCCATCCATGCATGGGCTCTCGAATTGAACCAGTGCTGCAGGATGGTAAGGCTGTGGTGGTTGCTGGGGCTCCTGTGAATCTGATCCCGACAAAGACGAAGACGTCCCGTCGGTGCGCCGGTGAGGGCCAAAGGTGCAAGGTGTTTTCAGTGTTGGCCATGGTGAGTTCTTCTTCCTGCCGCCTGCGTCCACCAATTGAACGCGTGATCCAGTAGACGTTTCGGGGTTAACAGCAACGTCATTGTCATTTCAAGATCAAAACCAAGTGTATTATATTTAAGGCGCACACTTGTGCTTGGCACTTCACATCTCATTCCGATCCTATGCACGCTTCCTCCTTACTGCAACTCCAAATACCTACCTTGGCTCGCATTATAACTCTTCAAATCATATTCTTTTGACAAAGACCCAATTCGATTCTGTAATCTCTTCTATCAATAGTCAATGTGTTTATCGACTAAACTGATTGATATCTTCGAAAGCAAACGCTTCATATCGGCTCGAGTGTCGGCTCGAGTCACAACACGCTTCATATCGGGTTGGGTTCGGGCCGAGCGAACGTACCCAAAAGCTCGGGTCGGGTTTGGGTTTGATTTAGGGCCCGTTAACAGCCCTATACGCAATTGCGCGAATTCCGTGATTCTGATCGATGTTTGAGGGCAAATCAGTAATTTGGTGTTGCGTCGAGGCATTTATATTCCGTCCGCCCTACTCGCATCCTTTCGTCGAACCAAGGTTGCGGCATCGGCGGCGGTCTCCTCTTCCACTTCGAAACCCGCATAATACCTTATACGGTTGCGAAGGTGATAATTCCTCGTCTTTATGATCCTCAAATCCGTTCGCATCGTTGATCTGATCTCTCTTCCGAAGGTTTTGGGTTCTCGCCGATTAGGTTTTTGGGTTTTTATCCGTTTCAATAAATGTTGAATGAGTATCTGATCTTGAATGCGAAGCTTGGTTTCGGTGGGTTCCTTTCTTTTAGGTTCACTTGTCCATTCGATGATATCTTTTGAACGGGCGATCCAAGATGATCTTTCTGTGTTCATCTTTGATGCTCCTACATTTAAGCGCTACTGGAGATGCTTCAAGCTACTTCAATTGCTGTTCTATCTTGTGCATTGGATGGGTCATATGACTTTCTTGATTCATTATGTCAGTTCACATTCTCATTTTGTACCTCCACGAGTATAATCAGTATGCAGTGCTCTTTCTCGCGTCTTCGCAGAATTGTTGCTTACAAAGGAAAATTTCTTTTCTCTCTCTCTCTCACTATGCGCGCGCGCTCCCTCTTTCATTGGTGTGGTTCCTTTTATTGCGCCTCCTTGATATGGTCTTCGCAAAGTAATATTACTTAGTAATAATTGTTTTGAAGAGGGTTAGTGACCTATGGTGAGAATGTTGCGGTAAATGAGATTCCTTCCAAATTTGTGGTTCTTGGTGCTTTGATGGGCTTCAAGAACTGATGTTCTTGTGCCATATATGTAACTGACTCAACTTTGTTGCCGTATATGAGATCCTCGTCTGTGTGATTTCTTGATCTAAGTGAAATTGAAGCATATGGGGATGATATAAATGCTATTCTTATACTCAGTTCATTGTTACTATGGGTTTCTAGTTTCAGCCATTTGAAATGTGCAAGATTATAATATATTCATCAATCAAATAGCTGAAAATGGCATTTTCGTTAACGTATAGTCTTCTTTGTGGATCAACTCTTCAATGTGTAAAATGAAACCCACTATTTGGTTTTATTCCTGTTCAATCTTGGCCAAATAAGAGTGGATAGTTGGGATTTCATGTTTTACCTGATTGTATTGTATATTCTTGCGACTTTCATAAGTGTTCGAATCATGGATTCCCTTGGAAGTTATCCTCTTTTGTTTGACTGGGAACTGAAAGCTTAGTGAAGGAACCTTATTATCCAAGTCACATGGTGTTTCTTTCCCATACAGATGAACGTAGAGAAGCTTATGAAGATGGCTGGTGCCGTTCGCACTGGTGGAAAGGGCAGTATGCGCAGGTTCATTGTTGTCATATATATATATTTTGGAATGCGAGTACCTTGACTATTTGATTATCTGCGGTTATAAATAGAGGTTAAAATTCTTGTTAATGTACAATATGTATTAGTATTATAGAGAGGTGTATTAGACACTCTCAAGTGCCTTATATTGCTGGTTCCATTTTGATCAGGAAGAAGAAGGCAGTTCACAAGACTACAACAACTGATGACAAGAGACTTCAAAGCACTTTGAAAAGAATAGGCGTGAATACTATCCCTGCTATAGAAGAAGTCAACATTTTTAAGGATGACTTGGTTATTCAATTTGCCAACCCTAAAGGTAAAGCATATTATATTCATCAAACGAAACACTAAATTATTTTGCTAAATGACATATGGGTTGCCTTTTTTCCTCAGTGCAAGCTTCAATTGCAGCCAATACATGGGTTGTTAGCGGAACTCCTCAGACAAAGAGTATGCCACTTAATGAATGCTTCTTAGAGTAGCCTGGCTTTGATTATTACAAGATGATACATGAGATCATGTTTTAGAATTTTATGTAATTATTATCTTTTTCTTGTATCCTTAGTTAAGTCAACTAACATGTATTTCTGGTGACAGAACTTCAAGACCTGCTACCTGGGATCATTAACCAACTTGGTAATCTAATTACTACTACTCACTAGCCTTTTTGGTCATATTTAATGTTCTTATAGTTTGGACATTATGTTCTGCTTCCGCCACAACCTGTGTGTCGCTGAGGGTTTACCAATTTGCAACTGCAGTAAACAAGCTTTTGTTTCTTACCTTGCTCATTTTTTAGATTCATTTTGACTACATTTCACTGCTTCCCCAAGTGTCGCTGATGGTTTCTTTATCCACTAGCTCACTGAATGTGGTTGTTTCTGCTGGTTTTGCAATTGTTTGTATGAATAAGCTAATTCAATGACTGAACTTGGAATTTAGAATCTTTAAGGATTTCATATTTGATAATTTTGTTTTATATAAACTTTTGAAGATATTTTATTTTTTTTTCAGGGCCCGATAACTTAGAGAACCTGAAGAAGCTTGCAGAGCACCTACAGAAACAGGTGCCAAGCACAGGAGCTGCTGTGAAACAGGAGGATGATGACGATGATGTCCCTGAGCTGGTGCCTGGAGAGACATTTGAAGCTGCTGCTGATGAAAATCAAGCTTCATAGAGAAGATATGCTTTCAGACTATCTCTAAGACCATTCATGGAGTCGTTTCTCATTTCGGGTGATCTAGATGGGATGCTGATTCTATTATTCATGTTACATGGATCACTTGAAAAGCAAACGTTTTGTACTTTCTTTCAATAGAATGTCTTAGAGTAATGCTAGTCTCGTCCTTCATGCATGAGATCCATTTGAACTTGATGAATTGCTCAAAGGCATAATCTACCTGTCGTACCAGCTTTTAATATTTTGTCAAGACTTGGTGAACCATTGAGTAAGATCCTGAAAATGATCTCAACAAAACTAGCTGTTTGTCTGTCTCATCAGCTATATATGCTGTTTGTGAGTTACTGAATTCTTCGGTTGTTCATGGATCCTGATGTTTGCGTCGAACATTCAGTCGATCAATAGCTCTAGTTCATTGGCATGGATTTCTGAGTTTTATTAGAGCACCTAGTGAAAGAAAAACGTAAATTACTGCTTAATCAACAATCTAGGCTTGTTTTTCTGTTGTCTCGGCGCCTGTACGTGTGCTATGATATGTGAACTACTGTGTCACACATTGAGAGAAGTTAAGAAGTATGTGCAGTGGTTGTCATGTGCGCTGTTGTGGCTGTCTAATATCTCTTTGCTTTTCTGAAGTTACACCATTACAAAGATCGAAGGTTCGAATGTTGACATCTAGAGTGGGGGGTGTGAGAAGCCTTACATCGTTTATTGATAGCGGTATCATGAACGCTGCCGGAAGTGACCACTGCACCGTAGATAATTTTCCCGGAATGAGTCCTAAATATCTGATACCCAACAGCTTGCTCAAATTTCTATTATAAAGTTGATGATGCAGCATCATCGGATGGCGAAGTCTTGCCACACATTCTTGGGTTTGGGCACTGGTGGGTTGGTTGTGGAGCTGCTTATGGTCTTTATGAGCTGCCGTGTTGTGATGGTTGTTCCTCCCATACTGTGCGTGCTTAAGACTTTTCATCTGATATTACTCCCGTCATAGTAATCAACAAAGCATGGCCACAAGAATGTATGGTTTGAGCAATCACCGCTTTTCCTTTTGGGGATTCTCTCGGTGAATTGCTACATCATTTGTGTGTTCCTCGAGGACTCGTAGCTTGTTGTAAAGCTGAAACGACCGTCATTTCCCGGCCATTGCATGCCTTCATTATGTTGCTTTCTTGTGCGTTCGATTTGATTTTTGCTGGACGCAGTTCACCTACCCGTCTCTTTAAAGGCATCCTCTCTAAACATTTTCCTATAGTGATTTGATCCCCTGACAGGTACTCACCAAAACCGCTTGCCATATTCTTGGTTTGGTGAACTCAGCGAGTATGTTGCACCGCATCATCCGTCACTATCATCACAACCGGACGTGAATTTAATTTGAATGGAAGATGGACATTCTTTCGTTCTTTCTTTCTTTCCGGTGAGTGGTTGATCTACCTACCTCCGGCAGAGGCAAGCAGATATTTCTCACCTTTAATCATAATTTCCTATCGTTACTTTTTCGAATTGAACGGAAAATAAAAATATATAATTCCATAAAGGAAAGATTCAATAATTACCGAAAGAAAATTCAATAATATCAGGCAGATGTACGAGTTTGAATGGAAGATGAGATTATTATCGAATGACAATAATTCGTGTTTCAATAGTATTGTCATTTGCTACATGTTCAAATCGATCTGGAAATGGAAATGGAAATGCGACTTCTGTGTCATTTCGGGCACTCTGAATTATTTGCAGAGACGAAACACAATAATCATCAACAAATTGATCCGATCAGTCTAATATAATAATAACACGAGAACGAGAGATCCACATAGATCGAGATCGTTCATCTTACTTCGAATTGGGTCACGCACGAGTCCCACACTAATCTTACTTTAATATATGGGAGCGTATAACGAGGAGTGGGTCATTGACATCCATAGAACAAAGTAATATAATTTAACGTTGTTGCCATATTTCAGCCATGGAATCCCAAGATTTGGTTCAAAGCCCAAAACAAGAGATTTGCTCGTCTCCGGTTATTATGCAAATCCTCCAGCCTTGCTGATATACGTACATAATAGATATACAAATCTGTCATGCTAAGCAGTGCATCATTTTTTATAGTTCCTATTTTGCCAACAAAATACTGTCAACTCCTCACCATATCTCAACACTAATCTACTTCTCATCGTAGTCGAATCCAAACATCCGAACCCTTTCTTTTTTATAATAATAATAATAATAATAATAATATATTTTGTTTTTGTTCACAGAACTGCCCGTCACGTTTGCAGTAATTGATAATAATAATAATAATAATAATTATTATTATTATTATAAATATATGCCGAAAACAACCCGTTTCTCATGTCAGATCTCTTCGATTCCATCTTCTTCGTCAACGCCCTCCGCCTCCTCCCGTTCTTGCGTTCCGTTCTTGGTCTCCGCGGCAGCGGCGTGACTTTGTCCTGAGATGACGACGGGCGAGGCGGCGGTGGAGGCGTCTCCGCAGCGGAGCCTGGCTTCCTCGGACCACCTCCGGCACGTGGAGTCGATGACCCAGCTGCCATCCGGCGCCGGTCAGATCTCCCACCTCAACGCCGTCATCCTCGGCGAGCCCCTCGCGTCCGAGGAGAACGACCGCGTCTTCCCCTCCCATGATTTCTCCCGCCAGGCCCTTGTCTCCTCCCCCGAACAGGTGCGTGCGTTTCGTCTCCCTAAAACCCTTAATCCGGCCTCTTGTGAGCAAAATATTAGGTTTTGAGCTAAAAACCCGACCTCCGATGAAGATTCCGTTGCTCCCGGAAGAATATATGCTTTCCTGGTGGTGGAGATTAAACGATTTCGCAGTTTGAGCAAAGTTTGTTTCCTTCACCTAATTGTATGATTGTCATCATTGCATTTATTTCGTGGACTACTAGTATTGGAAAATGTACAAGAGGTCGGTGGAGGATCCTGCAGGATTCTGGTCGGAGATCGCTTCCCAGTTTTACTGGAGAGAGAAGTGGTATCCGGAGGTCTACAGTGAAAACATTGATGTGACCAAGGGGACCGTCAAGTTTGAGGTTGGTTGTGTAATCTTTCAGCTGGGTTTATTCATATTTATGGTATGTCGAAGACGCTGACTTCTGTACTACTGTGGCGATCACAGTGGTTTAAAGGAGCCAGGACGAACATCTGTTACAATGCTGTGGATCAGAATGTTGAGGCAGGAAATGGTGGAAAAGTTGCTATCTATTGGGAAGGCAATGAACCAGGGGATGATGGGCAGTTGACTTATGCTGAACTCTTGGAGAAGGTTTGCCAGGTATGCCAGAAGCCATCCTAAGGTTGAATTTAATAGCCATTACTTTGTCTTGTTTAATTGATCAAGAGTGGTCTGTGTCAGCTCGCCAACTACTTGAAACATGTCGGGGTTCAGAAAGGAGATGCGGTGGTGATTTACCTCCCTATGCTGATGGAGTTGCCAATCACAATGTTAGCCTGTGCTCGTATCGGTGCAGTCCACTCGGTATTTTCCTAAGCTCATGAACTTCCTCTCAAGCTTTTTGGGGGCAAGATTAGTTTTAATATGTGAAATGGTCTGTTCAGGTTGTGTTTGCAGGCTTCTCAGCGGAGTCTCTTGCACAAAGAATTATCGACTGCAAACCTAAGGTTGTAATAACCTGCAATGCTGTGAAGAGAGGTTCCAAAGCCATCCATCTCAAAGAGATAGTTGACAGCGCCCTCATTGAATCTGTCAAAAATGGAGTCCCTGTAGGTATGTTGGTTCTTGTTACGAGCATCTTTAACATGTTATTGAATAATAATTGTCTATCATGGTAGTCCACTAAACATTTGTGCCTCCTGTCTCATCTTTGATGAATTACATTCACATTTGACTTCTGTTCTTTTATGTCATTTAGTCCACTTCCAAATTGTTAATTTTATTTTGGTTAAGCTAAATATGAAGAATCTTACATAGTACATATATGATCATGTTAACTAGCTTATGCACAGAGATAGATGGAGCACAACAGACTTACATGTCTGACTTTCTGTGGCTTGAACAGGCCTGTGCTTGACCTTTGAAAACCAGTCGGCAATGAAGAGAGAAGATACCAAGTGGACAGAAGGAAGAGATGTCTGGTGGCAGGTCAGTCTGCTGGTTTTCTCAGTACTGGCATATTACGGATATAACTTTTCAGTTATTCAGTTGTAACGAGACTTTCATTTTTTTGTTCACATCTTTTAATTTGCAATTGGTACATGAAACACAACTTATTCCTTTCATATTGCAACAATCAGGATGTTGTCCCACAATTTCCAACCAAGTGTGCTGTAGAATGGGTTGATGCAGAAGATCCATTATTTCTCTTGTACACAAGTGGTAGCACTGGAAAACCAAAGGTTATGGAGCTTTCTTGTTTTATTTTTTTCAGCATTATTTTGTTGCCAAGTGCTGGGTACTTATGCCTTAATATCCAGGGTGTTCTGCATACAGCCGGGGGATATATGGTATATACTGCAACAACATTCAAATATGCATTTGACTATAAGCCATCAGATATATATTGGTATGCTAGTATTTTCGTGGTTAACCCATAGCATGTTTCTTAAGATCAGTTCCACACAAGTGTTCTGGACTGCCTTCACCTCTCTTATCCTACTGACCTCAGGTGTACTGCCGATTGTGGCTGGATCACAGGACACAGCTATGTTACATATGGCCCTCTTTTGAATGGAGCTACTGTTGTGGTATTTGAAGGGGTATTGCCTGTGATGCCATCCTTTTCTTTTTCTTTTTAGTTTTAATGAAATTGTATTATGTATTTTTTATGACAACATTCAGTCTTGATTCATAAAATTTTATATTCTGGTTCCTTAGTTATATTTCTGATCTCCTGATAGACGATTGACCCTTCAGATCTTGTTCTCTCATCTATGTCAACACTATCTTTTGATCTTGTTACTACAATGGGAATATCTGCAGGCTCCAAACTACCCTGATAGTGGACGTTGTTGGGATATCGTTGATAAATATAAGGTTACAATCTTTTACACTGCTCCAACTTTGGTGCGTTCACTGATGCGTGAAGGAAATGAGGTAAAAGATCTTGGGATATTTCCTTGATCATCAACATAGTTTTTTGGCTTGTTTCATAGTCAATCGTTTCAAATCATGCTTGCTCCAAAATTATCTGCTTGGTTTCAGCATACCAATAATTGTATAAGATGGATCTGCTCAGTTAGATGCTATTTTCGTTGCATGGTGCATGTCTCTTATTCAAATCCTGAAATACATGGTGTACAAACTGCAAACTAAGTAGATTGTTGAGCATTTTGTTGGTACTCATCTGAACTTTCTCGCACAAGTTTTCCTTGTCAAATCATCTCACCTTATAAAATTCAGAAGAAAGTTTTGGGTCCTAAACCATTGCATTCTACCTTGCATGTGTTGTAATATTCTCGCATACCTTATAAAGTTGCATCACACAAGTCCTATCTTTAATCCACCCGCTCAAGGTATACTTTACTCTGACTCTGTTATCTAGATGATAAACAAAGTTAATAAATTATTCTTTTATACATTTTCTAACTTAGTGATATAGAAGCCAAAGACTGCATACGTTTAAAGATAAGGCTGCGTACATTGACCCTCCCGAGACTCCACATCGGCGAGAACCTCGTGAACTGGGTATGCCTTTTTAGTGATATAAAAACCAAAGACTGATGATCCACAGTCTTTTTAGTCAGATAAGATAATCACGAAAATTTATTGGCATGCCCTTGTGGTAGCTAACCTTGTCCAAAAAGTTGATTGAGACATACGTTGGCACCTATAGCATGAGTCAATGGAGTGTGTATTTGGGTGCACATGCGCTGGTGCGTATCTGACATGACACATTATGACTCATGCCAGTTGGCACAGCAGTCCTTGAGTTGTTGTTCAACCTATGAATAGCCAATTTTAATATCTGATTATTTACGTTTATTTACCCTTTTGGTGCTTTAATGCAGTATGTCACTCGTTACTCTCGGAAATCTCTCCGTGTTCTTGGTAGCGTAGGAGAGCCTATTAATCCTAGTGCATGGAGGTTCATTCCTGTCTCTTTGATCTAGGAGCTCTTTGCATCTTGTTTTTTGCATTTTAACAACTTCCTTATATATATTATATAAAACTTTTAGGTGGTTTTACAATGTTGTCGGGGATTCACAGTGCCCTATTTCAGATACCTGGTGGCAAACAGAGACCGGTGGCTTCATGGTAAGTAAACATCCCATCTTTCCATCCATGGGTTTGGTAATGGCCAGTAGCCATTTTGGTATATGTCTGGTTTTCTGTGGTAATATGAGTTCAATTCCTAGATGTGAAGTTTTCTGTTAATCTAATTCCTAGGTTTTAACTAACATGATGCATGTGCAGATTACACCTTTACCTGGTGCCTGGCCGCAGAAGCCGGGTTCTGCTACCTTTCCTTTCTTTGGTGTTCAAGTATGTAACAATCTAACTTGAAATAAAGGTTTTAGATGTGAAATATTTTGTTGTTCTCAAATACTGTTAAGAGTGCTGCAGCCGGTTATAGTTGATGAGAAAGGGAATGAGATAGAAGGTGAATGTAGCGGATATCTTTGCATCAAGAGGTCATGGCCTGGGGCATTCCGCACACTGTATGGTGATCATGAGAGATATGAAACAACATATTTTAAACCATTTGCTGGTTATTATTTTACTGGTGATGGATGCAGCAGGTAACTTTCTTTCGAGCATCAATTGGTCCAAAATCACTCTTTCAGGTCTTAATAGATATTATAAAACTTGGTTTTGATGATCACAGTGTTCTTGTTAATTACATTGATATTTCAGGGACAAGGATGGTTACTATTGGCTCACTGGGAGAGTTGATGATGTCATCAATGTCAGGTACTTTGAAATTACTACATGCTTACTGTATACATTTGGATAGAGTTTCATTATGTTGCACTTGAATTCTTTTCAGTGGACATCGTATTGGCACTGCAGAAGTAGAATCTGCTCTTGTTTCACATCCCCAGTGTGCTGAGGCTGCTGTAGTTGGTGTTGAACATGAGGTACAATGCAAAACCTATTTTCTGCTGGCTGCACCATCATAAGCATCAACCAGTTGTCAACCTTGATAGTTATACCAAAACCTATCTTGTTGTCAGATTAAAGGACAGGGCATTTATGCTTTTGTCACTTTAGTGGAGGGTGTTCCTTACAGTGAAGAGCTACGGAAAAGCCTCATTTTGATTGTCCGAAACCAGGTGTGATTCTTGTAAAGTTATCATTATAAAGTTATTTAATCCACCCAACATCACAAATAAACTGGCCTGTCACTTGTAGATGTTTTGCTGGATTTGTTTTCGTGTCCCATGTTCTGTGGTAGCTTCAAGTCTCTGGCTGTAGGCTTACGGTATCATGTTGAATACTGTTTTGAACCTACTGCCAGTTTATGCCTCAGTTTTACGAAACATGAATCTCTATAAACTTAATATGCAAATCTGCATGACTGGGAAAAGGGTGACAGGGTGCAGTGCAATGTACATCTGTACCATGCATGTCAAATGCATGATTCATCTGGCAATAGATGTCTAGGTTAAGTTTGTAAAGGATGCAGTCATAGCTTGCAATTGCTGAACCCTTGTTTCAGATACAGTGACATAGATATAGAAGCATAGGGATGAGAAAAGAGACATGGATTGATTAGGACTTGGAATCATGTGGGATTAGATGGTTCAGAATTGTATATGTAGTTGAAGCGTGGCTCTTTTATTCTTCTTAATCAGTTTTTTCAACAAGTGATGGTGCAGAAGTAAGTTTATTTCTAAGATTGTTGTATTCGAGTAGAAGCATGATTCTTTTATTTTGCTTATTCAGTTTTTTCAACAATTGATGGTGCAGAATTAATTTTATTTCTGGAATTTTTTACCTATTGTTAGATTTTTTTTTGGGTTTAATTTGTAGTACTGTGCCATTTTTATATAAGATTTTTCACCTATATTCTGGAAGTTAAACACCATCTTGGAAATTGAATTCTTAACCCCAATAGAAGGATTTCTTTTTTGTGTCAATTGAATGTCCTAAGTTCAAGTTGTCTAAATCAAAAGGAATGAGGCTACAACAAATCACTTTTCTTTTCCTGCAGAAAGCTACATGTTTCTTGTAAATTAATTGTCAATTTAAACTAATTGAGAATTTTGATCTCATATAATAATTTGGCTTCTTGGTCTAGTTCAGATTCTCAATCTAAAATGTATTGACTCCAATGTTCAAGTGATCAATAATACTTGATTGCCTATCTGATTAGCATCGAACTAGAAGATTGTGTTTATAGATCAGACTAATGTTCAGAAGTGAGTGCTTTCCTTGCTTTAACTTTTCTGTTGCATAGAAAATATGAATGTGCAATGTCACCTTGGTAGCGCAATTTTGCATCAGTACGATATATCATGGTCTTGACACAAATATGAGTAAGCTTATTTGGCAATGCACTAACTTAAAAGATTCCTCGTTTGTCAGATTGGTGCATTTGCTGCCCCTGACAAAATCCACTGGGCACCTGGACTTCCAAAGACGAGGAGTGGAAAGATCATGAGGAGGATCCTACGAAAAATTGCATCCAGGCAGCTAGATGAACTTGGTGATACCAGTACACTTGCCGACCCAAGTGTTGTGGACCAGCTAATTGAGCTACGTGATTGCTAGTACAAGATTATGAGATTCGTCCATTTCCTTGACTCTTGACACATTTCTTTGAGGTCTAATACGATTGCAGAAATAGAATACTCGAATTACTCGTGCCTAGTTTTCCTTCCCCGCCAGGGGAAAATCAACATAGTGCTTGTGTAATAAGCACATTAAGTGTGTGAGAGCATTGTCAGTAGGTCTTTTTGTGGTGAATGCTTCAGTAGCTTAGCCGAATGCTACTTCAGTTATGCTCTTGTCATGACATTATCTATTTGAATCTTTTGCTACATCAATAAAAGTGAGGCTCAGCCGACATGCAGTTGTGTTATATTACAAAGATGTTTTGTCATAATTGTTTTCTGGATTTTATATGGTGCTTAGGCACTTTAGCTTGAACTATTCTGTTGATGAGAATTATGAACTATTGCTTCAATTCTTGCGTAAGAAGCCATTAGCCGTGAGAACTTTTTCATCCCGTGTATTGTTATGAGGTTGTGCTGGTTATGGCAACCCTCTTGCTGCCTCTTGATGGGTCATCCGGGAGAAGACTCAACAGGAGTCGTGAAATTACTCATTTGCAATTGAATCTTTCTTGGATCATGAGTGAATTATTCGCCAATTCCTTGATTATCCTTCTTGTTCCAAGGTGTAGACTCGTGGCATGATCTTTGAATGCCTCTGACCATGCCAAATTATTCAATGCAGACTCATGTCTTTTGGTGTTTGGTTTAATTATTTCTGTATGTTTTCATGCAGATGAAAGTGCCAGTTTGAGCAAACCATGAAAGGATGATTGATCGGATCAAGCGACGCTACAAGGGATGCAATCAATTCCATCTCACCAATCACAACCCGAACATGCTTCTCTAAATCTATTGTCCACCTAGGTATGCGAGCATAACTTGTAAATATGGTTTTCATACATGGTTTCATCCCATCATGTCTGCAATATATGTCTATATGCCACTTCATAAACTGATCTATCAATTGTTTCCTTCCATACGACTAGAGTCAGTATGCTACAGTGATACAATAGAACTAAAAAATAATTATGTATCATAATTCATAAAACAGTTCTGACTGCATGCATAATCATAAGACCTCACAAAGAAAGTTCAAATTGTGTTTATCTTGATGTCATCACGTGGCAGTTTTTCTTGGCTAGTTTCGATTGCCCAGCTTTGTGAATGGCATTTTCCTTGTAGAATCATTAACCCACTTTTGCTAGATTCAATAGTAAAAGAAACTGATAGTTATCGTGTCATCTGGTGATCCTGAGTGTAGAGCAAGTAATGCTTGAAATGCACAGAGCTAAAACTTGTAGATGATAAAACTTGTAATATCCATTTTACATGCTCAGAAAAAACATGGCTGATCATGCATTCACACCAACACAGCAGATCCTGTTCTGCAAGCATTAGAAACTTGAACTAAGAAATTGCATACATTTCTTTCCCTTTTTGTTTGTAGACAAAAGTTACATGTCACGAGATCCTGCATTCCTCTTGTTATTGTCGAGGTTTCAGGAAATGCCAATGACCTTCAGCTGTTCATAGATCACAACAACAAAAAGTTGTTCCACTTTCCCTGATTGTGGTTAGCATGCACTTGTAAAAGCAAAAGCTGGCACAAGGGAAGGGTTTGTTAGATTAAGCTACTCATGACATTGTTCTTAGGCTCCCTCCAATAGAATCCCTGTATAAAGACTGGCAAGATGTTGCAGCCTATTAGAATGTAGATCATAAGTGCATGCATCCCCAACCATTCCAAAGCCAAGGTTGGCTTCCTACAGCCACAGACATCAACCTGTAGACATCAAGAGTGAGTAGTCATATCTGGTTGTACCCCTAGATGAAAGAATTATACATATTGAATGGAAATGTTTGAAAGAAGTGAACAGTTTTGGATCTCTAACCAACACATATAGTCCAGTGAAGAGAATCCCAGCAACCCCAGCAGTGAAGCATGTATAACTTAATGTGTACAGGGCTTTGTTCATATGCATTCCTATAACAAAGATAAAAGTTTACTTGGTGTTGGAAGTTAATCAATCTGTAATCACAGTGATATGAACTAGAAAGCTGGTATACCAAATCCGAAGTCCAACAAAAAGGCGAACACTAATAGAAATAAGGAAGGAATCATCCACTGTATAATTCTGTTCTTGTGACCCTGCAGTTAGTTCAAGAGTGTTAAAGATGTTTTTGAAGCTAAGACAGATTCAATATATAACTAGTACCTTAAAATGTATGATAGCATGCCCGAATTGCAACCCGATCAAGCAAGTAACAATTGCCATGACAGAACTGCATCATTAACTATCATCACTTCTAGTTGTCAGGAAAAAAAGCCAAGAGACCTAAGTAACAAAGCTGACCTAAGTAGCCCTTCAGGATCAAAAGGAGCTTGGCACCATGGAGGAGCATCAGATGGAAGTGGGCCACTAGCTGGTGAATTTATGCTGCATTGCTGAAGAAAGAGTAAGAAACTAGAAGATTATGGATGGAAATAAAAAATAATTGGGGCGATAGCTAATGAAATAAAACCGGTGTGTCTGAGACCTTTGTTCTTTCGTACATGGGACGTTGATACAGATGTTGGATGCCAAGGACTTGACGATCAATCATTCCCACAGCATTGCAAGCAGGTCCTATGTCACCCCTCACCCCACATTTGACCTGGTATTTATAAAATTTGTTAATTATATGTTTAGGAATTCATCTTAAAAAATATTTATAGACCCAAAATGATAGTAGTTTCTAAGCATTGGTGGAGCGTGTAATGAGATGCATAGGCTTAACTGAGAAGGACTTGGTCTTGGAGCCTGCCACTGGTATCTGATATTCCCAATCAGGAACATATAAACCATACAGGAGAACCATGTAAATGGTAGTAAGAATCAAACTCACCAGCCTGAAAGAAGTCAAATTGTGAGTATGATGAACATAGCTTCATAGACAGACAAGGCAATTCAAGGTAGTTGATGGTAAGGAACTTCTAGGTATTTAGCTCTCTTGAAACGCTCTCTATATATCTGATTCTCTATTGAACTCTATTTCAGTTCCTTTCTTTTCCATGTTTTTACTTGAGAAATTCAACTTAGAGACCCATCAAATAACACCATGGTTGCACAAAATATATGTACAGTAATACTTACAGTTGAAATCGGTATCGCCTGATTAGGTAGTATCCAGAGTAGACATCACTATCATCATCGTCATTTTTAAGCCAGATTTCACATACTGCAGCCAACAGATAGGCTACTGCAATTCTCTGCAACAAAATAATACTTGATTAGGTAACCTTTAGAAAGACAGTGACACGTTAAAAGAATGCCCAGTTTTCGGAGAATGATATGGGACTTTGTTATTTGCTTCCAACTTGGAGGTGTATTGAGATTTTATGACTATGATAGATCAAAGTATTACAATAGTAATGTGCTTGAATTCATGGATAGAGAAATGATGCATGTTGGATCAGAATTAAAAGTATTGCTAGTATGATTGTATAGAAGGCGTTGTAAATATGAATGGTTCCATAATCCATATAAATTATCTTGCTTCATAGCAAATGAATGTACTACCTGTAATATGCCCATCCATCGTATTCTCAAAATGTCAACTCCATAAGTTAAATTGTGAAGGCCATGGAAGAAACCACCTAAGGAATCAACCAAATATTATCTTAAGATAACGAAGAAAGGAATCAAAATTCCTTGAATAAATGCTTTTATATGATAAAGATCATGTATTTTGACTTAGTGAAAAGAAAGAGTGGCATACCTTGAACAATAAGGCCTACAATGAAGAGCTTCATTGCTCGAAGTACAGCTTTCTTGGTTGCTATGGCTTTGCTTGAGACTCTCTGAGAATCAAGTAAAGCGTTCTTAGAATCTTACTTTCACTTGAGAAAGATGCTTTTACCGAGGAAATATGCATACTTTTTTATCTATAATAAATTTAAAAAAATGAGCATATGATTAAATATTTTTCAAGCCATTAGGCTTTTACCTTGTATGTGAGTGCAAGTGCAACTCCAACTATGAACAAGAAAAATGGCATGACAACATCGGCAAGGGTTATGCCATTCCAAGGAGAATGGTTGGTTGCAGGAAGAAATGCTCCAGCATAATCTACGAAGATCATGAGCTGCAAACAAATGACATTTATGAACTTCTTGTGGAGGTAAGAAATACCTACATGACTAGTAATCATACAATTGAGTTTTCTTCACAACACTAGATGGAAAACTATATAGAAGTATGTCCATATGAAATTCATTAGCATGAATAATGAGTATGAATGTCAACACCAGATGGTTCTTTACTTGTGAAAATATGACTTCCTGACATGTTTCTCATATACTGCAGAAGTTCTGATGTTGTTCAACTTTCCGCACACACAAAAAAAAAAAAGGCCATATTGGCCAAAACTGGTGTTTAATTTGGTGTCATCTGAATATTGGCTGCAAATTCTGCAATGATTCATCATTAAATGTGAGGCATATTTCCTGTACAACTAGAACCCTTTCAGGATAAAATCAAGTGATATCATCAAAAAACCTGATGGTTTTTCTTAATTGAAGTAAATGTTGAATCCAAAGTACATCTTTTTGTAATGTTTTTCAGATGTATGATATAGTTTTATTTGTCCATCATGCTTTGGTTTGTCCCAAAGAAATTCTGGAAATGGGCATCACAGACTTTGGATTTAATTGACAGCTTGAAGAACCTGTAATCTTCTGCTGTACATGTTAAATACCATTCAAAGTCATGTATTTAGTTCATATTCTAACTCCCATAATTCATGAAAACATTCTCCTTGTTAAAAAAATGATTTCATCTTCCCTGTTCCTTATTGTTTCGACATCAAAGAAACAGGGGATATGAAAACTCAAGCGGAATCCATAGAAACTGAGGCTTCAGACTGTGATTTGAAGGACCAGTGTCAGCTACAATGACTTCCTATTCCTTTCTGCTGTGACTCATCCTGGAGACCAGCAGGACACTTGGGTGGCAGTGGCACAGCAGATGCACCGGAAGAGAGAGTAGCAGAGATACTTCCGCAACCTCTCTGCAAGCATGGAGAAGGTTGCCTCAATGGAGCACTGCTCCATCGATACCTCTACGCACAGCAGTTCTATATCAGAGCCATCCACATGCCCGGTACAAAAAGCTTTATGTACGGTAAGCACCAACCACGTTTAACATATGATCACCCCGAGAAGTCAAGGGTCGAAGGTCAAAGGTCAAAGGTCAAAGAACTCGAGTATTAAAAGGTAGTGCGCAGTGGTCAACTGAAGTCAACTCGTGAGTTGACAACACGCAGATTCTTAATGCAGGCGAGCGCCAGATGGCAAAGCAACAGTAGGTCTAACCCAAGGAGTGATGAAGTGGCCGTGATGTGTACGGAAGGATCGTCCTGTCCTTAAGATGTGTGCAACGATCCTGATAGACGGTGTGGATCTTGGAAGGACAGTAAAATAGAGAGAAATCAAATGAATAATATTTACGTGTGATGAATCATCATTGTTATGTTCACAACGAAAGTGTTGTTGATGCGTCTGATTGCACTCTTCCAATGGAGACAAGCCCACGCAAGAGAGCAGACACGGTGGTGACGAAGATGAGGCTGGCGAGGAAGAAATAAAGTCACAGGCGCAAACATTATTATCTATTCTACCCAGCAAAATATGAATTGCAGCAAAGTAGTCAGTAATACTGATAAAAATAAAAAAGAAGTATTTTAGAAATAAATTGTAGAATAATTAGTGACATGAATTCTAACAAAGCATGCTTAGTTACATGAGCATATAATACGTTATCGAAGAAAACAATCGTGCAGTTATTATTATCCTATTTAATGAGCTATTAAATGAAGGAGAAAGTAAGGTAATTAAATGAATAATCAAAGAAGAGAGAGAGAGAGAGAGAGAGAGAAATGGAAACAATGCGGAAGGAAGGTCGGACTTACTGCGACGGTGAACCCCCGGAAGACGTCGAGGGAGACGAGGCGCGACCCCCGGGCGGCGGGCGCTTCCTCTTTCTCCTGCGGGGTATTCGTGGCGTTCCGGACGCCGGCCTCGATGTCATCCTCGTGCGGGGACAGCAGCGCGTTGTCCGCGGCGGCGACGACGTTGCTGAGCTCGTTGTTAGGCGTGGACGGCGTGGTGGCCTCGTCGCCCTTGATGAGTTCGTACATCACCATCTCTCCTTCGAACTACACCGGAAGTGGCGAAGAAAACGAACAGTTCTTCTCTCCACGTGGAAGGAGGAGGCGGCGGAGAAGGAGAAGGAAAGGAAACTGAGGAGAGACTCAAGAGAGAGCCAGAGAGTCCTCTTTCTTGCGTTTCTTAACCACTAGTCATTGGTTGTGTTGGAGTGTGTCGGGTTCGCCATGGACTCTTTGCTCCTTGTATTGTATTTATAGAAAAGGAAGCCGCATAATCACCATTCTCTCTCCAAAAAAAAAAAATATATATTTTCTTTTGGTATTTCAGATTAAATTCTTTTAATCCTCAATACTCAATTAAATCCTCTTTTTTTTTTTATTTTTGAATTTACCTCTACGATCCTATATTTAGTAACTCCTAAATTACTTTTTTTAAATACTATTAGTACGTAAAATATCTTGTTTGGTATATATATATATATATATATATATATATATATATATATATATATATATATATATATATACACATACATATATATACATATATATATGTACATACATATATATGTGTATATGTTTATGTATACACATACATATGCATGTATGTATACATAAACACACACATATACATATGCATGTATATGTGTACATACACATATATGTATACATATACATATGTATATGTATATGTATATTTATATATATGTATATGTGTATATATATATATATCCCTTTTTACCTTTTAAGATAGATTAACTAATCTAAAGAAAAAATAAAAAAAGTTCCACTGAAATATATTTTTATTGAAAAATCAGAATTGGCACCTATAATTCTCTAAAAGGTCCAATATACATACGTATATTGGACCTTTTGAATAAGAGCCAAGATGATATTATGAAAATTAAATATTTTCACATTGAGGATGTAAAAGAGGATATGAGACACTATAAAAGTATTTCACAATTGATTTACTTAAGAATAAGTTTTCATTTTAAATCCATTATAATTAGTTCATATTATTTTTCTAATATACATAGAAAGAAATATTTATAAAGAAAAAAGGAGAGAATTTGTTTCTAATCTTTTATAGACAATATGTATTCTGATGGAATGATCATAATCAAATTGATGTATCTAAGAATAACAACTTTAATGACTCAAATTATTTATCCCTCGATCTGTTAGAGAACTATTTACTATAAAAGACATTTCACTAAAAATATTTTTGTTATTACTTTAACTCATATTCTCCAAAAAGTGGATCCTGTTTTAATGGCTCCTAATAAATTAAAGAAAATAAGGTTCAAGGAATTATATGTAAATTGATATCAACTCCTCATAATTTGGTAAGGTCAATTTCATTAACAATCATTTAAGAATCGTTTCTTGTCCTACATCCTTTTATCTTAAGTTTAGATCTAACTAATCTATTAACACACATAGTTCATGGACAAAAATTAAGTTATTTGAGCCGACGTGAGTCGTTAGTTTTCTAATACAAAATATTCATCCTAGCTACTATGAACATAATTCTCTCTCTCTCTCTCTCTCTCTCTCTCTCTCTCTCTCTTATATATATATATATATATATATATATAATTTTATTTCATTTCTCCATTATAAGCCACTCGCACGTCTCTTCCACCGTAGCTACGATGATGAGATCCATCCCCCTAATATTACCGCTTTCTCACCTTATATTTCTAATCACCGTAGTTTTTCCCTCATCTAATGCAACAAAAGAATATTATTTGTATATGTACACATATATAATAACGCATAATAAAAAAATATATATCTTTATTTTGATTTATATTCACTATGGAAAATCCTATCATAGGATGAATGTAGCCCACAATGGAATAATTTGAGAGATTCTTAACTATTTTAACTTGAGGAGGTTGCCAAAGATGATATCAACCGAGTTTATGGATTTTTCTAATCCATAAAATTAGCAATGAATAATGATCGTGATATATCATGATGATAACGATATGTCATAAAACTACTGACTTGACTTGACAGAAGGATGTATACATGGTGAAAATGGATGTCAAGTAAGTTATTATCCACGTGGATGATAATGTATCATAATATTATGTTAGGATCCTCATATCAATTAAAAAAAATTATAAATGATATCTTAAGAATATCTTAAATATTCGTTAGATAGTTGGATTTGATTTGGGATTAAAAATAAAAAAATAAACCCTCAAGTGGACCATTAAATCAATTCCCTGTAGGGGTTATAAATTGCAACCTCATTCCAAGATCTTAGATGTTCACTTTAGTATGGCGGCCGCGCCGTCATGGACGCGTCTCCCCCACTAAGACTATTGTGGACAAATCATCCATTAACAATGGCTATAATTTATGCTAAAAGTTTGATGATGTTGGATTGTCAAAAGTCAGTTGTGTGTGTTTTTCCTCTCTCTCTCTCTCTCTCTCTCTCTCTCTCTCTCTCTCTCTCTTGTCCCAAATAAGAAAACAATTGTACTCACTAAGTGTATCAGAAATTTTCATTTCTTATGATAGGAGAAACCAATACAATTTCAAACAATAAAAATGGTGCAATATTCCAGAAACAAGAATTAAAAAAAATACAATTATCATGAACGATGACTAAAATTAATCGTTTATCTTATTATTACGACAACTTATTGTCTAAAAGGTAACAACTGAACTATAGCAAACATGATTGACTAACAACAAATGGGGGTGGGAGTAGTAGGGTGAATCTAGACCCTATCATGACTTTTAGCTATCATAACACTTGTTGACTAGCTTACGACTTCACAACATAGCATAAACCATCGCCTCTACTGATCTCTTTTCCGCTGATGGAATATATTTCGATTTTAGTTATTCATATTCCCGGCTATAACGTAAGCATCAATGGAAAGAATATATGTTCAACTTTTCTCGTGCAAATAAGAAAAGATGTTTTGTTCTTTTTGTCTTATTTGTATGGAAAAGAGTGACCTTTTATCAAAAAAAGAAGAAAAAACAAAAGACAACATGGTGATGAAAAGACCCATTTCACGACGTACTACTTTTTGCGTTGTTTGTGGGGCGCCTCACAACTTTATTCTCAGCGATTGGTGAAGACGGAGGTGCCGCAATTATGTTGTTGTTGACGTAATGTGAGAGGGAGCGACAATGGTTGAGAGCGTCTCACGTGTCGAGCTCAACTCAAAGGAGAGGCATCTCCCGCCGCAATTGAAAGAGGATACAATGGATCCCTCAATTGGTGCAATACTTCTACCATATGCTGGCTGTGTTAGCTCCCTGTAGACCATGACCGCTCTTCTGCGTTAATATTATCAACCCTAATAAAAACTATAGTCACTCTATCTCTATCTCTTTCACACGCACACACACAACACAGGAGCTTCAGGGAAACAGTGCTTAGATCATAGTACGTGACTCGGATCAAGGTTGGCGTGGAAAGGGACGACAAATTGCAGAGAGTGCAACACGCAGTTCATGCATGACGACGAACGATAACGCTGCGGCAGAAGACACCATACTGGCCGTAGTAAATTAAGGATATGGCAATGACGCGTTGGAGTTGTGCTCTTGGCAGTTCCACAAAATGCTGTACTTGCGGACGCAGGTGTTGGGAATCGGGATATGCTTTAGTATAGCAAATTGGCTACTTACCATCTTGTTCGTGCGTTATTGTCCATGGCCTTCGTCCACTTGGCCCAGTTTTTATTCTAAGGTAGCCATCGTTGATCGGTCTTGATAGGAGCTCTCCAATGCATCAGTAGAGACTTACTTAGGTTGTCCACGACCAACCATCGGCTGCTACGAACTGCTTCCATATATCAATCTTACAGCGACGATCTAAACCTGAAACATCTGCAGGCTTCTTAGGTAGGATTTGTCTGGAATCAGATGGAAACATAGGGTCTTATGCCTCGATGCGTTTAACTGACCTAAGCCTTGTTATCAGCTCATTTTATATATAGTACTTGGCTGCTGGCATCATCGTTCCAGTATTCTAACCACTCGAACTCGATTGTTTGTGACATGCGACGTTTCGATTGTTCCTTGGAATGATCGATCGTGAGGTGTAGCAGTCGGTGGTGAGCGGAATCAACAATATATCCTTCCTGCCAAAAGAGGAGGAGGAGGAGAGCAATCCATTCGTTAGCGCGTCGATTGCTCGGCTCATTCATCGTCGATTACTCTGAAAATAATCTTTTCACACCTCAGTACGTATGTGGGAATTCTTGAGGAAGAACAAACTGTAGTTGGGTTCTAAGAATGTGAGGAGTAAATGGGATGGAGTTAAGAACACGAGATGACAAGGATGACATGCGAAACGAGTTAACTGATAGAAGATAAGATTTTTCCAACTATACGAGAAAATCTCTCTACTATTCAAACTAAAATTACTTCAATAAAGCTTCTTCAATAATTGTTCTTATCTTCTATTCTTTTCATCAGTAACGAAAATTCTATAAACTACAAGTAGAGGGAGTACTAAACAAGTATTCCTAATTCTTATAAAGACATTATTTTAAGCCAAATTTATAGTTGATTTGTTTGTCTTGTATTTGCTAATCTAATGGCCGTCTTTTTGACATGCAGAGTATTGGAGTCAAATTTTCTTCTTTTTTTGTTGGAAAATTTATAGTCTTCCTTATTACTCGTCGATCCTAAATAAAAATATTCATAACAATATTCTCATGATTATTCCATATCAAACTAAAAACCTCTCATTTTTATTAAAAACATTCTCATATTCTTCAATTTTCTAATGAAATTGATTGATTGGATTATGACCTTTCTATTCTTACCTTATCAATGATATTAATTGATTCAATACTTATAGAGGAGTTAGGCAATGGAGATTGGCTTTCATCCTAAATTATCTGACTAGTTTAATAAGTTTTATTTTTTCTAATTTTTTTCAACTTAAAAGGAGTAAAAGTCTTACATATTATGTTTGTCGACTGTAACACCCTTGGTTATGTTGGGTCTGACGAGGATATCAAACCTTTGAGTAGGAGAGATTGTAACACCCTGATTAGTGATTAGTCCTATATCGGAAGTTGGTAAGATTGAGATTGACTTATAAGAGTCTGATAAGTGTATTATTATTAACTTCAACTTAAATATTTTTGTTAGCCCATAAGACTAAACAAAGTTAATAGGCCAATTAACCCATCAAACTCGGGGCATGACATTGTGGACGATCTACTCCATGCCTTCAAAGATAACTATAAATCTTGCTCTAATATGTCTACCGTTCTTAATATTTTTAATAGCTTTCCGTGTTTAAATATTAACTCTCACAAGACTAATATATTCTTTTGAGAAAAATATGATCCTTCTATTAATTCTCTTTGTATTTTCAATGATAGCCAACCGTTCAAGCATCTTGGCTCATTTCTTTTCATTGGTAGACTCTCTCTCAACGTTATCAAAATATTCTGTTAGATAAAACCCTTATTAAAATTAAAGATTGGTATAAACAAATGATATCCCAAGCTGGTAAAATAACCTTTACAAACTGAGTCATCAACATTCTTCGGTCTCTTCTTCACTTTATGCTTTAGATAGAATCAAATTTATTTGTGTCATCTCCTATTAAGATTATTTAATATGGAGCCTAAACCCTTTCGGCTCTCTTTCGACAAGTAATACTTATATAATATGGATCTTTGACTTAATTGAAAGTTATTATAAAAATTTTTAGTTACCGCTAAGGTTAAACCTTTCTGTAAAGATTATTTTCGAATAAACTCCCAAACTCGGCCACTACTTTCACTTATTCTTCAAAGCCAAATTGAATGGTACGTATTTGCAAACTTTTCAAAGGCTCACCTAAACATTGTCTTTTTGAATGCTACGTAGCGAATGCATTTTGTCAACTCTTACGACAAACCATTAACTATAGTTCTAGATGTTTGCCTTCATGGTTCCTAGGTTCTTGGCTACAAGAGGGCATAATAATTCTAAAATACTCCACAACCTTATACCACTATCTCTTCGGACCTTATGGATATTTATAGAAATGAAGCTACATTTCACAACCGCCGATTTAAGCCTTCCACACTAAGGAAAATACAAATTCATCCTTCCAAAGTTTACCTGTTATTAATGATTGATAACCATGGTCCTTAATTATTTTCTTGAATTTAAAATATAAAAATACCTAAAATATTTATCGCGTTCTGACTATAATACCTAAGTTCTCAAATGATATTAAAAAAAAAAACTTCTATTTAAATATATCTCTAGAATGTCGACTAAGAAGATTACTTTTTTAATTTTGCTTACAAATAATTATGTTAAAATAAAACTATTCCATTTTTTTAATTTTTCGAACCGAGATACTTTCGACCTGTTGTCAAGTGTCCTAATCTATACCCGAGGCAGACAGATCCCGTATTAACATGGTTCTGTCAAACGCTTATTGCCTGCACTGGCCCGAGCCCGAGATACGTCGATTCTAATCAACCATGTACGTAACTTCCTTTCAAGACACAATGTAGAGCAGTGAAACTATCAAACCGATCCACTAACACTATCAACACAGCAAAGGAGGCAAAAATGATTCATCAGTTCCAATCCAAATCCAAAACTTCTGAATAAGAAACTTGGTCACAACCAAATCACAGATGGCATAAACTGTGTTAATTGTGCAAGATAACGCAGCAGAAATCCTCAAATTAGCCAATGCAAGCATTAAACAGAAAACATTTAACACCACTCGATCTGTTCAAACGGAGTCTTTAAAGCAGAGGCATAGCAAGCGTTAGATAAAAACTTCCCAACTGTTGATGGTACAACCTACTGCTGCTTACTCTTGCGCCATAGGCTTCCCCAACAAGTTCTCATGGGCCTTGAGGTACACTGGAAGGAACCAGCTATCCAAAAATCACGCGCTGATGGGGAAAAGAAGGCAGCTTCAGTATCTTCTCCTGGGCGGGCTCCTTGAACGATGAGCTCGTGGGGATCTGTGGAAAGAGAGACAACTTTCATATGGAGTAACAACACATATGATGATTATTAGAACTATGGGAGTCCTGATGATTTTTGAAGAATTGGTTGAATAAGTTCTTGATAGAAACTACAACACCTGCAACTTTGGCTGATCAATGCGTACTATGGTGGGTCTAGTCATACTAGGAATTTTTTTCACTCACTTTGGCTCTTTAAAAACATCAGCATTGAGATATCTAAAGTACCCAATCTAAAACTAAAATCATGCTATATTATGTTTCCTGACAAAAAGCCATTTAAAGGTCTAGTTTACTTAAACATGATATATAAGCACAAAAAGTGTTTGTATACATAATATTACCTTCTCCTTGTGTTTCTCCGCCTGATAGGGCCTTTGCTAAATGCCCAATCAACATAAATTGTTTGGGTAAGGAGTTCAGATCCATTAAGTGATGCAATTGCAGCTTGTGCTTCCTCAAAGTTCTCATATTCAATCAGGGCATAACCCTAAATAAGTGGAAAAATCAAAATTGTAACATATAAAAGAATTCTAACCAAAATAAAAAACATAAATAGCAATATATAATGCACATTTTTAAATAATTAAACTGCAGACACAAAGGAAAATATTTAATAAATTTACTAATTAAAGATTTACTACTTATGTATGATTTCTTAATAGAACACACTTCTGGCACATAAGATAAGACATGTTGGTACAGTAGAATGCAAGCTGATTCAATCATGGTTTGCTCTACAGAAGTCTAATTTGGATATGACTTCATTACATGGACTTGCACCTAATTCATCGAACAATTTAGAATAACTCACATGCCCTTTAATAAGCATATAAGGCTAGACCATGAAAAATAACTATTAACAGGTTTGACCATCTACAGGACCCAACCAATAATGTGACATAATGCAAACCTCTACACATTATAAGGGATTAACTATGATCAACTTTCACATGCAACTATAACCTAGCAATTATTTAGCTTAAACAACTCGACCAATTTGCAATCCTTGCCCTAAGGAACAAGAAGAGTTGCCAACAAATAATTGTTGGGTAAAAGTAAAAAGTCTGTTAATCTACAACAATGAGCTGTGTAAGTCTGATAATCAACAATTATAAATCAAACAAAAGTCTAGTCTTTCTAGCCTCTCAAGAAAAGCAACCGTGCTGCTGTTTGAGGTCTTTCTTTCTTGTGTTTCACTGCTCCTCTTCCTACTAGCTAGTCCCTAAACCTTGGTCTTAGTTCTTCAATCGCTTGTCTTCCATCTTCCATTATCACTGTCCCAGGCCTTTTATTCTGCCTTAATTTCTTATTTCCTGCTACCCTGGTACCGGCCCTATTCCCCTTTGGTTTTCTTTTTTTTCCAATTGTTATTCCTTGAGACAGTTGTCAACTGTTGCATTCTGTTCATCTTTCCTTTTATATATTTTGGTAAATGTGGAAGTACTAATAAGCATAACAGCCAGATGTTATGAAAGCCAATGCGCTGTTATTATAGATTACAACTCACCATATTCTTTACATATCTGGTACTTTCTTGTGATAAATGTGCTTGTGAATTGTGAATTGTGATTACACACTTTAATCAAATATAGCACCATCATCATCTCAGGCGCCATTCCTTTCTGTGTCTACACAGAAGTTAAATAGGTCTAGGTAACATTATCTCTCTAGCAAAAAAGATCTCCACCTTCTGGTAAAATAACTGACATACGAGTTTAAGGAAAAGTGAGCAAGTAAAAGATCCATAGATTCAAGCAACACATATCCACCTTCTGGTTAATGTTGTGCTATGCTAAAATTTCTGAGAGAAGGAGGGCAAAACCAACAAAAACCGATTGGACACAAAGGAATAAGAATTGAGGATAAGTTCAGATGTCAGTACACATGACAGAAAAATAATCATTTTATCAACATTGACATGTAGGAAGCAAATAAAAGAAGAGGATTGCATACACAACATCTATGAAAAAAAAAAGATCACATATGACTAGGTGGTTGTCAAATGTATAGAAGAGTATAGGTCCAAGATATAGAAGCCCAACTATTATGAGGCTTTCTATAGATGAAGCAACAAAAAGTACATACAATAATGTACTAAACAAGACATGTGGTTCCATAGTTGGATTATATGAATTTGTGTGAAAATTGTGAATTATCAGCATTTGAAGCTCATTAACTCATACAAAAAAGAAAATGTTGTGCATAAATGTTCTTTTGTAACTGAGTATCTCGAAGACAAAAACACACTACCGCCTCACAAGTTGTAACATACAAAGCTGCAAAAGATCAAGCAGGAACAGTGTTGATCAACAAGGTATCTTGATAAATACTTGTGCTATTATGTAATCCATATTTACATATTTGATTTTTTTCAGGAGTGGGAAAAGCCAAGAATGCAGAAAAAAGAACACAGTTTTTTGTATATTCACCACAAGATTTTGTATGACGCTTCACCGAAAATCAAGGCAATATATGCAAGTGTTATGCATCGTTAAAGTATAACTAAGTTAGCAACAATTTCATCCCATTCCAGAGTCTCATGTAAAGAGCACATAAGTCTGCAAGTTGATATCTGAGATTTCATAACAAGAAGATATTTCTATAGGAGTAAAATCTAAGCTATGATATAACAGATTAAAATATGTGTCATGATATGTTCTCCATACTCCTAAATTAAGAAATATACACACTTTGTTTTTCGATTGCCTGCTGCAAAATGTATCTTTGACAATCACCACTTGATTATTTAAAGAAGAAGCTACAAATAATGGTTTCTGCACAAAATAACTCAAAAACAATATGTTAAGCTCATGAGACAGTGAACTACTGACCAGCCTCGGGACCAAATGACCGGTTGCCCAATCTCAAAGACCCCATAAGGGCTCCGGAGAATGGGAAAACAATAAGGAATCACATAACGAGGGGCACAAAGCCAATCAACATAAACTATGAATGATCCAGATTGAAATGTGGAGTATATGGGCTACATTAAGAATTTCACATCCCTAACATGGTATGCACTCAAACATCAAACAGAAAACAGTAACTAACCATATTTCCTACACTAGATGACTACGATCAAGTCTGACACCTGTACCCAATAAACTAGCCATACAGACCATTCCTAGTCAACCTAGAAGCAACCCCTATAGATAGTTCTAGCACACATGCCAAATTTTCCACAGCTTTCCTTATATGGTCAGAATAGCATCAGAAGCCATATGATGCACCCATACCAACACCACAATCATCAATTTATCGAGATTATCTTACTGATGTGTGACTCTCCCAAAGTCAGCAATATGTCTAGGACGAGACAACATCAACTTGTTTAGGGTTGTCAACAGATATATCCCATATTTACAAAGATCCTCATATCCCTCTAGAACTGTGATTTGAGCTATGAATCCTAGTTTGGTATGCTTTTGTATCCAAATTCCAAAATGGTGCTCAACCATTCTTTGTGCAACACAATGCCTAAGCAGCAACCATGGGAATGTGACACTCAACCCCAAGCTTAACAAACACTTCACTAGTTTATCTGCAAGTCTCCATATATTGATCTCCCATATCTTGCATGTAAAAGAAATTATCTCACTGAACGACCCCATTAAAGCTACTAAATTGATTAATGCCTCTCTCCCTTCATTGAAAAATGATATAGTTGAATCAAAAGATTATGGATGGATAACATGACCAAATATAACATCTGCAAATTAATAATTATGTCTAGAGAAGCATTGTATTCCACAACTACAAATAGAAAAAGACCAAATAGTGACTAAGCACAATTATTTCTAATAATCTTAAAAGAAAAAAATATATTCAAGAAAAAGGTTACATGATAACAATTGGAAAAGAAAATAAGTGCCTAGAAAATGACAGTTTTAACTAGTTTCCCTACCTTCACAAATCCAGTGCGACGGTCAAGATTCAGATGCAAGTTTTTAACCTGGCCAAATTCACGAAAGGCATTGTGCAGATCATCTTCTTGCGCCTCTTCATGAACTCCAGTTACTAGCACAATCCATCCCTCAATAGCTGTCACATTAAAAAGTGTGATGATCATATACAATTTCCAACAACAGAATCATCCTATGAAAATCTTTATATGAGCCTGTTATCGGCGACATTGTTCAGCTTTGATAACATCAATCTGCTGTAACATTATTTGAAAAATAAAATACAGCTCCTTTGGCAAACTTCCAATGTGCATAAGTTATTAGATATTCTTTATCGAACCAAAATGTAGCAAATAAATGCAACTTAAAATAGTAACCTTGTAGAATAAGCAGCAAACAAGGAAACAGTAAGAAGAACCTTCCAATAGATATCTTGTAAGAGATAAATAACCTCATAAGCAAACATCAAATGAAAACCACAACGAAGAATTTTCAGCAAGCATTAAATCTTCTTAACCCCACAATATCATGCTTATCAAAATGCAATAACTACAAACAAACTATTGTCACTGGCATCAGCAGGATTATATAAAATATAATATGTTACCCAACTTTTAATAAATCACAAACATATTATCTTAAGTTGTTGCAGTATGTCAACGACGTTGACACTGATAACCAGCTGAAACTTTCTTTTCTATTAAAGAAATCAGCAAATTATGCTGCACAACAAACTCAAGCTTATATATTTAACTTGGTTTACAGTGTCCTACTAAACTTCTACTGGACAGTATAAGAAAATGTACCATTTCAAAAGTAATAAATTGTCAAAAGTAAAAATAAATAAATAAATAAATAAATAAACATACACACACACACACAAACAAACAAAATCTACATTCTACAATCTAGGGATTCAAAATAGTCGGGATCCTGATTTCTCGTGGAACATTATTCACACTTAGAAATCTTCCACCTTAAATATCCCACTCTCTTATTTCTTTCTGCCAAAAGACTTGTACTTATACATATGCAGTGATATTTTGACATATGCAACTTGAATAGTGAACCAAGTTATAAACATGGCACTAAGCACATAACATAATGAGAAGAAAAAAACAAAGATGCATGCCAATGTACAACTAATGCAATTGGACCTGCGACCAGATTGACTTCAAACAAAGCAGCATGACATGGCACTGTCTCATACATAATACACACACCAAACTTGGCCATCCTTTAACTCAACCGACATCATGCCACATAATATTGTGGCTTATCGAATCTTCCATTGATGTGATTGACAAACACATATGGCCTTAAAATCATCTCATAAGTCCTCAATTTGGTTGAAAGATATTTATTTTCAATTTTAACAAGTTTAAAGTGATGAACAACAGAGATTAAAACATTTATAATCAATAAAATCAAGACAACTTATCCAACATAGCAATAATTTCAAGTCATTTGCACTGCTGATTAATAATTTAATGCTACACAAGGTTTAATTAGAAGACCATAGAAGCTTTAAATTGATTATAACGCACAAAAACAACTTAACCACACAAACTGGATGATATTCGAGTTAAGAGGCCAGAGGGCAGCCCTATTTCTCTTTCTGATCTCGTTCACTATTTGTATATTTTCTAAAAAAATTATAAAATACTCAATTATGGTGAAAAGAAATTAACGAATCTTATCTCTTTTTTGGCTACTTGGGTGCTATCTTGTCACTCACATATCTGTCATATTCCATTACCTCTTGTATTTCAATTTTCTTGCTATTTCATCCCAATAATCTGGTTTTCTTCATGTTAATGTAGAACTAAAAAGTATGGCATCCATCATCACTATTTTTTATGAAATTTAACCTTTCATTTGTCAATAAAGTATGGCATCTAACCTTTCATTTGTCAATATTATACAACACTGACAAGCTTTACCTTACCCAAAAAACGACATTCCAAGATCTGAAATATTATAATTTAGGGTTTGAAATGATGCATACTTAACTACTATCAATTGTGCTTTCATGACAACCTTTTTACGAATTGATCCTTCAGTAAGAAACTAATGACAGCTTTTTAATCATTAAAGAAATCCAGCAAGCACAACTTGTATCAATCACAATTTGAAGTTTTGACCAATCTTAAGTTGAAACACAGGCGAGGGCCAAGAATGGAATTGGATAAGAAAGCCACATGAACAGGGCCTCCATGCATGCCTATTGCCTATACTGTTATAACTCTTCCAACACATAATGCTTTCTTAGTGAAAAGTTTTCTTCAAATTTCTTTTGGTCACCATAGATTTCAACACCTAAATGCGCTGTCAAGGCCTCAATAACAGAACAAATAAAGATGTTCAAGCCCTATATGGATCTAAATACATACGGACATAATGAGGTAGAAGTTTAAGATGATAACTCCTGTACATACTATATCGGCCAATCAAGCATTTAACTACCCAATTTGCAGACTCCGTCTCCAGGTTGTTCTTATGCTGATAATAAAGTTCTAACAGTTTATTTAAGACCAGACAGTAGCCAGTTAGTTTTCATCAAAGAGTAAGCTACAAATCTCCTACTAATGCAAACGAAAGCCATGAAGATGATAAATCGTGTCAAATTATCCAAGAAAACAAACCAAGATAAAATCCAAATCGCCTCTTTCGTATCCAAACATACCAACATTAAAACGAATAAATAAACCGTCAAAAGACACAAACTCAGGGCAAATATCAGGAAAGCAGGGCTCAGTACAGCAGGAGCATAATGATGAAAAAATAAGCGTAGATCTAAAGCCCATAACCTAGAAATCGAAAAGAAAAAGAACCGAAAACCATCGGACTAGGGTTTCCCAAACATACATCGCTGGGGACCAGGACCCCCATCGGAGTCGAGGGAATCGAAATCCTTGGCAGCTAGGTGGCTGCCACGGTCGGGCCCAGACTCCTCGCGGAAGCCCCGGCCTTTGGTCTTCCTAGGGCCCGAGGAGCCGCTGCCGGCAATGGTGGATCGGAGCTTGGGGGCAGGGGAAGGGTCAACCTCAGCGGCGCCGATCTCCTCATCCATGAGATCGTCTTCGTCGGGCTCGAAATCCACCACTTCCACATCTCCCACGGCAGCCGCCATCGTCGCCTCTCCCTCTCGCTGATCTGGGTCGGGGTTAGAAATTAGGAACAAACCAAACCAGCGCCCATTTTATGCGGTCGGCATTTGACATTATATATATATATATGTGTGTGTGTGTGTGTGTGTGTGTTAAAATTTGATAAATATATATATATTATTATTAAATTTTATTATGAAATCATCATTAAATATATTAATTACATCATTAACATAACTAATTATTCTTTTATTATTATTATAAACATGTCGATTATTCTAATAAATGTTAAACATATTTAATTGAACTAATATGAGTCAATTTGATAATATTAATATAGTTAATTAATCTCTAATTAGTCCTCTTTATATGTATATACATATACATATACATATATAATAATAATAATAATAATAATAATAATAATAAAATAATGGTAGAAAAGGCAGTTGGCTGAGTCGACCAAGAAATAAAATGGTAGAAAAGGTGCTTGCACCCGTTTGATGTTAAACCTTGTCCGCGATACTCGGTACCGCAACCCTCGTTCTCTCATCTACATCTTTTACGGATCAGGTGTGTGAGCCAGACACAAGTTGGAAGTCATCTATGGTTGGTTTTAATCTCGTTCAGCCCGTCTTCGATGACGTGACTTCTCCTCATAGGTCGGTTTACTACACGGGTGTTTGGCTTCGTACTTGAACCAGTTCCGTATTTAGTCGTTCATTATATTTCCATGCCTTCATCCCGGCGATCCGAGCCGGGCGCCCTCTCCATCCCTCATCGTCCTCGAGCGCTCGTCACGGGCGTTTGTCTCGAAGGAGCGGTTTTACGGAAGGGGAAGACCGGCGATGCACACGGTGAACGCGATAGCGGTGACGAGGATGATGACGACCGCGACGATGACGTCGGCCGCATGGGGGAGCACCGCGGTGGTGCTGCAGCAGCGGGAGGACATCCCGTTCGGGTCGCTGATGTGGTGCGCGTACGCGGGTATCTCGTGCGTGCTCGTCCTGTTCGCGGGGATCATGTCCGGGCTCACCTTGGGGTTGATGTCGCTCGGCCTCGTCGAGCTCGAGATTCTGCAGCGCAGCGGTACCCCCGCCGAGAAGAAGCAAGCAGGTCGGTTTACCGGGTTCGATTTTGCTCGGATGGATGGAGAATTCTAGTTACACCATTCCTATGTTCTTGTTGTGTCTAGAAAAAGCCACCGATCTTTCTTTTTCTTAAAGAACTTTTTGTTTTTTGCTCGGTATTCTTTCTACTTCCCTGTACTGAATTATTGCACATTGTATCTATTCTCTCTTAGTTCGTTTGTTTATCTTCCTATAATCATTGGTTCTTTCTTGCAGCTACAATTCTTCCTGTTGTTCAGAAGCAACACCAGCTTCTTGTGACATTGCTTTTGTGTAATGCTGCTGCCATGGAGGTTTGCGTCTATCTATTTACCCTGTCCAAATTATTCAGTATTCAAAATCCTTTTCCAATTCCTTCGTGCGCCATGGTTGCATACACTGTTCCGATTTAATTCAACGCAAAACATACTACACTGCCAATGCATCAAGTACCTCTAGCAATTGCCATATATATTGGTTATCCATGACAGTCAACACGAAGAAAGTGAAAAGCTGCCGGATATACCCATGAATTTGTAAAAGATAATCCTGCATTCTATATGCAATACTGCAAATCATCAAACACATTTCATGAACATTAATTGTTCCCTTGCAAAGAAAAAAAGGTCTGTCAACAATTTTAGCAAGTTATCTATTTGGTAAATATACTTTAGCTTTTCATTTGTTAATTTTTCTTATCTTCTTTCGTTTGTTCTTTGGAATGACACTGATGGTGCTGAGGCTTATGCTGTTTTTTCATGCAGGCTCTTCCTTTATACCTTGATAAGATATTCAATCCATTTGTTGCTATTGTCTTGTCTGTAACCTTTGTTCTATTTTTTGGAGAGGTACTTAACTCTTGATCAAATATAGCTTAGCATCACTCTTAAGTGCTGAACTATGTTCATAAGTTTAAGAAGGTTATGCAAATCATATTGTATTTTATCCAGGTTATTCCTCAAGCTATATGTACAAGATATGGATTAGCAGTTGGTGCTAGCTTGGTATGGCTAGTGCAGATTTTAATGGTCATCTGCTACCCTATAGCTTATCCTCTTGGCAAGGTAATTCTGTATCAGTATACATAATTGTTCCTAAGAAACAACTTGTATGACTTGTAATTTAAACTCGTACTGCAAAAAACTTCATAATTCTATTTGTTAGCACTTCAAGAAGTTCTTTAATCTCTTGAGCTATTTTGTGATGAATTTAGTGCTTGTGTTGTGCATGTATAACATAGTTAATAACTAAGCAATTGAGATGAAATTATAATCTGTCTATTCTCTTTTCTTCTGCAGTTGATTTATCCACTACTTACTTTAGACTAAAAAAGTAATTCTCAACTTTAATTTCATGATGCTAACAAATTGCAAATATTCCCCAAAACAACTCTTTTGACTTTCTGAACAAGTAAATCCAGAATATTCAGTAATAGTAATGGTAGTTTAGTAGCATTTAGAGATTAACTAAAAGACCATGTCCTACATAACAATGAAGTATTTCAAATCCAAAATATAATAACTTGAGAAACGTGAAGGTTTCTCCTCTTTTGATTCTACCAACTTTATATGAATACTTAGATTAAGTAAAACCTGGTGAAACTTGTCCTACATTATGATAAAATGAACTCAAAAAGTTCTTCCCTGATATGCATTCTCAGCTTTGAGCAGTTTCCTGCACAGATACTATAGCCTCATGATTATTGTTTTTAATATATGATTATAAATTTAGAAAATTAAGGATAATGTATGATATGTTGACAATTAATAACATAAGGTTGCCTTTTCTAACTGCATTTTATAGGCTAAATGCAAATTTAAGCACTGGTTTCCACAGCTGGGTGGTGAACAAGAGGAGCCTTCATCTTATGTCATTGAATTTTCTATTAAATAGTAACTTATATGTAGCTATTGTCAAAATCGAAGCATTTAATCAGTAAAATGTCTTTGCAAGCATGTCCAATTAAGACCAAGGTTGACAATCTCCAATTTAAGTTGCTACATTGGACAAATTGATCCCACAAGTCTAGATTTGTTTTTCTGCAATTTGTTGTTCTCAGACGGAAGCAGAGTCTTGGTGATGTAGATATAGACATAGCACACAAGACTCGGTATTTAGATTGCCTCTTACAATAAAACCTGCCTCCATGATTGATCTAGCAAATGTCTAAAAATCTTAATCTGATTTGCTAATTTTTGTAAGTAAACCATGAAACAGGAAAGTGGAGGAAAACTATTATCCTTTTCTTTAAATGACACCATAGAGGTTGATCTTTGGTTTCATCATATGTTGTTCCTTTGGACCTAGAAGATCAAGTATCGAGTTATATAAATAGTATTTCTACTGTAAGGCTAAAGCTGTGTTTGTTGATTCTTTCCCAATTCTGTACTGGCAGTAGTCTCATGCACTTGGCTGCGCTTGGTCGATTTTCTTTTTTTGGCAGCCATTCTATATTTGACCTCCTTGTTTGCAACCAATGGTACATAAGGTAATGCCCTTTGACTAGGATAACAGATTCACCTTATCATTATTAAAAGTTGCAGAGTTGAGTGAATTTAGTGGCATTATCCTAGAGACTTTGTTGCATTTTTCCCTTCTGTCAGTTACTGTTTTTGTCTCTCTAACTCTATATATCTTTGGATGATATAGTCCAAGCTTTTGCATTTTCCAGCTGATGTATCTTTGCTTATTATCAGAGGATACGTTCCTATATTCTGCTAAGTTGAATAGTATAATCAGTGCTTTACGTCTTCAAATTTATATACTATTTTCTTTCTAAAAAACATTTGCAGGATATGCTGAATGTTCCTGTTTTGTGTTAAATGGAGGCAATGTTTGTATCATTTCTAATTATTTTGTGTGGTTTCAGATTCTAGATTATGCACTTGGACATAATGAATCTGCACTTTTTAGACGTGCTCAGTTAAAAGTTCTCGTCTCTATCCATAGCAAAGAGGTAAAGGTGTGATTTGTATTACATGATACATGTGTGATTTGTAGTACATCTTTATCTTGAATATGTGTGTGTGTATAAAATACATGTGTGATTTGTAGTACATCTTTATCTTCCAATCATTTCAGGCTGGTAAAGGTGGGGAGCTCACACATGACGAGACTACAATAATAAGTGGAGCACTTGATTTAACTGAAAAGGTATACTCATTTATCTTCTCATCATTTAATTCTCAAGTCTATTGTCATCCCACAAGAAGAAATAGAAGAAGCTCCTAGTTCTCTCTTTGAAGAAGTAACTTCAGAAAGTCAAAGATCTAGGAGATCTCAAACCTTATGCCCAAATTTGTGTATATACAATCAGGTGCATGTGGTTTTCCTGCTGCCTGCAGCAGAGATATTAAGATTTATTGAGCAACAGCATTCTCAGCTTAGTCTTCTCACAGTAATTTCTTGTAAAATGATGATGAAATTATGAATTTCTTTGCTTGAGAGTAGTTCTACCAGAGTATGGCTTGTGACACATTGTCCATGCTGGTTGGCACATACCAGTCCATCAGGGGATTTGTATGTGGACCTCACGAAAAGTATATATTTTCTTAAATATTTTTTGTCATTTTTTTGTTTATTTTAGATAGATACCTCCTGCTAATATTGGACATACCAATGTGCGTTGCTGATTCTGATGGATGAATACCATTTTTAAAATCCTTGTATCAAGATTAGTTGTAGAGTTAACTTCAGGAGCTTATATTTGATAATTTACAAGTGCAGACCTACAGTGGCAGGAAACTCATGCACTGACCTGTCTTTTTCTTTTCAGTTAGTGTTGGTTCTTATCTGTTGAATTTTTTTGGAATCCTTGCATTTTGGATAGAATTAAGAAAATAAAAGACCTGTCTTTTTTTTTTTAGTTAGTATTGGTTCTTATCTGTATGATCTTGGATTCTTGCTTTCTCTATTTTAGCAGGTTAACCTTCCAGATTACTTTCTGTGATTTCTAAGTCAATTGCCATCCACAGAATTATTTGTTGCTCATCTAAAGTGTCACTATGAATGTCTGGGTTTGAATTTCTAACAATGTGCTTTCTTATACAGACAGCTGAGGAGGCTATGACACCCATCGAATCAACATTCTCATTGGATGTCAATTCAAAATTAGATTGGTGAGACTTGCTACATGTATAAATCTCTCTTTTCAGTAATGTGGTTGTCCTTTTTCTATTAAGGAAAATTTATCAGAAATAACCCTTTTTGTAAATTTTAATTAACAATTTATTCCTGGTTAGATGCACCTGTTTGATAAATTATTACTCTTATCTGTTGTTTACATGTCATGTTCTCATATCCATAGTATTTTGTTAAATGTTTGATTTCAAGATTAAAAATGTATTTGAGCTAACTCATTTTGAACCAGAATTTGAGAAGGTGGAGGAACATGGAAGGCCATCTTGACTCACTCTATATTTTTCAGATCTAGTATAAGATATAGTTGGAAGGATCAGAATCATGCCAAGGCTCCTAGACTCTTTAGGGCTGAGTGATAACCATTTCACTTCTCTTTATTTAGACTCATATCAGTAGTCAAATTTAACTTGAATGACAATGTCATATTTGTCATGAGTCTCTCTGAATATCCAAAAGCAATACTGGATTCAAGCCTGATACAACTCAGTTCTAAAAAGCAAATTCAACCTGCATAGCACCTTTTAGCCACATTAACATGCTATTTATTACCTCAATCATAAGCCCCTAAGTATGGTGCTTGATAAGAGGACAATTTGAGCTTTGTGGTAATCTATTTAGACATGTTCCAAGATGCATAAAGTGTTTTCATATTATTTACATAAATTACTTAAATGAATTGGAATTTTTCTTATTTAGGGAAGCTATTGGCAAGATTCTTGCTCGGGGTCATAGCCGTGTCCCTGTTTATTCAGGAAACCCAAAAAACATTATAGGCCTTCTGTTGGTACACATCAGTCATCATTTTGATCTCTTTATTTTCTAGCGTAGTAGATTTTCCTTGTAATTATGCACTTGTTCTATTTCGCATTTGGCATATTGCTTGCTAAAACAGGTAAAAAGTCTCCTGACAATTCGTCCTGAAACTGAAACTCCTGTCAGTGCTATCTCTATAAGACGGATTCCAAGGTTCTTATCGTATACTTTGTGTTTGTATACTAATAAAAAACTGCATTACTCATATCCGTAATACTTCAGGGTTCCAGCAGATATGCCTCTCTATGATATACTCAATGAATTTCAGAATGGAAGCAGTCATATGGCTGCTGTAGTGGCAGCTAAAGTGAAAACTAAGAATATCTCACCTGCTGATGGCGACGAATATGAAGAAAACAAAGAACCGAGTGGAGTGTCCGAACTTACAACTCCTTTGTTATCTAAAACAGCAGACAAATCAGATACTGTTGTCGTCAACATCGACAAGTGCCAAAATAAACAGGTCAATGAAAATAAACCTGCTCATTCATCAGAAGCTACTGAAGATGGGGAGGTTATTGGGATCATCACACTTGAGGATGTTTTTGAAGAACTCTTACAGGTAAAGTTACTACCATACTATTCTTTTTGCGGTAGTTGTTCTAGAAATTGGATGTTTAGATGTCTGTGGTATTAGATTACTTCCTTTGCATGTAACTGTAACACTGGATAATGCATGCGTTGTTGTTGATTAAAATAAATCCCTTTATCTTTTACTTGCTTCTAAATTATAAGCCTATTTATAAGATACAGTTAAAAATTATATCAAAACTGTTAGCTCCTCAGAAGTGGAGCATAATTGGAATTTTTTTAAATTCTAATAATTATGTACATAATGTTTAACATGCAGGAGGAGATAGTGGATGAGACAGACGAATACATTGATGTTCACAAAAGGTGCTTATTGATGTCAATTTTTGTTGCAAGTTGATTTCTCTTTTTTCTCATCCAGTTCACAGTAGGACCATTTTTCCAGGATTCGTGTGGCTGCCGCTGCTGCTGCTTCTTCGGTTGCACGAACTCCAACCTACAAAAGGTTAACTAAACAAAAATCAGCGGTGAGTAACTCTGTTAGCTCCTTAATTTCTATTCTGATGTCTTTGTAGAACAAAGTTAACTATCAGAAGATTAAAACCTGCAGTTTAGTATATTGGAATATATCAGAAGATTAACTTTTCGTGTCCCAATATAATTAATGACTGTGGCTTTCACGGCAATGGTTCATTGAAATCCTTACATAATTATAGCAGCTTAAGAAGGTTCCATTGCATCAAGATGTGTTTCAAGTGTCAAAACTTTCTTTTTCCTCTTCCAGGGACCTGTTCCTCGGCAAGGACAGCAATCTACCGGGTTCCCAAGGAAATCCACTGAATTAGATCCAAACACTCTGCGACATCAAGTGACTCTCGTGGAACCAATATCAGGAACCAAGAGATAACAATTTTATCCGAGGAAAGAAAGCTATGTTCATGAACAACCTAAGCCTGTGGAAGTTATATCTTGTTTGTCGACATGTAAGTGGCATAGGCACATCCACTTGGAACATGACTATTATCTATTATGCATGAATGATTTTTTCGTTTGCAGGGATGTCCAAGTATAATAGTTTTGTCCAAGGTGATGTTGGGTATCTGTCTGGATACAGTATATAAATATTTTTTCATGAAACAATAATACAAAATTTAATTAAATAGGCTATCGACTATCTGATTATTCATTCAAAACAGCAGATAATCCATGTTTTTTTTGGGGTTAAATTTATCCTCTGTGATTATCTTTTTTAAAATTAAAATTTTCTTATATTTTCATTACATGAGTACTAGCAATCATAAGGCTTAAAAGCCCTTATGACAGGCCCGTGATACCTTAACAAGCCCATTTATATAGGCCCATAAAATCCAGCCCATAGAGCCTGTCTCCTCGTGTATGTTTTCTTTGTTGATTTTTTTATCATTTATTATCTATGCACACGTGTCCCTTAAAGCACTCCATCTCCACCATCCGATAGTCCCTGTAGCAATCAATGGCCACTTTCCTCTTCTCTCTCCTCATCTTCTCCTTTTGTCTCGTCTTGCGCGCCGTCTACTCGCTTTTATGGCTCCCGCACCGGACCCATCTCGACTTCCTCCGCCAGGGCGTCCTAGGCCCGCCCCGCCGCCCGCTCGCCGGCAACGCCGCCGACGTCCGCCGACTTTACGCAGCCGCTCAGGCGGCGCCGCTGCCGGCCTTTAGCCACGACGTGGCCGGGCGCGTGGTGCCCCACTACGCCGAGTGGTCGGCCCGTTTCGGCCGGACGTTCGTGTACTGGTTCGGGACGCGGCCGCGGCTTGCGGTGGTAGAGCCGGAGCTGGCGCGGGCGGTGCTGACGGATCCCACCGGCGCGTTCGAGAAGGTGGGACTCAACCCGTCGGCGCGACAGCTGTTCGGGGAGGGACTGGTGGGGCTCAAGGGGACCAAATGGGCCCACCACCGGCGAGTGCTCACCCCGGCCTTCAACATGGAGCGCCTCAAGGTCCCTTCAAATCTCTCTCTCTCTCTCTCTCTCTCTCTCTCTCTCTCTCTCTCTCTCTCTCTATATATATATATATATATATATATATATATATATAATTTCATTTGATTCATACAATTTGATCGTGTGTTTCAATCACCCGAAAAGATTGGCCTGTGCTTTGTCCAACTTCAATCCTACCGACTCTACGACGTGACAGATAGAGCCAATTGCAAAGAAGTTTATGAGGAACTTTGGACATAGTGCCATAGTCTTTACTGCTTTTCCTTTGCTTTTGCCTTAAGAAATGCTTAGGTTCTTTTTAGCATGACAAAAGGGCTAGGTATAGCTTTGCATTTCTGTATCATGGCTTATATTTGTAGCTGGTACATTTCGTTGAATAGCTTTAAACGGCGATGCTTGATGCAAGTCATGCCCTTTTTGACTTTTGGAACATCTGATCTTTTTTATGTTTTATTATATGAGGCATGGATGTGAACATCTGACAAGATGACATGCCAATGCAAGAAATCCTAGAAAACTATTTCAGCTTGCCTACATGTATTTTTCTTGCCTTTGGGCAGTATATATTAGTCAAACTATAGTTAAATATCCTTTCATTGTTACTGTTGATGTCTTCTTGGGTGTCACTTTATCTTCTCCCATTATTCACTCTAATTGACTTATCTTGCAGCACCATTCATATGTCTCCTTTAGAGGTGTCTATGTTGACTCAAACAGGTTATCCTCGAAAAGAAGTACACCTAGTTGTTCATGCAAACATTTTTATTTCTAATATCTAGTAACCTAATGCACAGACATGGTACTGTACTCCTTGGATTTAGCTTCCCGGTGCTTGTTATTTACTCAAAGTCGCGCTACCATGAAAAATTGTTTATTAGTGAATTAAGAGAGAAAAAGTTGCATTATGCTTTACTGATTGGAGGATAAAGGGCAACTAAATTTTTTTTCTAGTGTTGGGTACCTGCGATTGCCAGTAGCACATCAAGCATGTTAGATGAATGGGAAGCGCGGGATGAGAACAGATTTGAGTTTGAGATAGATGTAAATAAAGAGTTTCATGCCTTCACAGCAGAAGTCATTTCTCAAGTGGCATTTGGAAGTAGCTATGAGGAGGGAAAGCAAAATTTTCAATTACAAGAAGAACAAATGCTTCTTGTTTCTCTTGCACTAAGAAGTGTGTATATTCCAGGGTTCAGGTGAGATTTAGTTATTAATTCTCTATCATATTTGCTTGAACTTGAGACACTATGTTTGTTATGTTTTGCAAGTCCAATAGAATTCTTAGTGCGAAACATACTTTTCTTGTCACTGACTCTAAAGCATACGTACACCCCCATCTTTAGTAGTTGGACAGAGACAATAAAGATACCCTTGTAAGATGTTAGAAGCATACGTCTTGAGGACTCACATGACAAGATGATACAATTGTAAAAGCCAACTAAAGAAGCTTTTGAATGTGTGCTGATTCTACTGAAAGCAGGGCAATGTAAACAAAGAAAGCATGCTTTATTATTTTAGATACTGATCTATACAGCTACTAGAGAAATTAATACTCATTTGAAATTTTCATACATATTTAGTTTTCCTTTCACTTGTAATGACTACAGTGACATGCTCGTGTGGCACACTTAAAAGTTCATATTATGCAAGGTTCATTGTTTTGGGTATCGGACCTGTCTCAAAGATTTGTTAGATCAATATGTACCAGTCAATACTGGTGTACCAACACATGGTACATTGGTATGTACCGATGTTTCCGGGAGGAAGAAGAAGAGGGAGGAAGGGACGATCGAAAGAGGAAGGAGGAAGGAAGATGGAAGCAAAGGAAGTAGTGGAGGAGGAAGAAGAAAGGAGGAAGAGGAAGAGTAGGATAGATATAGTTACTTGAGAAGTGATTAAGGCAAAGATTGTGCATGGCAGTGTGCAAAGAGGTCACGGCAAGCAGAGGTCGCTGATAGCGGGAGCGGAGGTGTCGGTCGCGGTGAGAAGATGGAGGCAAGAAGTCACGGTGAGAAGTCGTAGCATTGGTTGCGATTGCATGAGAAGTGAAGGCGGCAAGGAAGTGAGATTTAGGGTTTCCCACTTTCGCTTTTATATGGTGAACTTAACCAAGGGCGGTTCGCTTACGGGTTGGCGCTCGGACTTGTACATGTCATATGTTTTGTACCGGCCTCGGTGAAACATAAGTTGTGCCTTCATTATCATAAAGTCTTCTATTGAATATAATTGTTTAGTAGTTATTTCAAAATCATGTCTATTTTAATTTTCTTTGTGGAGCTATAGAAATATGGTTAGAAAGAACCATGATAATTATCTTCCATGCTAACGTCTTGATTGTTTCCTCTAGCATTCTTCCTAACTTGCTTTAAGATTACTTTGCAAAATCTTATTCTTGAATTTGGGACCACTTCTTCAATATCTACTTTTAACATTACAACAAAAGTCTCATATATGATAATTTTTAGTCTTATCTTAAATACAAAATTCATACCTCAAACTTGAAGGAGGATTTGTAAACTTTTTACAAATTTTATAAGATAATTATGAGACCAATAATACTTTAGGGATCTGAGTGTTGGGCAGTTAAGGAATAACATATATAAAAAGTTTGTATTGTCGAGATGAGATGAGACTATTGAGATGGATGTATGGGTTAGTAGGAAAGATAAGAAAAGAAATACTTTTATTCGTGAACAATTAGATATTACTTTAATAAAAGATAAGATGAGAAAAAATCATATAAGTTGATATGAGCACATGCTTAGGAGACGTCCGGATGCAGTAGTCAAAAGAGGTGAAATGATTAATGTTAACAATGTGAGCAGAGGTAGAGGATGACCTAAAAAGACTTTAATATAAACTATAAATAAAAATTTAAATACCCTAAATTTAACTAGACATATGATTTTTTTTCATATCTCAATGACGGTAAAAGATCCATGTAATCGATTCAAAATAATTAGGACTTACGACTTTGTTGTTGCTATAGTCACTTCAATTTATACTTGAAAGATTTAAATGCTTTCTCATACGGGATAGTGATACAACATCAAATTGGTTTAAGTGTGTCATTAATTAATAAATATAGAAATATTTTTTCAATCTCAAATATGTTAGTACACTTGCAATCAGGTGTTCAAGTTGATAAGGATCGTTAGTTGAATCCACTGTTGAAAAGATTTACAACAAATGTTTGATTGTGTTAACCTTGGATGGGCCATTTTCATAGAAAATGGAACCTCAAGTTGGAAAGGAAATTGTAGGTAAATTGTTATGTTGGGTCCTTATGAAAGTAACAGACCTGCAAGCTTGGTGTGAACGTAGGTTGAATAAAGTAGTGTCTCATAATCAATAAAATTTAGTCTTCTAATTCTAAGATCTATATTAGGAAGAGTGGTTTGATGCCTTTTTATATTGTAAAGTGAGTTGCTGTCTATTCACTGCTGTATATAATAGATTTATTAAAAATGGTGCCTTGAAGATTAGTTGCATAGCAAATGAGCTAACTGAAGTGATTTTTTACAATGCATTTTTGCTTTGTCTGTATCTGTTGCTGTGGAAATATTTTTTGTGGTGGCCAATTGCTAAATATTGGAACCTGCAATTATGATAGATTACAAGCTATAGAGTAATAGAAGAAACTGTTTTTAAGTGTTTTGCAGAAATCTGTGTCTTGTGTTGATAAAATCTGTGATATGTAACCTTTGTCCACAAATAAATTGTAAGTACCTTGTGCATTTAATAACTTGAGACTAAGAAGATATTTTATGCACCTCCTTTTACAGGTTCGTACCTACAAAGAAGAATAAAAAAAGATGGAGGCTGAATAAGGAAATACGGAACTCTTTGAGAAAGTTGATCGAAATCAATGGCAACGAGTGTGAAAGTTCTAGGAACTTGCTTGGTCTAATGATTTTAGCTAATAAGAATGATGAGGAAGAGAAAATGGGGATTGAAGAAATTATAGATGAGTGCAAAACATTCTACTTTGCTGGGAAGGAAACAACAGCGAACTTTTTGACATGGGTAATTCTTCTTCTTGCGTTGCATGAAGATTGGCAGAAGAAGGCTCGAGAAGAAGTTGTTTGTGTTTTTGGCCTCCATAAACATCCAAATGCAGAAGGCTTAGGCAATCTTAAGATTGTAAGTTACTCTCCCCTGACTACGAAGGATGAAATATTTATTATTCAAGTTATATTGATTAACTAAACTGAACTTTGGAATACTGATCTCTATTTTTTATATGATCTTGCACCCCTTTGACCACACTCCAAGTAACCTTAGGCCTCATTTGGTTCAACACCATATAATGATAAATGAGTTTTATTGAAATGATTGATTTCTAGGATCGAGCTATTTTCTGTACATCCACACATCTCTTATGGATCGGATTCTGATCCATGCCACTCCTCCTTATCCAAGTAATCAATGAAGTATCATCTCTGACCAGCTCAAGTTCTCATAAACTCTGTTTACTCCATAATGAAGATTCTTATTATATGTCATTTGTAGGTAAGCATGGTGCTGAAGGAAACTCTCAGATTGTATCCACCTGCTGTGGCGCTCAATAGGCTAACCACAAGGAGTGTCAAACTAGGCAATCTTGATGTCCCATCAGGCACACACATTTACATTCCGCAAATCGTCATTCATCATGATGTTGAAGTATGGGGAAGAGATGCCAATGAATTCAATCCATCGAGGTTTGCAGATGGTAAAGGACACCATCTTGGTGCCTTCCTTCCCTTTGGGATAGGGTCCATGGTGTGTATTGGCCAAAATCTAGCACTTCTTGAAGCTAAAGTAGCTCTCGCAATGATTCTCCAGCGGTTCGAGTTCACCGTCTCACCCTCTTATGTTCATGCCCCCATGCTGCTGATGACACTCCAGCCTCAGTACGGTGCGCAAGTTCTCATGCGAAAGATTTGATGCGTTGTTCTGTCTTTACTTGCGTCGAATGGCATGTAAATTTTCCAGAAATGTTAACTGGAAATGTATTTACTTGTGGATCACCTAAACTTAATTTGCGTGCGACATTATTAATATCAAACATTTGCTGGTAAGCAGCTTGTTGGAATTTGGACTCTGGTGTTTCTATCGAACCTTTGTCCAGATCAGAGGAATATACAGAAGAAATATTTTCCTTGTTTTTATTTTTCGCATCAAATATTCACTTGCTTTCTGAGTAAGCTACATTAAACATTTCTAGGCTGACTTCACAGGAAATCATCTCCAGTGATCTATACAGAAGTGCTTAAGATGTTAGGCTTATCCAACAAGAACAGAATATTCCACTTGAACCGAAAAGAATTCTTTGAAGGAAAGATGTATAGCTTTAACAACCCTCTACGACATTTGAGAAGGATCAGTTTGAGTTAAGAAAGCTTGCTGTTTAAAGAGGAAGATGCCACACTCGAGACGAAAGAGTGCAAGCAAAACAATGCCCAAACTCACTATACTTGCAAGCAACCCTTCTCCCCTCCACCTGAGTGAGCAACACCGATTGCTATGGGTATAAATGTGGGAGATCAAATGCTCGTAGCAAGTACTTCAAAGCAGCAACGATGGCAGCAGAAGCCCAGCAGTCCACTGACAAGATCATCAACTCATCCTCCTCCAAGGCCCCCAGAGATGCTGCCCCGACCATAGGAGACAGGGCCTTCAAAGGAGCAGGAGACCTCATCAAACTCCTCCCGAGCGGGACTGTCTTCCTGTTCCAGTTCCTCAGCCCTCTCCTGACCAACACAGGCCACTGCAGCACCGTGAACAAGTACTTGACCGGCGTCCTCCTCTTCGTCTGCGGCTTCTCCTGCTGCTTCTCCTCCTTCACCGACAGCTACGTCGAGGACGATGGCAGGATCTACTACGGCGTGGTGACCAAGAACG